>NC_044360.1:5992575-6315075 GCF_007364275.1 Archocentrus centrarchus | reverse complement strand
AATGCATTTTGATGAAAATTTCCAGAGTTTTGGGGGTCTTGCAACAAACGATTGATCACATTTTGGTGTTGATCTGGATCCAGTAATTTTTAAAAGGATTTTTATTTATTTTTTTATCATTGTTCATTGTCTTTCCATTTTAAATTTAAAATACTCACAATAATGCAAACACAAATACATCAAAAACAACAGTATATATGCCATTGTCTGTTCATGTGGATCTCATTTTTTTTTTTTAATAAAAATATAAAATCCTATTTTACAGTTTTTTAATGGTGGAGTATGGCATTGTTGGGTGGCATCTATTGCAGCGTAGTATCGGCACATACTGTAGAAAATTTGGGGTGGGTGTGGTATGCGCTCTACTCAGTGCCCTTCTAGTTACAATATAAAAACATCAACCTTAATGTCTGTTTTTACTTCTGAAATATATTAGCTTTAAATCCTGGACATACTGCACACATACTACGCATATAAATAAGGGTATAACTCATAAATGAAAACAAAAAGCGATTCAACAGAAAGCCTACAGGGTCATTCAAATTTATTTGTTCCTGAAGCTACGCATGGGAACGAGCTGCTCTTATTATGCCTGTTTAAACGTCTAAAGTATCTGATTACATGTTCTAAACATATCACATTTGGCTCATTATCATTTGTCTCTCAAGGAAAAGGGTGCAAACAGGTGCCTTTATACTTACTCCTTGTGCCTTGTTCATCAGTTTTAATAAATAAAAATTTTAAGTATTGTAAGCGAAATACGAGTTTTATAAATGTAAATGCTTTATCTTCTTCTAGTCTTCTGAAACAGCTATCTATAAGAAAACTGCAACAACTAAGGTGTAACATTTCTGTAGCAGACCTTTCCGTCCCGTGGGCCTCTCTCATTCCCTGATCTATTTCCCTGCTTTTAATTCTCATCTTCCTTTGTGTCTTCTCCCTGCCTCTCTCTGTTTTCACAGTATGCCACCTCAATTGTTGCTCATCCAAAGTGCCACCTGACCTTTCCCACTGGTGCTCCCTTTGGAGCTGGTGAATGAAATCTCCCTGTGTGTTTCTCTGTGTATGTTGTGTTTATGTGTTTGTATATGTGCTTGCCATTTATTTTTGATTGTGAATGAATACTGTAGTCTTTCTAAAGGTTGTGTTTGCTTTAAAATGAGGTTCATTTTGTTATTTATGTTCCCCATTAGAGTCAAAAAGGAAGCTAAAGCAGGTTTATATGTGAGGGCAGTTTTGCATGAGCTCTGTTCCACACTCAGATCCATTCCTGCACGCATTACATGTGGTTTTAAAAGACCAGGGGCCAGATTTACTGTCTGCGTGCACACAAAACTTAAACTGAAAGGTATGGTCACGGTCATCTTTGCTGATGGTGTGATTGGATATGTATTTAAAGGAGTGTAACATTTGTGAAGGTGAGTATTCATATTAATCATACAAATGTAGTTTTCTGAGATTAGTGGTAGAAACTTTATTGCACACTGTGGCATTATTTTGTGTTAAAACATGTTATTTTGTGGCTGATGTAGCTGTGATAATTCCCAGAGCAAGAAATGATCAGAATGAGGATGTAATTGCCGTGGATGGATGGCTCAAAGCTCTGAGTGTGGTGCCACAACTTTGCCTTTGTCCTGTAGCTCTTCACTGAGTCCTCAGCCTAAATGATTAGAGCTGAGCCCTGCATATTTCTGGCCCTCAGTGTCAGAGGTTTATGTGGAGTGTTGCTGGGAGAGGGAGAATAGTTCCCCATTACTGTGGCTGTGAGTCAAATTCTTTTTTATTTTAATGAATATCTGTGCCCTCAAATAGCATGTAGGACAAAAACAAAACAACACAACAAATGAGCGATGTGCACAGTATGCATGTGGAACAGTAATGGTAAATTCCATCTGAGCTGTCATATCTAGCCCAAGAATGTGTGCCCCAGGCTCCAAGGCTGCACACAGTATACATCAATGTGAAAATGAAGACTTTGCCTTTTATCAGAACATCAGTTCCCTTCGGTGGCTTCCCATTGATCTCAACTACCATGCAATTTGTTATTTTTATTAGCAGATTACTCGCTTCTTCAGCAGGTCTGCTCGTTTTTGACCCCCTAATCTTTGCTGCTCTTGGTATACTGCGTTGGTCATTTTGAAATGAGGTGACTGTGTCTGTGTTTATAAGTAAGTGTATTGTTAGTGCCCCCCCCCCCCCCCCCCCCCCCCCCCCCCCACACACACACACACACACACACACACACACACACACACACACAGAACTTTACTCTCCCATCGGTGCATTTCTGCTTTTGGGACGTCATGCTAATTTGGCCTGCTTAGTAAATGTGGCCCTAAGCTGACAAAGGCCAGAGTGGACTTTGAGGCTTCAGGATGGGAGTTCACCAACCAAATCCTGAGAATAATAAATGCGATCTGTGTGTGGAGCCCCAAGCACCACTGCACCAGTGTGTGTTCTTACAGAGTTCCTATCATGATATTACACTTGAGTCCTTAAGTTAAAATAATACAAGATGTGGTGTTTGTGCAGTGTGTTTTTCACATCTACAGTTTGGCTTGTTTATCAGACTTATTATGTAACTGCATATATTTGCTGGTCAGTAGTTGAGCCAGGTTCAGGTATGTCACTAAAACAGTTTAATTTTATTTTTTATTAAAACAGGGCTTCGGTTAATCTAAACTTTTTTTTTTTGATAATGTACTTTCATTATCAAAAGTTATGTTGAGTAGTAAACAATTATGAGTTCATGAAAAGAAACTTTTTTTTTTTAGCATAAAACTTGAATATTATGTATTGATTTAAACTGCATCCACACATGGAATATGATTTTCCTATTTCCTTTTTTGTGTTTCTTCATAGATCCAGAGATCCACCTTATTTCCACCTTGGATAATACATGCCCTTAAGGTCAAAATAGAAAGCACTGCAGTCCTGGATTTATACTTTTGCAGGTGTGTGAAAATTTACACTGCTCAGCTTTAGGTGAGCAGTGTGAATTTTTGCTATAGCCTAGTGTGAGGCAAAGGTGAAAGGGTCTGGGGGGCTGAGGTTGAATACTCACCTCAGTAACAAGCTCTTTCTCCGTCTCCTTTACGCTTCGATAGCTGATCGTGTTGTCCACCTTCCAGGCCAAAAACTTGTCGAGCCAGGCCGTATTCTATTTTGCCCGCTTATTCTCAGGATCCATTTTAATTTGTCATTTAAATTGAACTATTACTGCGATCGCTGATGCGGGATTGTCCGGTAATAGGCCGCTCCTGATTGGTTCAAGCAGAAATTTATGTTGCAGAACAGCCAATCGTGCATCACCTTACAAAGCATGCTACTACACCGGAGCACATGGCCACCTCTTTCAATACAACACCCCCCCCTGTAGGGATATATGTTTGTGTGCTCACTCAATGTGATTGGCTGATTGCTGTTGATGATTGCCCAATCATAAAGGTTGCTGCCAGGTGCGCTGTACACAGTGACGTGTGAACGCAATTTTTCACTCATGTCAACAAATTTTTATAGGCTAGTGACAATGCCCCCAAAATTCTGACATACCCCTACTGGAAGTAGAACTAAACCCAACCATGTTTTTCCTCATCTCTAAGGTCTCCTCTGTGTGAAATGGATTCTTGGACAAAAATATTTTACTGCCAAGATGGTTAAATTGATAGATATTGTTATATATCCCAAAAGTAAAAAAGAGCTCAAGTACAGCCTTTCCGCATGGAGGCTAGCACACAAAAACTGATGTAGACTAATAACACAAGGCCCGCAAGCTTTCAGAATAGAAAGAATAGCACAATCTCACCTTTCCAAAAAGCCATCATATATGTTTCTATGACAATCCCTGGCAAAGCAGTTACAAAGTAAATGAAACCATTTTGCATAGATATTTTTTTTCCATGTCCACCTATTTTAGGTATGTGTTCCAAGGTCTATATCTACCCCATACTTTAAGATATTCACATCCAGTTTTTTCTAGTGGGTAAAGCACAATCCTGACTACATACATGTCTATTCTGAAAGCTCTCAGGCCTTGTGTTATTAATCTTCATCAGTTTTTGTGTGCTAGCCTCCATGCGGAAAGGCTGTACTTGAGCTCTTTTATACTTTTGGGGTATATAACAATATCTATCAATTTAACCATCTTGGCAGTAAAATATTTTTGTCCAAGAATCCATTTCACACAGAGGAGACCTTAGAGATGAGGAAAAACATGGTTGGGTTTAGTTCTACCTCTGGTAGGGGTATCTTGAAAACTAAAGTACTTTTTGGCAGTTTGTCACTAGGCTATTAGGTGCGCTATGATGTGCGCATCTCAAACATCCAGGACTGCACTGCAGAGCCCAAAGCAAACACAAAGTTGACTCCCACACACAATCCAGTATCATTTTATAAAAAGAGCATTTATTTCAAAGTTTTTTTTTCTTTTTTTTTTGCTTCGGAGATTGAAGCACATAGTAAAGCAACAGTACAATGTTCAGAAAATATAAGTGTGATGCTGTAACATTTTTTTTTTTAATCTTCTTAACACGTTTTTGTTGTAATACTGGAATATTCTGCATGTATACTAAAATAAGAACTTTTAAAATTGTACAAATTGGTACCATAAAACTTGACAGAGAATAAAAACGAGGCGTTCTCTCACTGCAACAAACACAGATTGCTAGTTTTCCTCTTGAACAGGGAGAAAGAACAAAGAAATGGCAAACAATGAAAAGAGAAACAAAAACAAAAGAAATGAGAAGCTGTATGAACACAGGCATGAATCAAGTTTAACTTTAAGCAGTAAATTTCTTACAGCTGCCCAAAAATCTAACTAGGATACTGTGTAGTCTCTCCATGTTTGGGCAGCTGTAAGGACATTAAATCTGAGCTGCAGAGAGTTAAACACTCATTTGTTCCCGTGTAGCTGCAGCCAATGAAAGAACAGTTATAATAATGATAACAATAATAATAGAAACCAACAATAATAATCATAATAATATAATAACATTAAAAAAAGAGATTGAACAAGAACCTACACATTTAAAAAGGATGTGCTGGTTTCAGCCTCAGTATATGTGGCTCAGAAAACACACTTGTGTTATTTTTCCAGTGTTGTTATCTCTAAATAGCAACACATGTTGATACAACAGATGTTGCTGCCAACATGCCATACATGGTACTGGAAAAAGACCCGATGTGCATTTTACCAGTCTACATTTACTGTGCTGGCAGACGCAGTACATCCCATCTAAAGAGTGTGCGGGGCGCAGGTTGGATCCTCGAAGTGATATATCACGTCAGCACATTGCTCTGTACACACCTAACATGGAGAATAGTTTGCTTTCTGAATATACTTCTCAAGTCACAAAAAGAAACAAAGGGAGAAAAAAAAAAAAAAAAAAAAAGAGAATGCACTGCGTTGCAAGAGTGTCCATTAAGTTTAAGGCGATTTTTAGAGCTCACAGGTTTGTACTCATTGTGACTGATGATCATCAATGGAGTCCAAATGAGGAAGTGATCATTCATTGGTGGACTCGGTACGAAAAGTGATTGTTGATGTGAGGAGTGGGGGGGGGACACAGGGAGTGGGCATAAAGAAGGGCAGCTTTTCTTTTCAGGTCTTCTCTGCAGTGAAGAATGAAAACAAAGAATCATCCACAGTTTGAAAATTGAATCCTTGTTGAGTCTGTCTCTTTTTGAGATTAGAAAAATTGTATCTGTGTAGCATTTTCACAGAGTCCGTGTGTGTTCCTTTTGTCTGCGTACAGCTACTGAAGATAGCATTCTCTATCCTTACTCTCGTTGTGTTTTTACCCCTGGAGTTGTTGTTTATTTATTATAAGGCCACCATACTGTGAAGATGCTGTGAGCATCTTCAAAGTATCAACAACCCAGAGTCGGTCATGCCATCAAAACGACAGTACGTGCTGAATTCGGCACACACAACACATCTGAAAAATCATTTCATTTGATTTTTGTTCCTACTAACAGATCTGTACATTTGACTTCTACTTAATAACATCAGGCAGTTGCTGCAATCCAAACAAACTCTTTCTTTAATTTATTAGTTTCTTCCTCTCTGTCTTTGAGAGATCAACAAAGGGAATATACTCCACTCAGGAACCTTTTAAGGGAATAAAATTTCCCTCAGTAACCATAAAAGATGTGAATCCAGTCCACAAAAGTATATAGAACCTCTAATAAACTAAACATTTTGCTAAAAGCAAGTCATTTTGATCATACAGCAACAACTTTTCCATCAAATTACTCCCAAACAGACAATTTGCTGACATAACAAATCTGCCAGCCCTGCAATGTTCAAGTTTGTAGAAACAGACGGAGAGAAAGAGACACAGGAAGGAAGATTTGGGAAAGCTGGGAGTGTTTCATGTCCAGGCGTTCATTACGTGTCCATTAACAAATCATCTTGGAGGACTGGAGAGGGGGGGGGGGGGGGGTGTTAACATTTGTCGACTAATTGGCATGAACTAATCAGTTGGTAGTTGGTAACAATTGGAAACTGGGGAGTGTTAACCCTCAGTTAACAAATCCTCGTGGAATCAAGAAATCAGAAATCGGGGAGACGTCCACTCAGTGAGACCACTGTTAAGAGTCTTCACCATCATCAGCATCATTAATGGAGCAGTCTTTGGTCCCGTACAAATCTGCCAGCTTCTTAAACCTCGGCCCCCAACTCTGCAGATAGTCATAATCCAAGTCAGACTCTGTTGTGACAGACTCAAGGGAACTCAACGACCCAGCCAATGATCCTCTGCCTTCATAGCCGTAGATCTGAATGGAGTCGTAAGGAGGTGCAGTTGGGTCACTGTCAGCTTCTGCAATTCGAGTCTTGATGAAGTCATCCACATCGACACTGTTGGCTGCGGGACGGCCAATGCCGGGCCTGATGGGATACTGAAGTTCTGGTTTGATGTCCTTTCTTGGCAGGAAACCGTTTGCACCATCTGGGTTCTGAAAAGTTGGAGAAAGAGAGAAAGGACAGTACAGTCAGTTAAAAACGTGAAGATGTCTGAAGTTGCAGAGAATAAAATGGCTGAGGAATTATGTTCATTTGCTGGCAGATAAGTTGAAATATTAACAAAATTTAAGTACTTGCAGGTTTTTAGTGAGATGTTTATATGCATAAGCAGAAACTGACAGTTACAAATTGCTTTTGACCTGCCTGGGGCTGAAGCAGCGGACCCCCAATTTCCTCTTATCCCCATATCCTTTCATCTTTAATACCAAGATGGTTATTGCCACTCGTCCTCTCACCCTTACCTGCAGCGTGGCGATGTCGAAAGCCTCAGTGTCCTCCTCGCCGCCTCCCTCATCGTCATAAGTGATAATATTCTCCCGGATGTCTTCTTCCTCAAAAACTATCAACGGCTCCTTCTTCTGACGCCTCAGTGCAACAAACAGCACCACTATTGCTGCCAAATCAAAACAAAAATGCACGATTTGAAAGGGGTTTTGCATTTAATAAACACATACAAAAACCTTCACGATCGCAGTGAGTAGAAAAGTGAATACTAGATAATTAGTATGCACTGTAGAAGGTTACATCTTTGACATTTTAATTTATATAATGTATTATGTTCTACACACAAGTTATCAACATGTCAGACTTGGCAAAGGTTTTCAGATTGATCGTGCTGTATGTAAAATGCAGTGAAAACTAAGGCTGAAGAATCAACTAATGGCTTGTGAAACATTTTCAGTTTTTAAAGCATTTTCAGGGCTAGATATGAGGCTAAAAATAGGTGCACATATGCGTGTGTGCGTGCATGTGTGGTGCTTCTTTTTTTTTTTTATTCCCCCTCCCCAACATAAAGGATAACAACACAACAGTAACTATCACTGCTCTCTTACGACTGAGCTGCAGCTTCTCTGTCTGACACACACAGTAGGCAGCAAAGAGGCGGCAATGGAGACCAATTGAAGTGAAAGATACTTTTTTTTTTTTTTTTGAGTTGACAGCTACGCTTGTTACTTGGAAGCACAATCAAAACCTTAGCAGGTAAAGAGCCGTTACCAAACTCCCTTTTCAGCAAGCTTAAACACTGACAAACAATAGTGGTACTTTGAAGCTCTCCCATCTACCTGATAGGTGTTCATAAAGTTCATATTGTGTGTACTGTTTAATTTATAGTTGAATAAAAAAATACAGTTTGAGTCATAAATGGTTAAAACAATTGAAATAAATTAAATAATTTGGTTGTAAATGATTCGCGTTACTTTAATGAATTGCTTGATACATTTTTATTTTTTTATTACACCATTGAAGTCCTTCATGTGCGACCAAATTTTTCAACTGGGAGCACCTGTGGTCCTTGGGGATGAAAGTAAATGTCAAGCCCTGGTACTGCAACATTTCCAAGTACAATATGTGAGCCCACACTAAGTGATTATGCATGGATGGAGTATGAGAGTGATTCTGTAAGTGCTTATACATAAGTGATTCCTTGACCTCTACTCTTAAGAAGATCAAAGGATGGGGTGCAATCTGAATGGAGATTCAAAAATAGGAGGCAGCCTGACTCAGTTCTTGATGTTTCACCTCGGTATAAAGTAAATATGAAGCATGTTTGGTATTACCTGGCAAGTTTGTGGTTAAATGACTTGGTCTATAAACTCACCCTGTAAATTTTAGGGCAGATACCCTAAAATTTGATCCAGCAATAAATAATCATGTTAATTAGTAATCTTTTATTTTTGATCCTTACCGAGCAGAATGACAATACATGCCAGGATAGCTATCAGCGCCCCGGTGCTAAGACCAGCAGGTAGGACGTAGGGCTCCACGTTACAAGACAGAATCGTGTCTTTGCTGTCGCAGGAGCACACTCTGATGGTCAGGGTGTTGGTGCTGCTCATAGCGGGAATTCCATTGTCGTTTATCTCGATGGGAAGGAAGTAAACATCCTGGGTTAGACGACTGAATCCTTTACGGAGCACATAAATACTGGCTGTGCTGTCTGTGGATAGAGAGAGAAATACGATGGTGAATCTGATGTAATCGTGGAAAGCTGTTCAACTTCCAGTGGACTGTTGAGTATATTTAAAAAAAAACACAACATTTAAGTACATACTGCTCTTCTTTAACATTGCATACACACACACACACACACACACACACAGTCATCCGCCCAACACAGCAGCCAATGAGGCATGACTTTAGATTTCTGTTTAATAGTGGGTCCATTCATCAGTTCACAGGTAATCAAAGACCATGATTATTGCTGTTACAACACAAACTAGCTAGCTCTGCCTTTGTACCCTTTCTGTCTGCCTTTTTTTCCTGCCCCTCCCATACTGTTTATTTCTCATGTAAGTTTTATTGGCAACAAAGGATTAAGGTATATGAGACGTTTCAGAAGCTTTATTGCTGAGAAAACAGTGTGTATCATAAAAACGAAGAATAGAAAACAATATGAAGCTCTCCGCTCATCAAAAAAAAAAAAGAGAGAAGCACAAAACATGTCACTCCCATAAGAAAATTAATGCACTTTTACCCAAAGGCAATGAAGGTAACTCCAAACTCCACCCCCTCACAGAACCATTATTTTCAGGTGCTGATGTTACTGTCATCTGTCGCCTCCTGCCAACACAGCTATTCTCTGAAAGCTGTGTGTGTGGTTGTGCGTGTGCGTGTGTGGATCTGAGAGGCTCTTTTTGGGTACATTTTGAACAATCCTGTTCTGAAAGTCACCCTTTTGCAGTGTTTTTCAATGATAGTAATCATACACATTTCAAGCTTTTCATTTTAAAAACCCTGCTGATAATATAAAGCTCAGTTCAACACATTTAAATACATTTCCACTGGTTATTGCTTTGTACTTGTTTTACAGCGTCTCCTATAAATAATAGGTCTGCTCAATATGTAATTTCGGCAATGAAATGAAGGAAAAATAAAATGCATGTTGCAGCGTCTCAGTTTCCATTACCAATCAACAAGATCTACAAGCTAAGTATATCTGATGTAACATAAGCTTAATTTAAGGGTTCTCAGCTGTAGAAAGTTTATCTTTGAAATTGTATTTACAAAATTTAGTTTGCTAGTGAGTAACGTGCAAGCATCGTCTACACCGGGCAAAATGAGCGAGGAACAGGAGCGAATCACAGAAAAGGGAAATTTAGCTGTAAAGGAAATGTAACAGGCCTGTGAGGTGAATCTAGATTGGACCCGGTTATTTTCCTCCAGGGCTTGGGGTTCATTTAGGTTGAGACTTGGGAAGTGGGGGGTGGGGTGCAGAGGCTGCCTCTCTCACTTGCGCTGGTGTCCTTGAAGCCCTTTCCTTCCTTCCACTTCCCTTGCTGAGAGGGACAGGCAGATGGGCCCATCCTCTCTCTTCCCCACTCTCCCTGCTTTCCCACTGCCATCCAGAGTGGGTCTATCTCTGCATCCCTCCTCTGCTCTATTTAGAGAGGCAGCTGATGAAGGGCTACACATTACAGGTCTGCGGTGAGCCTCCACCTTTCAGTGGCTTTCTGTGCACTGCTAACACCACACAAAGTGGTACTGGAGGAGGAAATGGCCCCGCTTCTGAACAAGTGAGACTAACTCAACTGTAGAAACACTCTGACTTCTTCAGTTTTTGTGATAAAGGTTGTTTTGCAATTAAATAAAGGTCTTAAGAGTGAAAACTAAGTATTTTTATTTTCTATGCACATGCTCTCCCCTACAAAATCTCTTTGATTATTTGAGAGTGATAAGTACTTAAGCCATCTGTTAAAAATTTATTGCAGTGTACTGAAACAATTCTGCACAATGTCTATTTCTTTTTTCTTCATATCATCCAGCTCAGATCTATAGAAGTGCTCTCACTTCCTTTTCCTCATCTCTCTCCCAGTACTAACAAAACTTAATTCAATCAGCCGGCCCCCGAAGATGTATGTACAGACGGACAGAGACCCCACTGCAATTAATACAGCCCGCAGGACGTGTGCATTTGTGTGCGTGTGAAATTCAGAGCACCTGCTGATTTCTACAAGGTACTGTAAGCCTCCATCTGGTTATGCTTTGATCTAATCTGAGTGAAAGGAGGAGAGAGAGAAGGAGACAGCAGACGAAGAATGAGGCGGGCTGGAGAAAAAGGTGGAAACCGAAAGTGGAGAAGTGGAAGGGGTGAAGACAGTATTTTAAAGGTCATCTACCTCTGTTGTCTTTGAGGGAGAAGTTGTGGTTGTGAGCAACTTCTGGAGCAAGGTTGAATGTGAAGTGCTGTCTGTGAGCCATCTCATCTTTGTCCACTGCGCTCACTGTTTCAATAACCTAAACCACACACACACACACAGAAACACAATCCAAAGGAGGCACATCAATGTAAATACTCTTTCTGGCTACATTTAGCTTCATCCCACCAAACATGCATTTTTTTTTTTTCTCTGGCAGTCGCCCTCTCAGACAACCTTACCTTCCCCGGTGCGACAGTTTCACACATGAGGACCTCGTTGTTGGTCGCGAACTCTGGGGGGTTGTCATTAACATCTTTCACGTTGATGTTAACGCGCACTTTGGTGTCTTGGTGGTGGCCTCCTGCATGCGCACACACACATTACAGCACAAAACCATCAGCATTCTGCACCATTTAAATATTCAAAGCAGTGTCAAAGTCATTAAAGACAGAATGTCATTTGTGTGTGAATTATTTGTGATTGCCTGTATGTCTGTATTGTAATCCAGTGGAAAGACTGAATATTTTCCAGCAAGACTGCCTGTCAATCAGCCACTCACTCAGCTATTTATTATTTTGATTTGTGAAAAATATAGACAAGTTTCTGAGACATCAAAAAAAAAAAAAAATCCAGTCAAAGAGACTGCCACTCATTTAGCTGCAACTCCCACAAATGTCAAGTTATGCCTGCTGAAGATTAAATGAAGAGAAAAAAAAATATGTGATGTAGACAGAATGATGTCTAAACAACCAAAATAGACACAGAAAATATGACATCCAAAATATTAACTCAGAAAGATGGAGTGCACTTTTCATCTTTAAAAAAAAAATTAAAAGAAACCAGCCATTTCCGTGCTGTACTGCCTTGCATATTTGTAATTTTAGTCAGTGTGATTTTCCACTACCCTGTCATTACTAGGCATTTATTTAGCTTCCCAGGGTCTGTATGTGGTTAGCATAGCCTGCAATGCTCCTAGCTTTGTGGGCGGCAAGTCCGTTTCCATCTGTCCGTCTGGCGTCTAGCACACCACAGGGAAACCACGCAGCACTCTGCTAGTTTGAGCCCCAACCACAGAATACCAGGGTGGGGCCACTGTGGCTTGAGGGAAGGTCTGTGGGGCTAAAGCCAGGGAGGGAAAGCTCCGGAGGGCCTGTGGGTTGACTGGCATCTCCCCCTGTTTTTTCCCCACGTATTCAGTAAAGTAGACTGTTGGGGTGGAGCTGGTAATTAAAAGTTGTAGTGGAGTTTTAAACTTTAAACCAGTTTATGTATATTATAGCTAAGATCTTGTTGGTGCTTCTTTTGTCTACCTACTTGCTTTTTTCCACCTATGCAATTAATATCAAAAGCCAACTCAATATAACAGAGCTTTCTGGCCCCTTACATGCACTAACATTACACGCCATCCACTGAAAACTACCAGGAGTTGTGTACATTCATCAGATTAATACCACTAAGCCTCAGCTGTAAAACATTCTGTATGAAGTCAGTTCATCCCCTCTGATTCCGAACATTTAATTAGTTTACCAAGATTTAGGCAGTTTGTCACTGACAATCTTTGCAAAAGGGTTAAACTTCAGTCCCACCAAGAGGGGAAAAAATTACAGCCAGCAGCTTGAATCCACTTAAAGTCTGTACATAAGATGTCATGGAGTGTATCCAGCACCGCAGGATGACAGTCTGGGCTTCGGATGCCAGTAAATGTACAGCCTGGTGGCTATCTGGGAATTTTCCGTCTGTTTGTTCTTGTTCGGCTTTTTCTCCTCATACTACATCAGCACGTACGGTTTCGTAACAGAAATGACATAAAAGCTGAGATCAAAAACAGACAGAACCTCATCAACTCCTGGAATAGCTGCAAATAAAGTAAAATGTCCATTTATGGCCTGAAAGTTATTGTTTTACAGTCCATATATATATATATATATATATATATATATATATATATATATATATATATATATATATATATAATTTTTTTTAAACTTGTGCTATGCACATAATGATAATTAGAGCGTGTTTGTAGGCAATATTTAACAGCTCTATAGAGACTCGTTTACCACACATCAGAATCAGTCCCAGTTGTCTCATATCTGAGAGTGCATACATACCGATCTCTGTGGCCGACACAGATATGTTGTGCCACGGCTGTGCTTCTCTGTCCAGTGGTTTTGCTGTGGTAATCATGCCGTCTTCTGCGTTTATACTGAAGAACTGCTCTACGTCTGTGTACCGAGGGATCATGTACCTATACAGAAAATTAAGACTCGTGCATAATTGGTATTATACATGAGAACTAATAGATTTTAAAATTACACTCGTGCATTTAGTGCTTGTTGTAAATTTGAAAAGGCATGCAGTGTTTTTGTTTTATACTACTTATAGGGGGAACTGCTTGTGAAAGAATGAAATTATCCTTGAGTTTTATAAAATAAGCCTTGTTATGCCTTTGTTTTCCCTTTTTGCATCCCTACTCTGTTGAAACTTCTTTAATATATAATTTAAAGAAAATATGATTTTACAGCCAAACTTCTCTGAGTCATAGTGTTTGTTGAGTGAAGCTAAATCAACACTGTTTAAAAGTTTGTTTTATTTTGGCTATATTCCATAAAAATTACATCAGTATGAGAAGCCAGATTGTTCCACTGCTACAATCCTTTCTTACTGAACGTATCTGAGTGTGTTTACACCACGAGCATTTCTGTTACCTGACAGGACTGTTGGCAACATCGGTGTCCTTGGCATGAACTCGTCCCACCACAGTGCCTGGGGGGGCATTCTCCTCGACCTCAAAAGTGTAACTGGGTGCTACAAAAACAGGAGGCTCATCTGCATCCTCAACTGATATCTATGAACATAAGTACACAAGAACAAAAAGCTACAATGGGTTTCTCTGATATTTGTCTTACTTACAAAAAAATCCAAACATTTTTTTCTCAAACTCAGGTCACATATTTGTTGTCTATATCTGTACCTTGATTGTGGCTTCATCTTTGTAAGGACCCCAGGCAAGGAACTGGGGATCAATATGAGGGTTGGATCCTTCCACCTTCAAAGTGTACGACCTTTTTGTCTCAAAGTCCACTGGCTGAGAAACGAGAAACAGGTGTTAAAACAAAGTCAATCCCTGTAAGCAAACAGTTTTTGGTCTTTTGCTTTGTCATATCTGCATCCTCAGAAGAACACACGTTGCATTATTTGCTTTCTGAAATGTATGCATGCCCAGCACTGTGCAGTATTAAAGTCTTGTGCTAGGGGGAGCTGTTGCTACATGGATGAAAAGAGGCAGATTGTTAGTCGTATTACTACCACTATTACAGATGAGCAAAAGTAGAAGTAACCCAAACGACAACTTTAATTTCCAGATGGTTTGTACTGCATGATATAGCATGATGTGATATGATTATTTTGGGACCAGAATGAATCATTGGGTTGTTTCTTTTCTGGCTGTTTTTTTTTTTTTCATTTTTTTATCACCAGATGAAAACAATACCTGTCTGCATTTAATGAGCTGGGATTAGGTTTGGGAGTTTGGGACACCACATGATAAAAGAGAATGGAAAGCGGGAGATGAAGCTTCAATCCAAGACCAAAAGAATAGCAGCCTGGTGACAGCTGGATTATTGTATCTGTAAAATCTCCCCTTTAAATATCTATCCTTTAAATGGAGAGAGGTAACTTAAGAATACCTTAGCAGTTAAAGTTGCTGTCATAGATTTACAATATCAGTGTCAAAGCCTCAGGTTTAATATGCTCTTATTGAACTGAGCTTCACTTCACTTACTCAGTATTGGTAGAAAACCCATTCACTTCTAACAGTCTTGGTTTTGAATTGAGTGTGTGCTTTAAGGTATTGTGAGGTATCATCAAAAGCACACATTTTCTTCTCATTGCATTTCCATTCAGTCATTAAAAAAAATTAGCACATCAATTATAAAGCCCTGACCTTCATCCAAACAGTTTGCTTCATGGTATTCATCTAATGAATATTCCTCTTCCTAGTGACTCCTTTTCTTATGCACTGGATACGCACTACTGCAAGGGAAACTTCTGAGTAAACAAATGTATTGGCAGTCATCGTATAAGAGCCGTAATACCCGAGGGGTTCTCGCTGCTATGATTACGAGGTGTCGTGTGTTGCCAACAGCACTTGGCTGCGACTTCATCTGCAGCCCCATCCTAGTCATATTCGTAGTAGTAACACTCTTCTGAGTACCGTCGCTGGGTTATAAACCCAGATAATAACCACTTTCCCTCTCTACTCTTTTTCCAGCTGGTACAGGGATGTTAAACTGGCAAAGTCCCAGGAGCAAGCTTGATATTTTCATTTGCAGGCTACCAACACTTAATGAAATCCCAGTGGGAGAGGGCTCATGAGCGCAGTGAGAACTGTTAAAAAGCAGAGAGAAGCTACTAGAGATTTATGAGTTTGACAAACTGGATGCCAAACAAGTCTACTGAAAGTAAATATTAGGGATTAAAGTTGCTGATTGAAATGATTATCCGTTACTGTGTGTTGAAGGCAGGCAGTCCAACTTATCACTGATACATTACTGAATCTAATATCACATTGAAGGGATAAAACCCAAAGTGTGGTCTGTAATCCAACATGGAGGCAGGTAGGTAATACCTTCTCTCAGTGGATCGTTCCCCACTCGTTCAGTTGCAGCAGTATTCCGCTGCTGTTGTCAGTAAAGGTGTTTAGTGTGATGACAGGTACAATAGTAGTAGAATAGATCTGACCCAGTTCTTTCATTTTCCCTTTTTCGTCACACTCTCATTTGCGCTCTCTCTTTCCTATAACCCAGTCCTTAGATCCAGTATCTTCATTCGCTTCCCATTTGCGTAATCAGCGTGAGGTAATAATAATAATAATTTTCACAATAATGTCCCTCCTTCCCATTGCCTTCTTGAAAACACAAGCAAACACACACAGCTTCTTAATATTCTGTGGACTGGTTTCGTCAGGACACAGTTGAAAGAGAATAGCTGATTAAAGCTCATCCGTGTGTGTGTGTGTGTGTGTGTGTGTGAGAAAGAGAGAGAAAAGAGGAGAGTGAGAGAATAGAAATTAGTGAAGGCTACTCTTGATGCGTGAGTCTGCACACGTGCTCTTGTGTGTGCAAATGAGTGCCTTTAATTTTGCGTGGCACTGCCTTCAGGGGGCAAAAGGCATTGATTTCCCCCGAGAGGCATCAAGACCCAATAATCTCAAACTTGCACATGCGTACACACAAAATACTGCACAAACCCAAGCTGCGGTGCCATCATCAGATTGAGAGGAGGATAAATGAGGCTAGCAAGGTGAGAGCACCTCTCATTTGTCCTAACATTCAGTTTCAATCACCATCAGGCTATTAGGCTGTTATTCCAAGAGACACATGGATCTGTGATAAAGGGTTCTCATGTCAGTCAATGGCCTTGCACGCAAACACACGCAGCATTTAAATCAGCACGGAACTATAATCACCTCAAACTACAAACTGTACATAAAAGATTGATGTAGCCACGGTGACTCCACATTTTGAAGCCTCAACATTAGCATTTTGGCTGCCACTGCACTGGCTGTTGGAACCAGAAGTGACCATAGTTAGATCACAGGGTTGGGTGCTAAGTTAGCAATTTGCTGCTTCATAAACTGTGTGGGTGCAATTCGCAGAGACATACACCCACTAATTAGTGCAAAGTAATAGAATAAAATACTAGAATTTCACTCACTAAAACAGAAACAGACTGGTTGGATGGATTGTACCACGCTGTTTGTGGGCTAATTTCACAGACTATATAAATATGAGCGAGAGTTCCTGGCATTAGCAGAGATGAGGCCTTGACAGCCATTGACTTAACTGCCTATGTCTTCACACCTGACAATCAACCCACTCTAAATCATGCATCTCATCTGGCCTGGGAATGTATGCGCGGATGAAAATATGAGTAAAGCCCTCAAAAGTTTAGACTTATTTAAAGTAAGCCTTTTATTTCAGTGTCAGTTCTTTCCAAAAAGATCAAATTCTGAATGTCTGCTTCTTGCACACATGCATGCTCATGCGGGTGTGTGCGTGTCACACTATTGTTACAATGAGCTCACTGGTCTTGTATACTTTCAGCTCTGTTGAGTTAAGCGTAAGATGTTTACACTTGCTTTTAGCGTTTCTCAAGCACAGTTTTTCTTTTTCTTTTGCCTTTTGTTGGATAAAGCCAAACACTTGCACACACCCAAGTGCACCCACACAAACACAGTGCCCCATTTTAGTGTAATCAGTTGATCTCATTTCTTTGATTGGAATCCCCTGCTTTTTTCCTAATCAGTCCACTTAGCTAGTGGCTTCTAACAACTTCTTTGAGGGCTCATGCTTTAAAGTCTCAGTATTTTAACTGTTCCAGTCTGTATTTCTGTTCCTCTTCAAATGTAATAATCCCCCATGAGAGCTTTCCAGCATAACCATACTTGTATACTATTAGGTTGTGCCTAAATTGTGAGTTAACTGCCTTGCTTCAGGGAACACGAAAGGTAGCTATCAGGAGAGGGCAGAATGATCACTCACTCATTTCTATGCTCAGTCCTAGTGGGGAAGAGAAGCCCTAATCCTGGCAGTCTTAATGCCATGCTGGAGTTCTGATTTGGAAAGGATTCACTCATGCAGATGATTGTGAGGGAGGGAATAAAAAAAACCCCAAAAAAGCCCCCCCCCCCCCCCCCCCCCCCCCCCCCCAAAAAAAAAAAAAAAAACAAAAAAAACCCCCAAAAAACATGAAACTGACTAGTACCAATTTATTTGCAGAGAGATTTTCCCACAGCATCAGTAAAAGCGAACTGTGGGTTAAGGGTGGCTGTTCTTTTAAGCAACGTCATTGCTGTCTGGATGGGAATGCATCTTACCACAAATGGCATCATGCATCATCCAGGCCTATAATTACATACTTGAATATCGAGTCTTTTACTGAATATGGAAAAAAAAGTATTCCTGTGCCATTCTGCACCATGACACATTTGAGTGTACATTTAATTTCTATTTACATGCACGCATGCACGCAAGCAAGCACATAACACACACACACACACACACATATATACAGATTTAGGGGTCGGATGGGAGAAGCAGACTAGTACAGCTCAGTGGAAGATTCAGCTCATAATCCTGACCTGAAGCTGCACATACAACAATGCCTCTGCGTGTGTGTGTTCGTCAAAGAGAGAAAAATAAGAAATGAGTGAGATTCTGTGTATCTGACACAGCACTGTGTGCATTTCTGATGGAGGGACCGACAGGGTATAGTTGAGAGAATAAGGGACTGGTTGTGTGCAGGCATTAGAGAGATTGAGAAAAAGTAATTGTGTGTGCTGAGCTGGATCACAGAAAGCTACAGTTATACTGTGTGTGTGTGTGTGTGTGTGTTCATGTGTGGGTTACAGTCATAGTGCAGAAGATGAGCTCTGTGGCCTAGGGTAGCATGAAAGTTAATGCACTCTCACTCACTTATACACAACCATGGACTTTGGTGGTCAAACGATACAAAACTGCAGAGGTCGTCAGAGAATGGAACAGAACAACATTTTTTTGAGTTGCTTCTAGCCTTTGCCTGATGTTTTTATTTCTTCTTTTCTTTCACTCAGCTTCACTTATTTCTTAACGCAGTACTTCAGCACACAAATATGGACAGCGGTTTAACTCTGGGTTGGCTGAGGCTAACATTAAACTGCTTTGTCTATAGAAAAAGTGCTGTCTCATCTACATTTCTCTGCTGGCAAACTGAAAAGTGCGTAATGACGCATACATAGTTTCCATAAGAGCTAACTGTTGAAGGAGCCATTGTCAAATAACAGAACTTTGTCCAAACTTTCATTACTATAACCTGCAGTGTAAAATGCAAGTAAAACAAAAACAAAATAACTTTTTAATCATTTAAATGTTTGTATTTAATTGAAAATAGAAGAAATAAAACATCAAGTGCTGAATACGAGAAACTGTATTGTCTTTTTCCAAAACACAGCTGTTCATTTGGAATTTAATGCCAGTCATAGTTTTTTTTTTAAAAAGGAAAAAATCCTCTGCAAAAGACTGCACTGGTAAAGATTTAAATACTTCTAGAAGAACATTTATTAATAACAGTAGCAAGGAGTTTGGGGATTTTTATCATCTACACTACATAATATCATTAAAAGATTCAAAGAATCAAGAGAAATCTCTGTAGGCAAAGGATAAGGTCAAAAAGCAATAATGAATAGCCATAATCTGTGGGCCCTCAGGTGGCACTGCATTGAAAACAGGCACGACTCAGTAATGGAAATCATTGCATGGCATCAGAAACTCTTCAGAATCCCACTGTCAGCAAACAGCTTTATGTTACATCCACAAATGTAAGTTAAAACTCCTCCATGCAAAGAAAAACATTTATAAATAATATCCAGAAATGCTGCTGCCATATCTGGGCAAGAATACATCGAAGATGAACTGGGGTGAAGTAGAAAACTGTCCAACTGTAAAATAAAATCTGAAATTGTTTTTGGAAATCATGGACGACACTTACTCTGGGCTACAGAAGAGAGGGACAGGGATGTTCTGCATTGTTATCTGCACCCATTTGAACATCTAGCACCAGTGATGGTATCGGGGGTGCATTAGTGCACGTGGAATGGGTAACTTGCAGAGCTGCTCTACTGAAGGAGGGACGGGCTACCTGACTATGTCACACAACCAAACAAAAAATGCTTCATCTAACTTTTTAACATTTACTTTAGTTTAGTTAAAAAGCCACAGGTATGTCGCTCCAAAGGCAAGACTAAATTCTGCATATTATAGTTCAGCAACCAGAAAAATGGAATGTATTGGCAAGTATTTTTCTTGCATTAGGATATTATGTGTGCTCCAGCTTTCCCACTATTCCCCTGGAATAACTGGTAGAAAAATGCCAACGATTTCAGTCGACCTAGATTTCCTTTGGTTAACTGCAGCTCTTCTGTGAAAGCGCAATTAATACTGACTAATTTATGCAGGCGTTGGAGTGTCAAAAGTTGCTGTATTTTGTCCTTTTTCCTCTTTTTAATACAAACCAGCCAGTCATATGGCAGCAAATCAGTGCATTTAGGCATATAGACATGGTTAAGGTGGCCTGCTGAAGTTCAAACTGATTTTCAAAATGGGAAAGAAAGGTGATTTAAGCGACCATATGGTGTGGTTGTTGGTGCCAGACAGGCTGGTCTGAGTATTTCAGGAACTGCTGATCTGCTGGGATTTTCCCACACAACCATCTCTAGGGTTTACAGACAATAGTAAAAAAGCAGAAAATATCCAGTGTGCGACAGTTTACTGGATTAAAATGCCTTGTTGATGCCAGAAGTCAGAGGAGAATGGCCAGACTGCTTCAAGCTGTCAAATAACCACTCGTTATAACCACGGCAGGGTCAAGATCTGGTGTAAACAACATGAAAGTATGGATCTATCCTGCTTTGTATCAATGGCTCAGGCTGCTGGTGGTGGCGTCATGATGTGGGGGATATTTCTTGGCACGCTTTGAGTCCCTTAGTACCACCTGATTATAGTTTAAACGCCACAGCCTACCTGAGTGGTGTTGCTGACTGTGCCTATCCCTGTACCCCAACTTTGTGCTTTATCAAGTGATAACATTAAAACAATGGAATAAAGTGATAGGGCTTTACTTATAAATCCACAGGAAATCATCTGAGAATGCACTGAGCTTCAAAGTGAGCTTCAGCATGTTGTTCGGTTGTCCAGCTCAAAATGTTACAGCTTAAAAACCCCACTCTACACTGTCCTAAACAGCAGACATGATTAGCATCATCCTAAAGAAGGAGTTAGGGTCCAAAAAAAAGGTAAAATAGTTATGGTGAGTGGCTTTTGCCTGGTGGAACATACCCAAGGGAGGAGGTGTGGTTTTAAGTTCATAATTTTCTTTCTGTCATTTCTTACCTTCCTCAGTTTAATGACAGCTTCTCTGGTCTCCGAGTCAGTGGTCAGTTCAAACATGTTCATTCCATCTCCGTCGATTAAGCGGTAGTTCACTAGTCCATTGTCTCCAAGGTCGGGGTCTTTAGCTTTAAGACGGCCCACCTCCTCTCCTGGGACTTTATCCTCTGACACAGACATGGGGTACACACCTGGGATATAAAAATAAAGGCAGAACATTTATCAGGCTTGTGTCGGCTTCTTGGTGATGATAGTGATGACTTTTGGTCACTGCTTGCTTTTGTATTCAACACTATTCACTCCTTGGCTGGTTGCCACTGTGTTTACTATCTGAGGCAGGGTCAGTTTTGGAGGGCAGTGAGGGATTAACATGAACTATACCATCTGTCTCATATGGCCCAAAGGATATTAATATCCCCTGTAGTGTCAGGTGTGTGTCTGTGTGTGTGTGTGAGCATGTGAACAAGCAGACACCTGGTTTTCAGAATGAGAACAGTATGACCATATGTCTGCTCTCTCCCCTGTTTTTTCTTTCCCTTTTCTTGCGCTCTTATCATCACTCCCCACAGTTCTACCTGAACCACTCCTCCCCATTTCATCTCATTTTTCTTTAGCCTCTGCTTATTTTATCATAAAAGAACTCTCTCTTCTTAGTTCCATCATCCTATTTATTTTCTTTTTCAAAAATCTTCCTTCCTCTATCTCTTTTGCAGCTCCCTATTCCTGTTTGTCTTTTCCCAATGCCTCCTTGCCTCCTCCTCCTACACCACAATTTGGGCATTCAACACAAAGTAAACTCGTCATTCATGGGTTGTACACCGTTAGCGTGTTTATCCCGCCTGTCCAGGTGTAGCAAACCTGTGAATCACGAAAATCAGTCTGTCATGTGGATTCCGAGCGATTCACGGGACTTGATCCATTCAGCCTAAATCCGTCCTGCCACCCTCCAGCCTGTTACTTTTTCCTCACATCTCCATCGATCGTCACCAAATCCCTCCTCTCCATCTTTCGTCTTCATCTCTGTCCCTGCCTTTTAAAGTCCTCTGTGCTGTTTGACTCTATTCGCTAAGATCTTTGCCCTCTTTATCTCTCATGTGCCTCTCCCCTTTCCATCCTCACAAATCTTGTCATTCATCCTCACCTCTCCTCCCTCATCGTTCTATTTCTCCCATGCCCGTCTCTCCTCTTCTCCTCCTCTTTTTATGTCCCATTTTGGTTAAAAGCTCCTTTCACCCCCCCCCCCCCCCCCCCCCCCCCCCCCTTCCTCCCCCCTTCTCCTGTCATTCTATTCTTGTTTTTTCTAAGTAGCTTAACATCAATGGCTTCTGGCAGCTGAGTTAAACATTGTATGACAGAACACACAGGCAGCTCGGTATATGTGGCTACAGGCTAAAATGAAGCACAGCACCTACAGGAAGCGTATATTTACATTGAAAGATGACAGTGGAACCAAATATGAATTCACTGAGCTCACTACTGCAAAAAGTCCTGCACTGGTTAGTCTGCCGTGCTAGAGAGAGTGAGAGAGATTTTAGTTACTTCCACAGACTATAAGCTCGTATTCAGATATAAACACTAATGAAAACTCTAATAAATGTAATTTGTGTAATGACCACAATCTCTTAGATCAGGAATTTTTATCTGATGGCTGATTCTAGAACAATGATGTCTTTTATTACTTTGTAATTTCCTACTCATACTTGTGATTTTGATGTATTGTGATATATTAAAATTAAACTCAATAGCAGAGCTTGATGTTTGAAAACCTAATATGCCTGCGGTGTGTTAATTATATTGTGGTGGGTGTGGACGGACTTTGGTATTACACGCTCTGCCTAAAGAGTATATGAAGCTTGGGTTGAAAGCTAGTGCAGACAGCCTATTAGTTTGAAATATGGCAGTTTTAAATCATTTCAACGGTAATTCCGCCTACTGGTGTTTGGACCAGTGTTGGCAGAATACAGGTAGTATTTGGACATCACTCAGATATGCTACCTATAAAATTAAGTAATTAAGTAATAAGTATAATATCCCCTGGAGCCTACAGGTGGATGCTGGGGTGGTGGAGGGAAGGAAGGGAAACTCTGCAGCTGAAACAGGCCACCACATCGGGATGGGACGTGAGGAGGCCGTAGTTTCCTGACTTAACCAGATCACTTGTTGGCTTTACTCCATTTGAGTTTAAAATCTTCTATACAGTTTTACTTGTATTAGCTGGGATAGCCTTCAGCCTGCAACTCCACATTGGACAAGTAGTTACGGCAAAGTGTATGGCTACTATTCTGCCTAAATCTGGGGGAAGAACTAAAACTGAAGGCCTAAGGTGAGTTTAATTTTCCAAGATTTATGAGAAAAGACAGTTCTGTAATATAAGTCACTGAAGGTAAATGATGTGCAAATAGATATCAACCAAAAGATCTTTCACTGCTTCAAATTCCTTTTTATTATCTGCTTTGTTCTCCACTGTTCCTGTTCAAACAAGAATGAGAGAGCAGCGCTGCGGCTGACATATATTAACAGTATTTAACAAAACCGTCTCTGTCATGTCAGCCTAATAAAGACTGAAGTCGGAGAGAGAGTTAAAGAACAATCAATTGCTATTTGCCTTTGTTTTTCTGCTCCTACTCCTGTCTGTGCTGTGATGGATTTTTCAAGGCTACAAACGAATGACGCTTGATAATGAGGTGAAAAGAGAGAATTGCAGGGACAGAAAGTCTCTGAGAGAAAGAGACATCAAGCCTCGGAGTGAAAGAAAAAAAAAATACAGCAGCTTGACTGGAAACTGAAAAACTGCTAGAACACAAGAGAGATTCTAGCTGTGCCATAGATATATATATATATATATGCATTATTTTTCAGTGTGTTTTTATCTTTTCTTATTTTTATTCTGTCTTTGTATCTGTTTTATTTTTGCCATTTTTGAGCTTTTCTCAGGCTGTTTTTCTTTCTTGACTCTTATCTCATTTCCATTTTTTTCTTTCTTCCTATGCTCTCTCACTCTGCCCAGCTACTAAATAAGTAATCACTGTCCTCATTCACACCATCTGGGAGAATTTTCTTGCAGGTGGTTGTCATGCTATTACTTTTTAATTTATTTATTTTTGACAAGGGTGCCCACTTCCACAACATATTGTTATTTGATACGTTGTCTTGCATTACAGATGTAAAACTGCCAGTGATGCACAGGCAAGAAATGTGGTGATTTAGTAATTGGCTATGTGCGTGATTTGATCCTTTCCCTCCAGCCTTAGTTGGGTTCAGATAATTTCCACCTGGCCCAGAAGAAAACGTGGACTGCAAAGTGTTCCACGGTTGATAAAGTCCATTGTTTCAGAATTTCCCCACAAAACTGGGTTATTAAATCAGCCACTTAAGGTTTGAGGCTCTCTCGTCATGTGTTTCATTTTTATACCATCTGTCAATATATATATGAGCATGTGGCAGTATTAAAGAAATGCGCACATGCCAGTATGGAAACTTCTATATATGCTTCTCGTGCTCACTGAAGAAAACGAGCAGTTTTTCACTGCTCGTAAAACTCTCCATCTAAATTCCCTCACATGTCCTTTTGTTGTGGCCTACAGCATCACATTTCAGTTTTGCATTGCAACACAGCTGTCAGCTTGTTATAATATACAGGAACCAGAGCGGTGGTTTTGACTTTCTCCCTGCATCTCCCTGTCTTTTACATTATGTCCCTCACTGCTTCTGCTCATGTCTCATCCTGATCTTGCCTATTCAGCTTCTCCACAGGCTAAATCCTGATCCCTCATCTCTTCTTTTCTGCCCATTTCTTCTCTCCATCCATTCCTGAAGCTATTCTGCAGAATCTCTGCCAGGAGTCCTTCTGCTCAGAGCTATAGGAGGGAAGGACACAACAAGGAAGATAAGAGAGGCAGAACACAAAATGGCAAAGATGTGGGGTGCAGAGTGAAGGTAGACTTGGAGAGTGGTTGCAAAGAAAAAAAAAACATTGGTGTGAATCTTTGAGGTTTAGGATGTTTCTGTTTGAGGAAAGCCAGAGTTTAAATATTTTGTTGAATATTTGCTTTTTGGCGATGTGTGAGGTGTGACCAGAAAGTTCAGAAACCTTACCTGATATAAATTTGTCCAGTCTCCCTTTCAACTGTTTCTCCAGCATGGAAGAGAGCTTCCAGCATGGCTGCCTTTTTTTTTTTAATTTTTTATTTTGTTTTAATATTGTACTAGGTCCTCTCTAGGTCCCATTATTACCACTCATACTGTGCATTCTGCTGTTGCACCGTGGACCTCAAACCTAAACAGAGAGCGAACATCTTCTGCTCTCAAACTGATCTGATTTTTTATGGAAGATCATTGCTGCTGATGAGAACTTGATCTTAAGCAGTTTTCAATGGAAAAGTCCAGAGTTCCCAAGCCTGAAGGCAGCACGTTGGGTGAGGAAAAAGACTGTGTGAATGCTTATCATTTTTTCAACATTCACAGAGATGTACACCGATAATTGGTTCCTTGGGGGTGAGACTGTCAACACAGAGTTCTGCTGTATTGTTCTGAGGCATCTGGGGGTGGTCAGTGTGCCATTATGTGCCAGCACAGAGCCCATTGAATATGTAGGAGTCTTTTGGATACACCACACAAGCTTTGCTCACCACTTGCCCCACTCACCATATTTACCTTCCCATGATTTCATCCACATGTGGAGATTTAAATCACTTTGAGGGATCCAGCAGTGCCAACATCTCATATCCAGTGAATATGAAGCAGTTCTGAAAATGCTTCACACCTGCTTCATATCCAGTGAATATGAAGCAGGTGTGAAGCATTTTCAGAACTTTTGCAGCATTAAATGGAAGTAGAGAAATCAGTATCATTGTATTGGTTGTTTATTTTGAGGCAGAGGACCAAATACGAAAATGATTATTTTTTTCACTTGATAGAAATATTGTCAGTTCTGTATCATCTGTCATACAGAGTAATCCCTCCAGAAAAAAAAACATACTTCTCATAAAAATGTACCCATTTAAAATAAAAAAAAAGTAGAATAAAAAAATGTTTAAATTGTGTGTCTCTGCCTCATTTCCTCACATCAAATCTACACTTCTTCACAAATTCAGAGCTCTACTTTTTATTGCACTGCAAATATGTAATTCAACCAGTGCCCTTGGTTAGTTTCTAACGCACATCCAAGTGCACACACTCACACAAGCCGGAGGACATTGAAGGATCCCAGTAAAGACCCCTTTTGTGTCTACACTTACCTCACAACTTTGTATGTTGCAAACTGCTGACATGTTGTAGGTGTTACATACACACAGAATGATGCACATGTTGTGTATTGATGTCCAGTGATTATTGCATGGTGCAGAAAAAGAGAGGAAGCTGCAGGCTGGAAGTTCAGATGGAGTGTAATGGCTCTTGTGTCATTTGGTAAAAGGTCTGACACGCTCACACCTCTAATGGGAATGTCTCACCAGAGGAAAATCACGTTCGGCCATACAATAGCTAGAATACACCATAGGTGTTCACTCACTCTGTGGAAATTTTGGAGGGTTGTCATTGACATCTGTGAGGGTGATTTTAACTTCCGTGGTCCCTGACAGCCCTCCCATGTGACCGCCCATGTCTTTGGCCTGGATGACGACGTCATACTCCTGGCGGGCCTCACGGTCCATGTTTGGCAAGGCAGTACGAATGATACCTGAGCAAACAGAGTGATAACATGAAATTAAAGTTCAGATAAAATTGTATGCCTTCCTTGTGGGTGAGGTTTTACGGCTTTTTAAATGTTATAACGATGACAGAAAGACAGCGGGTGTCTGTCTGTATATCTGCACCAGTGTTGTATACATTACCTGTGTTTTATGCCGTACCACGTATATCATATAGATATTTTACATGACATCATTACAAACTGTTAAGAATTACATTTTAAAATGGTATATTTACTGCAATTCATAAATTAAAATGTTAAACAAATCCCACTTGGAAAACACTGTCAGTTGCTTCCAATTGACAAGGCGTTTATTTTAAGATACTTCATTTTGTAAGAAAACGCAACATCACTCATCATCTGAATAAATAAGAACTCTAGTAGAACATTTGTGAAGTCTTATTTTTTATCTATTTCAAGCCCCAGTGATTTTTTTCTCCCTCTTTAATTCATCACCCACCACTCTTTTTCCATCTCTCTCCTCCTTTCTCCACATGTCTAGCTGCAGTGTCAGAGAGGCTTTCTGCTGTCATATTATGCCAAAAGTGTGTGCGTATGTCTGTGACAGCATGGAAAGCTGATAATCTCCAAACCAATTAGAAATGTGAGCTATGGATTTGAGCCAGTCAAATACCCAACACTGGTTTGATTAGCCAGATTTACTCTGCCCAAATCTCTCTGCCTCTCTGTGCCCTAACCACTCTCTTTCCATGAACTCTCTCTCTCTAAACCAATTTTTCCCCTTCTCTACCCTAACCTCTCACTTTCAGCTCTCTTTCACTCTCTCTGACCTAGCACAGCTCCGTGTTTGCCCTAACCTCTTTCCTTACATCCAATTTCTTCTTTTAATGCAAACCCAAATATTAGGCCTGAGCTCTGCGGGGACCAGGCTGAATGTCCGCTGGGGGACCTCATTCTGCAGCAGTGCCTTCTCTTCTTCAGCAATTTCAGTGGAAAGGATGTGTTGTTACATGATCCCTGCAGCACCGAGTTCTCTGCTTTTTTTTCATTAAGAGTAGTAGAAGATGAAAATTGTGAAGGAAAAAAAAAAAAGTTTTGAGTTTGTTCATTGCAACAACCAGTTTCTATGAGATGCCTCGCAGACAGCACTCAAGGGTTTTGGTCTACAGTGTTAGAGTATAAAGCCATTCCTATTATTGATTATTTTTTCCTAAGCAGAAGAGAAGATGGACGGATGGTTTACGTTAACGTCTCGCCCACCCCAAGTCACATTCCTAAATCTAAGTGAAACAAAGTTCACTGGAACATGAAGAGAAAGAAAATGAAAATGTTTTGTTGTATCATACACAACGAGCTCTTTTTGTAGTTGATCTTCGACCTGTAGACGAGCGTGCACGCTACATCACTGTTGCATCAAGGCCTGTGAGCCGCTGTGTTGTGTTGTGTTGTAGATGATTATAGACCTAGTTCAGGGTTTTGTTTGCAGCCTCACCTGTCTGAGGCTCCACAGAAAAATAGGGTTGTCCTTGCAATATGCTGTACACCAGTCTGGCACTGTTGCCGTAGGTGGGGTCATCAGCATCTGTAGCTGTCACCTGCAACACTGACGTACCTACAGGACAGAAACACAGACATGACAGAAAAGTCAGGAGATAGCTCTACCTTAGTGATTCGGTTCAGGAATGGTTTGACAAACAAGCTTGTCACAAAAAATGTGCTCCGATTCACCTGCCTGTACCAGCCGGATGGGAAAAGGAATGAAAAACACTCTCCTGTCTCACAGACACTGCAGCTGAACGGGCTCCTGTGGGGCTGGTCCCCACTATTATTTCTCTACATTTCATCATTGTCTGGTGGAAATATCCGGTCTCCAATTTTGGTGATTTTCAAGTTTTAAATAAAACATTATATTTCCTCCATGTGCTGACAGAGTTCAGCAACCCCCTAGATTTATGAAAACCTTTCAAAAATCCTTTGGATAATCTGAAAAAAAATGCATGGGTGTTGGGCTTGAAACATGACAGTTTATTTTGTTCCCCCCCAAAAAACTGACATTTCACTGATATGTTTTTGCCCGTAGCATCTGCGTCCAGTAAATCTCTGTTAACTGAACTAACACAGTTAAGCTGAGCAAATAGACCAAGTAAATTAAATTTGCAGAAATGTGAAATAATTCTATTAACTTTGCATTATTGTTGATGTTTCGCTTTTCTGATGAGACTCAGAAAACTGTTGTAACTTTAAAAAAAAACAAACAAAAAAAAACAACTACTCTTTCTGCTTTGTGGTTCTTGCCAGTCCTGTGCTGCTCTCTACAGAAAGGTAGTATTAGCAGTGGTTTAGACCTGTGTCATTACCACCTCCATGCAACAAAAGTAATAGCTTCATAAAAACCTCAAACAGGCGATGAGTGTTCCAGCTGCACTTTTGCTATTTAGATGTTTTTATCTCAGTCACACCCAGGTTAAATTGAGTTTAGCCTCTGACTGCAAACCTATATTTTCTAAAGTGTTTTTCTTTTTACTTTCTTTGAAGCTACAAATGAAGAATGTAGGCTAACTTGCTACTTTTACTTTTGTGGTTTTGAGCTTCATTTGGAATTTTTGTACCCTTTTCTCTTTTTCTTGCTCGAATGGAGTGTCGAGTGAGCTAGATCAGGCACCCTAATACACCGCAATATGTCGCACTTATCTATTACCAAGAACAACTTTCCAATTTGGTGTTGTATTTAAACTCCAATATTTCCCATGTCTCCCTCTGGCATGTCAGTGCCGCTGCTGCCCTTCGTTACCTGCTGCTGTATCAACTTCGCCACCACCCCAGCATCCATCTATGGGCTCCAGGGTGGATTTTTTTTTTTTACTCATCACTCCCCAATTTCTACATGCCTCATATTTCTATGCTAAAGTAGTAAGCTTGGAGTCTTGGCATCAATCTCCAGCTGTAATCTGCTGCTGTAATAAATCAGTAATTTCACATGTGAGCTTTTATGGCTCAGATAAATCTGATTACAGCCTCCTTTTTTTTTTCTTTTTTTTTTTGCATGAAGCAACCATGAAGGCCCTCATTGCAACTCAAATAAGAACTTTGTACTTTTCTAGTATTTTCTAGTAACTAACTAAAGCTCAAACTCACAGTTCAGCTTGAGCTCAGAGGATAGACGGAAAGCTTTTGGTCAGCAAGATCTATCTAGAAAACATTAAAGTTGTAAACGTTTACATAGGTAAATGTAGGTGTGTTTCCATAATGAAATAACTGTAGTACATGTAGAAATGATTTATATCTGGGACTAAATGCCCAAAATGGAGGTTACTGAGTTCTTGCAACAGCATCTTTTTGTATGGGCCATTAGGAGCTTCACATCAGTCATACTGTACTAAATTGTTCATTTGGCTTCTTTTCAGCCTATATTCACCACATCTTCTATTTTAATATTTACATTTCCAGCTGCAACCATGTGAGCACCACCATCCTGCTCCGTGCAAAATGATCCAGGTTCTGTATAACTGAAAACTGCAATCAAATTTTATTCAGCCTGGATTCCAATGTGGTTATAAGTATACCGTGATAAATTACCAAGAATGATAATTTGAAAGAAACTGGGTTTTCTATCCATTCTAAGGTTGATATCCATGAGGCTACACAGACCCAGTTAGTCAAATTACAGCTTTTATTTCTGCTCAGCTTCTGTGGTTGTGGCTCATGGCAGCTGGTGGTTTCTCTTTGCCAGACTTCTGCATTCAGGTTTCAGTTTATGTAGCGGATGGGTGCAAAAAAGCCTAAACAGGCTAAACTTGCAGACTTTTTTCCTCAGAAGTCCAGTCCATTCAGGGAAGGGATTTCTTATGCTTTCACTGTTTCGGGCATTGCCACTGCCAGCGTGGTTCATTTCAGGTCAGCATCCAAGGGTTGAAAACACTCCAAGGCCACATAATATCTGGAAAGAAAATCTATCAAGATCAAAAGCTCTAAATATGGAGACTCTGAGGATATGGTAGAAACTCTTGCCTGTGCCAATCTGGTGCTAAATAATTCCAGAATTCTGCTTGCGGTTTAGCCATCGTTAGCTATATGCAAGAAAAGAAGGAGGATTTTTCAGGCTTTTGGTTATTAATATAGTATGAAAATGTTGATAGTAGACAAATAATACTGGGAAGCAACTCCATCTGTGACTTCGTTAGTAAATGTCAATCACTGTAAAACAGAGAACCTTTCTCTGCTAATAATGGACTCCTGTGAATCATCGCCAAATTATCTGTGGAAAGAAAATGAATCTGCTGGTCACTTTCACATATGTACTTCTGCTTAAGAGAGGGGTAGAATTAAATAAAGAGGAGCATTTTCAGTTAAACTACCAAAGCTACTACTAAAAAACTAAAAACAAACCTCCCAGTTAGTTTAGCAAAGGCACACAATGTGTTTAAAAATGACAACACAGCATATGACATATGTTCCTCCCTCTGAGATACCTGTTAAAAGTGCAAAGGTGACAGGATAAGGCCACAATCAATGTATTCATTTATTATTTACATTTTTATTCTTATTATAATATTTTGCCTTGGATTTGGGGTTTTTGTTTTGTATTTATATTTTTGTATAGCGAAAACATTAATATATTTGCATCAAGTGAATGAGGTCAACTCCTGTTGTCTTTATATATTAAAAAAAGTGACTTGATATGATTTGAAACTGGGACAGTGGAATATGATGGGCATAAAACTAAGGTGCCGTTTACACGAAGCCGTTTTCACTGGAAACGGTGTCGTTTTGATGCGTTTCAGCCTTTCGTTTACACGAAGCCGTTTCAGAAACGTTCCGCGTTTACACGAGGACATGTGAAACGATGAAAACGATGTAGTTCTCACGCCAGGCCACAAGTTGGCGTTGGTTTTCTCTTTGCAAAGTTTGTTTATGCAAGACGTGCATGCGTGGAGTGACACAGTAGGTAGTGCGGCAAATTGTTCATTACTTACAAAACGGCCAATGTGAGAGGTTTTGTGTGGACCGATGATGAGGTTGGATCGCTGCTGCACACAACACTGAATTACAAAACGGTAAAAACACAGGAAAAGCATAAGAAGCACTCGTGAATCCGCGAGTACTGTTTATCAGTTTGCGCGTGCGCGAAAAACTGTGGCCGTAGCAACCATAGTGCGCATGTGCGAGTCGAGCGTTTTCAAATCATCCCGGTTTCAAGTGTTTACACGAAAACGCAAGCCGGTGCGTTTCTGAAACGCTCCACTCAGGACCCCGTTTCTGAAACACATCGTTTTCACTCTGTTGTCGTGTAAACAGAAGGGCGAAACGCATCAAAACGACACCGTTGTCGTGTAAACGCAAGGCCGAAACGCATCAAAACGACACCGTTTCAAAATGAAAACGGTCTCGTGTAAACGGCACCTAAACCAATAAAACGTTGAAAAAGCAAATGTTAACTGTAAACTTAGTCATCTTAGAACCTGTTTGCTAAAGTAAAAGGTGCTCAGCTGGGACTAACTGCATTACTCTAAGTTGTCCATGCTCTCTCTTTGTCATCACGCCTCACTTCTCATTGAAGCTTCAAATATTTTTCAGATAATGCTTGAATAAGCTTTGAATCCCCCATAATTGTATGATGGGCAGCTATACTAAATGTTTGTGGACCTTTCCTGTGTGTAGTTTTACTTTCTTCTCACCGACCTCTCATATCTTAGGCTCTTTTAGGCTTTCACAAAAGCCCTTCCCCATTTTCTTTGCCTCTGTCTCAACACGAAACTTAGCCTCCCCCTACGTTTCCCTTACTGTTTCTCTCACTACTTACCAACATTGGACATCTCAGGCACCCTGGCATAGTATGGCCCATGTGGAAACTCAGGAGGGTTATCATTGATGTCCTGAACTTTCACTATGAACTCTGATGGAGGCTCCAGAGGCTTATTAGTGTCTCTCGCCACAGCCTGGGCTGTTAACGTGTACTGGGCCTGCTCCTCGCGGTCCAGGGTTTTCGTGGCGTGGATGTTTCCCGTCTTGTCATCGATGACAAAGATTGTTCCTGCGCCTTCACCGGACAGGATGTACTTGATGTTTCCATCGCCTGAGTCTACATCTGAGTGGAGCTGAAAAGATTAAGACAAAAAGAGTTCAGCTTGAATATGTGCATGAAATTTAAAGAAAAAAAAGGACAAGCTAGTGGTTCCACATTAAGCAGGGCAGTCTGGTCGAAAGGCGAATTTGGAAGACGGGGAGTAGCTCGGCTGTCTGGCAGATGTCAGATGACGTTGCTATTTCCCAAGTCTACAGACTAAGGGCAGCGTGAGACTAGAAATGTTATGTTTTAGATGGGCACACATCAATAAATTGAAAATGTTATTATAAAAATGAAGAATGCTCAACATTCAATTAAACTCTTGTTCTTCCTTTACCGCTCCTAGACTTTGAAATATGGCTCTCTGTAAACATCATTTGTTGTTTGTTATGAGAGCCGCTGCTCAGTTTGAGTGATGGTGTTGTTCTGGAGGAGTGCTACCAATCATCTTCACCCTTGGATGAGAACATGACCTCTTTCGTTTTTCTATCTTTCGCTCTCTTTGATAAATGCTAAAAGCACATTTAAATCCTGCTGGAGTTTGCTGTCAGCTTACACACCACGACTGCCACTGGAGGGCAACGTGGCTATTAATTAAACAGTTACTCAGGGGCTAATTCTGTTTGAAGAAGCACTCTCTTTTTAACTCGCACTATATTATACTCACCCTGCCCACCAGCACCGGGTCAGGTCCAGTGTACTCCTCAATGACGAAGAACTGATTCCAGACCCATCCTCGTTTGGACCTGTGGAGTACTTGGCCTTCTTTTCCCACCCTTTGTCTGTGTCTGTGCAGTGACAAATGACCTACAAACACAAAAACACCAATACATGTAAACCACTACCATATTTATCCAATTATACCCCAGTGCTTTAAGTTAATTTAATTAAAGTCTACAACATGTCTATTATGGGGTGCAATAAAGACTTTTAAATTGTTAGAAGATAAATGAAAGGCCACATTTTGTACGGTATGTTGAATGGATTAATTATCACCACAACAGCTGTTATATTTTTTTTTTCCCAGTAGTTTATTTCAGTAAGCTTAAAAGTCAGTGAGAGGCAGTACACAGAGTGGCCTGTTTTGGGGGTGTGGATCATTGGTTCAAATCCCAGCTGAAAAAATGTGGGTGGATTGTCTGAAGAACACAGGCTTTAAAGGTTTTATTTATTTATTTTTTTTTTTATGTGGAATCTTAGCAAGTCACTTAACCTCCTTTTGTAGCAGTGAAGCTCCACAGAGGCTAACAGGAGCAGGCTGTGGTTGCACTGATCAGCAGCAGTGTTTGAACATCTGTAACTTGAGGGTGCTTGGTGGAACAATTACCATTAATATTTAAATCTTAAAGGGATTTCATTGTTTTTGAACATAATTGCATGTTCTAAGTCTGTCTAGAGATGCATAAAAAAGAGAGAGAGGGAATGCAATATACCCAAAACAACAGGACGACACTTATAAGGATATTTTGGTTAATGTGGATAACAGGACCATCAGCTGTATTTTTATGCTCACAGGCCAGAGCCGTCTGATTATTGTAAAGTTGAGTGAGAGTTGTAGTGTGATCAAACTCAGCCGACTTTACAGTCCCTGTGTTTTTTGTTCTCTTTTTACTTTCTCTGCTCATATTTACTCATATTTAATACAGCTGAATTCAAATAAAGCTGATCCCATTTGCATAGTTTTCAGATTCTGTTGACAGATAACAGAACAAGTCTGAAATAGTGACTAAAATGCACCCCATTATTTCGAAGCTGCTGCTCCGCGCCGCTGGAATGCTGATTTTATAACAACCTTGTCATCTGACAGCTTCCCCATGCACCTCAGTTCAAGACAATAACTACTGTATGCTGTGATTTAGGAGAAACTTGCATGTAAAATAAGTTCCTCAGATTAAATGCTAGAAGCATCAGAATGTCTTGATTTTTTTTTCTCTTCCTCTCAGACACTCTTTCAAGTTTATATCAGCTGCCATGTGGTCTCGCCTTGTTTTTGCAGGGATATCACAGTCAGGAAAGACACTCTCTCTTAGCTGGAAAGGCGATGGACAGCAGTACCTAATTTGCATTTAAAGCTGCTAATTTGGAACAAGGCTGAAATCATGTATATACTCACGTGTCAGAGTAGCTAATTTGTGTGTATTCAAAGCTAAAACACTGAAGGAACATTTTTGGGGAACTGTGACACATATGATCTTTAAAAGGTAAATGACACCAAGGAGGAACTTGATAGAAGACAAACATATATTAATGAAGACTCGATCATCCAAACTATTTAGGAAACAGTCCAGAGTAAACTGTAAATGCGATGCTTTTCCAAATGTCATTTTAAAAGAATGGTTAAGTTTGTAAAAGGAGATAGTTGAGTAACAATCTGGATGGTGACATCCAGCACCAACACTGCCAAGACTTTGAAGTAGCACGTGAAGAAATTCACAGAAAGTAAAATTCTGACAGAAGGAATATTTGATCATTTAAAAATGTGCAAATAACATATAACATAAGACATGGGACCTCTTAAATGTAAGAGCAAAGCTGTTTTTCAGGCGTTTACAGTAGGGATGGCACGATACCACTTTTTTATGTCCGATACTGATATTTTACATTTGGATATCGGCCGATACCGATATAAATCCGATATTTAAAATTGATCAAGGCATTTAAAAACATAAAACATTTTTTAAAAAAAGTCAACAGTCTCTCACACAACAAAATCAAAGTCTTTTAGTTTTCCCACATACAAGACTAAGGACCAGGGCAGGCAGAGCTTTTTAGGCAGTGGCACCAAAGCTCTGGAACTGTTTACCACTCCAGCTCCATTTAGCTCACTCTGTGGCGTCATTTAAAAAATAGTTGAAAACTTTTCTGTTTAACCAGGCTTTCTGGTTTCTGACTTTATTTTTTTTCTGTTTCTTTTAATATGGTAATGTTACGTTTTTAACATAGTGTTTTCTGGGGGTGGGGGTGGGGGGTGATATTGTGTTTTAATTATTGTACAGCGCTTTTCTGTCTGTGAAAAACGCTATACAAATAAACTTTACTTACTTACAACAATAACTATCACCTGAATCCTGTTGCTTCTGTGTGAGAAGGTGATGCTTATGGCATGTTGCAAATTTCATTAGGGCTGCAACTATTGATTATTTTAGCAATTGTGTATTCTATTTATATTGATTACCCAAGTAACTGGATAAGAAATACTTTTTTTCATATTAACAGTTCATTTGCATATTTTACTTCCGTACTGCAGTTTTTCCCTGTGTGAAACAAACAGGGTGGATTTCTTCACTTATTGATCAGGTGGTTGATGAAGGATCTCCGGCTGTTTCCCAGTAAAGGTTTAATGGAGGTTACAGGGACGAAAAGGCTGCTTTTGGACACTAGAAAAACATTTCCTTCTGCTCCATCTGAGCGCGCCGGCTCCGCCTCTTTCCGCTTGTGCAGACAGACTGCACGTAAATCAGCTGATTGCTGCTATTGCGTCATCAGTGTTCACGTGAAAAACTAGGGGCTGTCCGGGAGCTGAAGTAGAGAAAAAAAATAACAGCTGATTCTCAGCACCGCGAGCACAACACACAAACAAGGCAGAGAGCGGTGGAGGCGGAAAAACATGTCAGCGATGATCGCTCAGTGTCAAAGGGAAGCCGTCGCAGCGACAGAGGATCTGAGGGGGTTGTTTTCTAACTCCTGATCCATTCCAGTAGGTCGTGGTAATGCAGCTCTAAGCTGGTTTGGTCAACCGCAAACCCACAAGAAGAAGAGGATGACTGCGTCCTGTAATGCAGCTAATGTGAGCGAAACGTTATTTAATGTATCGGATTTCATTTTTTTTTTTCTTTCCGATATCCGATCCAGTAATTTAGGCCAGTATCGGACCGATACTGAATATCGGATCGGTGCATCCCTAGTTTACAGTTGTGACTATGATGCTGCAGGTGCTAAATGGGAAACATTGTTTAGCCATACCTGGATGTCTGTGTCTGTGGCCCCTTTGATCCAAAGAAGCATTTCCTTTCCGGGTTCCCAGTGCAACACTGCAAAGTGCAGAAACTCCCAGCAACACCAGGAAGGCCCTCAGCAGCCCAAAGCCCTGCCGCTTCATCGTCAGCGTCGCCATCTCGCCCAATCTTTGAACCTGTGCGCTTCACTCTGCCCCCGACTTTCTGGTTCCTCTCAGTGGAGCTCTGCTCCCACTGAGGTGGTATATTGCTTTTCCTAACAAAATGTTGTTGATGAACCTCCTAGTTCATTAGCTGAAATGGGGCCTGTTGCAGATACTCATCACCAGCTTGCCACGTTTCTGTCTTTCTTCTTTGCTTTTGTCTTCCTTTTCCCTCAGTTTGCTCTCTGTTTGCCTCTTCGTGTCAAAGAGCCTGAAAAAGAGAGGGGGGGGGGGCAGCTTTGGTCAGTGACACAAAAGTAATAAAAACAAACAATAATAAATATGTGCAGTCAAAAATGGTCTGACGGTTTATTAAAACTCCCTAACAGATAAATTTAGATCTGACTAAATGGTTTTGGCATTAATTAGAACTTTGTACTAATTACACAGACAGTGCTGTCAGTAAACCCATTAGCCTTAATTCAATTAGACACAGACTGATTCATTGTCAGTTGGACAGCTCATGTAGCAACTGGTCACTTTGTTGCATTATTTACAGCTCTCACTGACACACTGAAAGCATCGTGTTCAGTTTGTTAAATAGTGCGCTGATTGCTGCACAGGTGATGATTCAGGCGTCTTCACGTCAGCAGGAGTGATGCATGTTTTGAGTTCTCCGTCAGTAGCGGTGAGCTGTGAAGCAAACAGTTGCTTACGCATTACAAGAAAAGTTTTGATGAATGTCTGTGGAAAGCATAAAGTGCGGTTTTAATCAAAAATCTCGGCATATGAGTATGTTGTAAAGTACATTTAATGAGAGCAGTAAAGGAATGTATTAAATCTAGAGGACTGGATCTAGCGTGGGGAGTCACAAGTTTTGCTCTGCTGCATTTAATACCTGCTTCAGTTATAATTATATAAACATAGTTGGCTAGTGTTCCAGTACTTTTTAGCACCAACAAACTGGAAGTTTGGAGCTGTATGCTGTTTTGTTCTTTTCCTTATCTGCTACTCTAAAGATTGTAGCTAACATTACTTGGATAAGGTAAGTGAAAGTATTTGGTAAAAAGGAACCAAACCACTCTGCTTTTACTCGTGCTGCTGTACAAGAAAAGCTGTATCCACTAGAATGCAAGAGGAAATGATCATTTTAGATAGATGATGAATATAGCTCCTTTTTTTTTTTTCTACTGGCTTCAGTTTGTTTCATGATGTCCTCGTAGGCCACGCAGTGTGACAGGACAGGGAGAGATGTACAATGAAGCCTTTGAAGGTAAAACTTTGAGGGGGAAAAAAAAAGGTCAGACAAAAGACAACAAAGTTTACTTCATTTCTCAAGTGCAAATGTGCGAATACATGTGTCTAATTATCCCTCACTTAAGAAAATAAAATCACTGAATTGAACCACGGTAACATCACTATTTTCCTAGCCAGTGGTTACATGTTCATGCATCATTTGTGCCAATAGGAGTGAGCCACCTGGCACTCATGACAGGCGATCTGTGACACAAGTGCACATCATCCGTGTGATAATCCACGTAGGCCTGCGCTGCCTTCTACTTCATCTCTGCTATGCCAGTACAGACCAGTGAGACATTGAAATAACTGAACTAGAGGTGTTAGTAATCTTCTAATTTTCTTATTTCTGTACACTGCTGTTTTTTTCTTGGCATGGACCAATTGAGCAAAATTTGTATATGCATCTTTGTATGTGTTTGTGCGTTGGTGTTTAGTATTCAATAGATCAGTAGATGAGAAAATTCCCCCAGGGCTCATTGGCTCATCTTGACCACACGACCAGCCAACCAGGAAGAGTTGACAGTTAATCCCATGCCGGCTCATCATCTGGCTAATAATCCTCGAGTCCCCTGATTGAGGCACATATCTATGGGTGGGTGTATACATGCATATTTGTGTTTGTGCCTGTCGATCATTCATGTGCAAAAAGCCTCAGAGCTGTTTTTTTCTTGTGATAAATAGCCATAAAATCAGAAATAGATATTTTCACTTGTGGATATTTTAACAGCGAGTAAGTTGCTGTTTAAAAAACAGCCAAAATAACAACCTCAAAACAATTATAAACTCTCATTTGCACTTGTTGTGCAGCGAGCTGACACCTGCTATGCAGAATCTATTAACAGGACCTCAAACTGTCATTAATGTGTCAAATGAAGTGTCAGTTTTATTTAACGAGTAAAAATAAATCAAGTCCAAAATAAATTGCTTTCCCCAGTATCCAGATTCCCTGATACAGGTCCTCTGTTATTTCTCTTAATAATGTGTGAGGTCAAAAATAATAATAATAGACTGGATTGATAGCAGACAGTGACAGCTCAGAAATAATCAGTGTGAATGCGAGCATGATTGTTGTGAGGCTTGCTTGATAACAAAGCAGTGACCCCACTGTTGAATTTAAACATTTATTTTTACAGCTTTGATTTAGTTTTGATATGTACAGTATTTGGTGAGTTTTGATGAGTATCTTAGAAGACTCCCTTCGAATTAACTGAAGAAATCAATTAGACATCACGACTTTTTAATAACTCCATCCTTATGTCGATAGCTTGCAAAGCTGCGGAGCTTCATTAACTTGTCTGCAGTCATCCATCTGTCAGTGCTTACTATATGAAAAATTTCATTTTGTTTTTTTTCACACACACACACATGGAAATCCAATTGCGACTCTCCCTCTTAGTAGATTTAACCAATGAAACCCGACTATCGGGGACAAATGGGATAATGAAAATCAGCTCAATGTTAGAGAAACCGAAGCAGTTGGAAGGAGGCGCTGGTGCTAAAAATGTTGCATGGTTGCAAGGCCACACATCTGTAAACACAGCACCAAACAGGCTGTTTCTCATGAGACAAGAAAATGCTGCTTCTCAGAAACCAAAATTTGCTTGTTTCAGCATCTTAAACCCGACATTGTTTGCAGACTAGACACAGAAATCCATTGAACAGTGTTTACAAAAGCTGCTCCGTATGCTAAACACCTTCATCAGGAAGTTAACAGATGTGAAACAATCCTGTAGCGCTACTCTCAAAAGTGTACAAAAGTGTTACTCTCACACATTTAACACAGTAGAGGACTAGAGCGTAAGAACCAAAGCTTACAAAGTTGTGCTGAAAGCAGAATTCTCTGACTGTCTTACTGACTTCTCTCACAGCGCTGAAACAGACAGTGATAATGACTCCCCAGGGAAAGCATGCCTTTTGGCCAGACTGTTTCCTATGTCTGAATACATGACTCAAGAGTCACATTAGAATAGCGAACAGCATATTTGACTTTGTGTGTGTGTCTGTGTGGGAATGCATATGCACCGCTCCCTCTGGGTTTGTAGAGATGCTGTTAATCCATGAGTCAAGTGTTTGAGTAGGCTACTGTGATTCATTGGCTAACATGAGATTGTAGCTCCACACACACTGCGTGCATCTATGTGTGTGTGTGTGTGTGTGTGTGTGTGTGTGTTGCAAGTGTGTCACACAGAGGTCAGAGCATAGGGTTAAAATAAATCAGTGTGACATGCGTGAGGCTGACATGTCCTCACTCAACAGTCACACAGCATGTGTGTATATGTTTATGGAAAGAAAAAAAAAAAAAAACATGTCTGCCCAGTTGAGAGATTTGGAATATGTCTTTAAAAATGTTTGTATTTATATGAAAGGGTGTGCTGTGAATGTGCATCTGTGCATGTGACTGTCTGTGATTATGCAGTCTCATTTATGTGGGCTATCAGGAATGAAAACCTCAGTGTGTTTCACATTTCTCTGACAGCGAGTAAAGTGAGAGGCTGGACAAACTGCTCTTGAGAAAATTGTCCCACTTCTGATACCGACTTCACGTAATCTGACTCGATTCTTTAATATTTATATTTCTTTGCTTTTCACCAGAATTCATAATAATAGAGGGCGCACTGTATGATGACTGGCAGTTTGGGTCTGCAGTAAAACTTAGTTTGAGCAGATGCTGAAAATGCTTTTCTCTTTTGCCGTGATCTCCGGCTGTTTTTCACGCTGCGTCTCTTTAGTCAGAGTCGCTGTAATGGCTGCGTACTGGAATCACAGTGAGGACCGCCAGAACTGAAACAAAGCCAAAAAACGACTTCCACCAAGTAAGCATCACTGAATTGGAGACAATTTCTCTATAATTATAAACGTAACGTATTACTTTACCTTCTCCAGTCAATGCTGAAATCTGAAACTTTTTGCCTCTTTTCTCCAATAATTAAGTAAATGAATAAATCAAAGCTTGTTACTTTATTGAGTCATTCGAAAGGTGTTGTACTACTCTGTTGGACTTTGATAAGTAAAAATGCCAACACGAAGCAGGACAAATACACCTTTTCATTAAACATTTCCCCCAAAAACAGGGCTTTCAGCCACTGTAATTAATCACTGTTTTGCTCAGAGACACAGGAGACCTGCCTCTGTGATGCCACCATTAAACAAAAACAGAATATGAAGCTCTCTTTCTCTCTGTCACTGCCTCTGTCGATCCCTCCCTCCCTCTGCCTTTCTCTCCAACACTCCCCGTGTCATTGTGTTCCTCTGGACTGGGCTTTCAATGCTTTCCTTCCTTTGTGAGCCAAACCCTGAACAGCAGCCATTAAAAGAACATTGGAAAATGCCTGTGAAGTATAGTGAGGAGGGGGAAATAGTCTTGACCCCACGTTTTTTTCTCTCTCTCTCTTCTCAGACTTTCCCTCTCTCCTCCTCTCTCTAGGGGTCAGTGGTAATAAAGGTGATTCATTCATGTATGAATTTGATATATACCTTTGTCTAGCTTGGTACACAGTATGTGATTGTGCATGTAGCTGACAGTGTGTGTCTTTTCATGCCTTTTTGCCCGTCTCGCCGCATATTGCCTGTGTCAGGGAGGTGTAGGCAAACAATGGTCTCACTGTGGCTCCTGTGAAAAATGTGTACAAAAGGAGTAAGACATATATAAGGAATGAAGGAGACTGCATGAGATGGGTTTATATTTGCTGTATTTTTTTCCTCTTTTGCTTCACCTTCCTTTTTTCACACTGGTCAAAGCTTCTCAGAGTCACAGTCATGTTTAGATTATTATTATTATTATGATTTATGTATGTAAAAACGATGCATGTTGACCATGACAAACACTGGCGACAGGATGATTAAAGTTTTAGCACATTATGGCTGCAGTGGCTCGTGCCACTTTTATGTAATCCAGATGCCGACACACATCCGGCATGTTGCCCTTACTGTTTCGGATTGACCTCGGTCAACAGCAGCCATCCCCGAGCTACGACACTAAAGGATTATATCTGAATTAGCTAAGTAGCCAGCGTGAAACAGAAGCGGATGCAGAATGTGCTGTGCGCTCCCACATCACAGCCCGAAGGCGACATTTGTCCCTTTTGTGTTCTCGCGGATACTGTGTCATTGTTAGTTCTTGCCTTGTTGGTGCCATTCGCCATGGTGTTTAGCCTTCTGACAGAAAACAAGGTTGCGTTATGCAGAGAACTGTGTGCCGTTTCATTGTTTTAAACTAGAATATTTTTCATAAAGCCAAACAATTGTGCCTCATTTAAGATGCTCCTTGTTTTAGATTCACACAGTTTCTGCCCTGTTTGATTGTCAACTGTGTTACAGACATTAGTATCAATGTGACTTTACCCTGATGTGTCACCATTGCACCATGTAAATTAACCAATATGGGTTTAAGATCTTGCCTGAGGAGGTCCACTCAAGGACACCACAAAAATACAACAGTTGACTATTGCCAAAGCCAAGCTATAACCGCTGGACCCCGCTGTAACCCTACACACTATTCAAACCAGATGTGATACATTTTTTTCCACATTTACGCTGGGATGAGAAAGGGGGTCAAGGGAGGTTTAAAATGAGATTTTCTGTGACTGTAAAAATGTACTCCTACTCTTCCAAACAAATCCCTCCACTACTCTGTGGCAGACACAAAGCTGCGTACAGTAAAGTTTTTTTTTTTCCTCTCTCTCTTTTGTTGCAAAGTGTGGCTCCTTGAAGTGACGTATTCAACAAGGAGAGATTTGATAAGATGAGTTATAGATGAGATGAAGCAAACACAGAAGACGGAGAGCGAGTGAGGGGAAAACAACTAACAGAAATAAACAGTGTTTGTGTTTGAGTCCAACTGTCAACACAAACTTTTGAGATATTGCAAATATTTAACCCTCATTCATATTTTTTTTCCCCAAATATGCAAATACATTAGGTAGGATAGAGACCGTGATTATGTGGAAACTACAGATTAGTGAGTGAGAGACAAAGAGGTGGAGGCACAGAAAACTAAAAGGTACAAAGACGGAGAGTCAGTGTATTAAAGTTCACTTTGGGGATCTTATTTCGGTTACCGGGTCTTTGTGGTCTGTTAAAAGCTTAAAAACAGAGCGGTGCTGAAAACAGACACCCAGCGTTTAGCTCACACCACGAAACCTGAGGCTTAATTGCCTTTCAATTAGAGGAACTAATAGGTGTGCGTGTGTGTGTGGTGAAGCAATTACAAAGAAAGAGCTCCGAAGCTTCCTCGGCATTCACAAAAATAGGTATTAATGAGAGGCTAACAACTCTCTCTCTCTCTCTCTCTCTCACACACACGTGTGCACACACACACACACACACACACACACACACACACACGCACAGTCTTTGTGTGCCTGCTTGTATGTGTAGAGGCTGCAGATTTCTATTAAGCTATTAGTGAAATTCAAGTGCTAATTACCACCCACAAGGGCCCACGTTTACTATTTTCGCACACACACACACTCACACACACACACACACACACTTATGTACAAATCTTTAAAATCTATAATCAACCACCTTTCAACACCTTTAATATAAATTACTTGGAAAAGAATAAAATAATGACTCTCCCAGACCTATTTTATATCTACGACATGGCTATCTAAATAATAATCATTAGCTAATTGAATCATTATGGAATCCCATTAACAATGTAATTTATGTTATACTTTTGTGATACTTCTACTTTCTGAGACATTTGGCTTTAACAGAAAAAACTGGGGAGAGAATGAAAGACACAAACACACAAATCAAAGAGTGACAATTTGGATTTGATCTTGTGCGCTACTTTTCCTTTTAATGAGTGAGTGGCACACAGCGTGCAGCCCAAGTCTGTGACACATGGAATAATCGCTGATGCTGATAATTCCACTGTTAGAGGTGCATGACACAGTGGAAAAACAAGCATCAATGCACTGCTAGTAGATTTGGTAAGGATAAGCATTAGTCTCAACCAAATCCTGTCACCTGTTATCCATCTCTGTGAAGGTAATGTGCTTCTTGTCATGGAGCTTTGATAGGTTTTTGATGGAGGGAACAGTCTGAAGAGGTTCAATTTCCACAGTGATGCAGATCTGTTTCCTCTTGGAAGACAAAAACATCTTCCACAAGGACACTGATGCCATTGTTTGGAAAGAGCTGAGTCACTGTGAATGAATGTGGGCTCATTTAGTTTAGAAGGAATTAAACAATGTGGCTCTTGGGGAACAGTTGTGATGTATGTAAGAAAAAGATCAGTAATATGGGTTTTTTTTTTCTTGTCCATATTTGTTCTGGTGTTTGCTCTTTAGCTGCAAAGAAGCCAAAAGTCAAAATATTAAATCATTTATTTGTAGTAGAGTGATTAAAAATATTTTTAAAAAACTGTCCACTTCAGACATTGTGTGCATCTTTGATTGTTGTTGTTTTTTTCTGTGTGTGTGTTTCTTTCTCTTTTTGGTGAACTCTTCCCATGAGGGTTCTCTCTGTGTAGCCAGAGAGCCGTGCAAACGGACATCAACACCGTACCATAAATCCAGCAATCGGCAGAGATAAACTTGTAACCAGTCTTCATCATCATTTAGAGACACAGCAGCCAAAGTGTCCAATCTTTGTTTTATGGATCCCAATAACACTTCTGCGCCAGACGTCAGTAATAGGTTTATGGGGGTAACGCTGACTCATATCTTAGTTTGGACCAATTATAGAGGAACGTATTTTTGATGTAGAGTTTTCTGAGCAGTGTGGTGGGGGCAGCAGATTGTTGTTTCAGCCTGGCTGGGCCTTTTTTAGCTTTGCTCTGTGGATAGCTTGTTGCATATAAAGACACGGATACATTTACTTTGTAGCTATACTCTGTGTTTTGACACAGATCCACTTTTTAAATTAGCAGTAGCACAGTTATGTTTATTACAGTAACAGTTGAAGTAACACAATTAATTGAATTAGAAGAATAAATTGGAAGCTATACACAGCTAAGTTGCGGTATCTTGTGTTAATTTCAAGAATGCTAAATGAATAAAGCTGAAAATGAAGAAGAAGACAATGTCTGACAGCCTTGGCATTTTATTTTTTCTTTTTGTATTCATCTAGATAGCATCTAATTAACTCTGTCACTGTTATGTTTGGGAACTCTAATTCACATCCAGAGCTAATTTATTCTGTCAAAAGTATTTTATTTCATAAAAATTACATGGATATTATGAGAACATTTTTGTTTTGATTAGCAGCAACGTTTCCTCAGTATCATGTTAATTTGTGTGGAAAATTATTAGAAATTATATGCAATCACAACATTGTTTTTGGTGATTAAAGAAAGGTTGCTTTTTACGTTGGTTAGATGGCGTGTTCTGTGCATTTAAACAGACTGTTCTCTGCTGCTTTAAATCATTTGACCGTGGTTCAGCTCTATGATGGCAGCTGCCTCATAATTTCACAGCACGCATTCATCAAGAGATGGCTCGGCTGCAACACGCAACAAGAATTTCCTTCGCAAAGAGCCGACTGCGGTGCTGTTCTAATTTTAATCATTTGTTTTGTTAAACACATCCTCACACTTTAAATAATGACTTCATAGTTTTATGGGCACGCTGTAATAGAAATTTACAAAGAGAAATAAAACTGTAAAGTGCTGCTGACATCTAGCTTTTAGAAAACAAAACACCAAATTCATAGCAGAAATCATAATGGCAACATAAACAAAGCCGACAATGGGTGAATGTTTCAGCGGGGTGCGTCATTCTGCTGTTCTTGATTTGGCCTTTAAATTCATAAGGAAATCCTTCGGGATGAAAAGAAGTTAATGACTCAACCAATCAGCGCTCTGTGTTCTTCCAAATGAGCAACCAGAATAGACAGTAAAACAACGGGCGAGCTGATGAGATGCATTTAAGCTCGAGGCAAGACAATGCAGTTCCAATTAGCCTGCTGACCACAGTTTATTGGCTATTGGTTTGCATGGGAATGCCCTTTCCAGGCTTTAACTTTGTGTCCGAGTCCCTTTACTCCTGACAATGGGAAATGTTGTATTAGGGATATTCAGTAATTGCCAAAACAGCCAACATATGAACTAAAAGTGAAATTTTAAAAAAAGGGGACAATATTGTGTAAACGCCTTGTAGTAATAACTGTGTAACGATTGTCTTGTTAATAACCTTATGAATGTGGCTGTGAAAGACATGTTAACTAATCAACAATTGAATTATTCCTCTCTGTCTTGCCACATCCTTCTCTTTGTCTCAGCTATTGTTTCTTATATTTTTTTCCTTTCTATATTTTTCTTTGCTTTGACTCGCTATAGCCGTCCTTTTTATTCTTTTCCTGTTTCCAGTTTCTGTCACAGTCCAGTAGGATCCATTGTAGCAAAATATAGCTTTGCAGTACAGTTCCAGAATGACACTGTAATTACTGCAGTAGACTTAAAAATGCACCTCGCAGGTTTGTTTCATTTTCATTCCTGTTTGTCCCGGTTTTCTTTTATCTCTCTCTCAGGCGAATGGCTCCTCAGACGCAGCCAAATATTTTCTTGCACTGCTATCAAACAGCCACATTATTGTTTTGCGTGTGTAAACATTCACATATGGTTTAAAAGATTGAAGTACTTCAAAAAAGAAGTCACTGAGGACATCTGCAGAGGTTTAGAGTTCACAGTCAGACACAATCTACATCACAAGAGATTCACGGCACTGTCACTGTAGCCTTTAATCTGACAGAGAGAGACAAAGATAAGACAGATGAGTGCAATGGGGAGGGGGGCGTGTCAAGACAAGCAGAAAAAAAAGGGAATAGTCACTGAGAAAAGATTCTGCTCAGTTGTAAGAATAGAAATGCAAAAATACACAACTGCTGGAACAGAAATGGAAGAGGGAGTAAACTTTGAGGAATGTATGCTCTTGGAAAAAAAAGCAAGCAAAACTGAGACTTTGTGCCTCTCACTCTATCTGACTTTGTTTCTTTGTGCGTGTGTGGTTCCCCCCCCCCCCCCCCCCCCATCCCTAAATGAGGGGGAGGAAGAGAGACAGGGCAGGAAACGGTGAAGTCTGGAATCGATTTGAGGCTAAAGGAAAAATAAAATACTTTGGATTCTTAAATGCTTGAGGAGCAGGGATGGATGACCACGAAGACATGAAGAAAGGTAGAGAGAGAAAGAAGCCACACAACCACAAGTTTAAAAAAAGAAGAAAAATAAGAGGATACAAAGCCAGCATAAAGGATTTAGACTACTGTAAAAGATCTGTGAGCTCACCATAAATATAGTGGAGTCAAAACTGTTGTCCTTAAAGCACAACAACACAAAGAGTTATACAAGATATGTGGAGCTGTGATTGAAACGCATGTCTATTTACACTGGACTTAGTATTTAAAGGCATTGTATGATAAATGTCTGTTTGTAAATCCAAAATCTGTGTGATAACTTTTGTGAGGCTTTGTGTGAAGACCATCTTTGATAATTTTTTTGAACTTTGGGGTGGACTGCAGCCTGTGATAATTTGTTATCCCTTTGATTAAATCCAACTGTTTTACATGTCTCAGCCAGTGGATCTCAAACAGCATCACCAGCCACAAGAATTTGACCCTTTTCATAAAATTCAACATGAATTTGCAAATCTCCAACTTGTTGAAGTTGGTGGTGCTGCGCTCAAGGCACAGTCATGATGCTAGTGAAAAGAATCAGCATGTCCTAGATTAAAAGGCGAAACTACTTCCAATAACAAGGTAAGAGAAGAGGAAATATGTATGTACACATATGTGTAGGACAACTTGGGTGAAGGAAATGAGGGTGAAGGGTGATTGGGGGAGACTGTGAGTAACCGGAGACACTGCTGCAGTGCCTTGAGATTCCCTTTAAAACCTATTTCACACTACAGCTGCAAAACTGTTTATTTTCTATCCACTTTCAACAGCAGTGTGTAAGTATCCAGTTCTTGACTGTGACAGCTTCTGTAATCCACACACATGTTGAGGTTTGTTCTGTGACAGGAGGACACACACCAAGCTGAAGCTGCAAAATGGAAAATAACTCAATAAACAAATAATGATGAACCTTAAGGTAATCTTAAAGATAACAGCACACATCTTTGCAATGATGACCTTGCAATATTAAGTTGTTTGTTTTTTTTTAAAGTAGCTCTGACAATCAATCAGCAATAGAGCGATTTATCGGCAAGCTGGTGTTATCAGCCAGCTTTGGCTGTTTGCTGATCTTTTGGTATTGGCATTTATAAAGGATGATAAATGAAAATAAAAGAAAACAGTAAAGAGCAGACAGGAGAAACACTCTTCAACAACGTCATGAATTTAATTTGTTCATGAGAGGGCACTCTGCAGCTTCCTTGTTGGCAACCCCACAACAGCCAGCTGATCCGAGGGGAGCTGGGCAGCGCGTAACTGAGTACATAAATTACTGCCTATAATAAAGTTAGCAAAATCTGTTTATGTTTTGTGTGTCTGAAAGAAAAAAATATATACATATCAATATCGGGCACTACTGGCCAGGCTCTGCTGTTAAGTAGTTTAAATAATCATCAATCCTAAATAATGCAATCATTCAAATAATGTGTATATTCTTAGTTCCACTGGTAACTCTTTCTCATTTGTTGATTGTGTGTTTTTAATAATATTGCATCATAAATCAATCAGAATTTTATATGTACACAGTTGAAACTGTAAATCAGTACACTGCAGAGGACCACTGAAGCTGCCATTAACGGATCAGCAGGAAGCTAATTCATCTTATTAGGAATGCTCGTTAAACCGACCACAGCAATGAGTGCTGTTGTGTGTTATTGGCCCCATGCAACAGTTACACAGCTGCCAAACAGTCGCAGATGGAGAACAAAGAGGCAGGTGAAAAGAAGTAATACCACCTTCAAGTCCATGAGAATCGAGCAGCATTATGAGTAAACAAATAATGCATAATTGTAAAAGAGAGAAATGAAGGGATCAATTTAAATTGCCAAGCAGTGGGGGGGAAGGGGGGGTGAAAGAGAGCAACAGAGAGGGATTTGTGTCCAGCTAGGTTAGCCATGTGTGCTCTAGCTTTGGCAAGCTCAACGAGTGTTCCAGCATGATGAATAGAGACTAAAGATATTAGAATATGAGACAGAAAGAGAGAGATATCAAAGGGAGGCTGAGAGGATAGAAGGTGGAAATCCTCTTTTTTTCCATTCTTCCCCAAAGAGAAATGAGCGAGTTAATCCTCGGGGGCTTACATTTGTTTTGTTTTTTTTGTTTTTTTCCCCCTCTCTATCTCTGTATATTTCCCTGTCTCTGCCTCCTGACATTCTCTTTGCTCCCTCCTGATTTTCACTTTGCCCCAATCATATTCTCTACTTGTAGTTCTCACCTCTGTCTCTGGTATCATCCATATTTGCATCTTTTCTTTCATATTCCTCTGTTGTTAAATCTCCCATTCCCCCCCTGTCTTTTTCTCCCTCATCCTTCTTTCTTCCCTCCATCCCTATGATTCCATGCAAGGTTTATGGTTTTATGATGCACGGTAATCTTACCGCAAACACATTTATCTGCTCATTCTTTCTGTTCCTTCTCCCCCTTTTTTTTTCATTCCTTTTGCTCAGCAGTGTTTTGAGATGTGTGATGATGCTTATAGGATATTTACATTTGATCTCTGCATGGAGTGGAGTGAAATGTAGTGACAGAACAACAGAACAAAACAGAGCAATGAAATGCAGAACTGAGCAGATCAAGGAAGAGCTGAGCAAGTTAAAACAGAGCAGTGAATACAAATTCAGGGCACAACAACACAGATAAATGCCAGAGCAGAGCAGAGCAGAATGAAAATGAAAAGCCATATAAGGCCTGTATGTAAGAGATCGGGAAAAATCTATTTATCTGTCACCTAAAATCGAAATCATAAAACTATCCCTCTGTCCGTCTGCCTATCCCATCTGATCCACATGTAATGGTTTATCTAAGTTTTAAAAGAAAAAAAAAAACACCACATTTGCATCACAAGGTATTGTTTTTTTTTCTAGTTTTTGTGGAAATCCAGTGCAGGTAGCTTTGTGATGGAAGGCTTGGTTGATCAAGCTGAGCCTGTAATCTCATATTGAAGGATAACTCCATTTCTTGCGTCCTTTGAGCACCTAAAAGCAATTTCCCTCTCTTCTGAAATGCCATTTTCTCTTGATACTAGATCCCTTAAGCTTTAAAATTAAACATTGTTACCTGATTTCATCATGCAATGTCCTCAAAGCTTTGATGATTGCATCATCACCTGTGTCACTATTTTATAAGCAATCATCAGCTGTCTGATTTTTCTCGCAAAATCAGAGAGCGACACAGAGGAACACCCCCACTGCTCCTCAGTAGTAGGTATGCATTATTTGGCCAACAAAACTGCTGTGGTGTGTCTTTGTTTCTTAGCAAGCTCTCACACAGCCATGATTATTTCACAAGATTGCAGAGAAGCAGGATTTATATAAGGTGTTGTTTACTGGCATTACATTAAGTTAAAAATGTAAGGTACCTTTTAGCCTGTTTTTCTGATCACTGGAAATGCGTAATGCCTGAAGCAGAAATTATATAACAAGTGAGCTGCATCAGTGAGAAAATTTTAAAGGGGTAAAACTTTCACAAACTGAAATGAGCAATTATGCCATTTGCTGGGTAAATCAGTTCATACACTTGTTTTATCATTTGCAACTTATTGTGTCATCTGAAGGGAAAAAAAAAACTCACTTTGCATTTTTGTGCAATTGAAATCTTCAAAAAACCGAAAAAGTCTGTCTCCAGGAGTTCTGATATATGCTCATAACATTCATTTTCAGCCATTAAGTTGATAGTCTTATTCAGAACACTAAGAGTTTCCACAGAACTCAAACCACACAGCAGTACCACACAGGTAGTACCTCAAACCTCCAATATTTTACTAGACAGTGCAATTTGGAGCAGCTAGGATATTGATATCTGATTTGTCAGCTTTTTAAACTTCTAGTTCTTAGAACCAGTCAAAGGAAGATTTTAGGCGTTTACTCAAGACTTACTCACATCACAAACGGTCACTGTTGCAGCTCAGTAGATCTCAGGAATAATTTATTTGCATACTAGCTGTTTGTGTTTTTCTGTGGGTTGGAAAAGGGGAATTCCTTTAAATTCTTCAGGTTTGGTATTTTATTGATGTGTGCTTTTCTATATCTGGTTCTCAATCAGTCAGACAGCTGGATAATCAATACTGGTAGAGGGCATTAAAACTGTGTGTATGTATGTGTGCGTGTGTGTGTGTAAATCCCTGGAAAGAAATCTTCTCTTTCCTAATTCCTGCTCCTTATCTGTCCTCCCAGACCCCCATCAGTGTCACATTTTAAAGATATATGAGCCTGATAGTTAATGAGTTTTAGCAGCATTTTGTTGCTCTTCTTTACATCTCTGGGAAAGGCTTATCAATACGGGGTTACACCTACCACTGACTGTATGTGTTAATACTCTGTGGACACTGCTGCGTTTTGTACTTTTTCTGCTTACTGTGTTAACATTTACATTTTTCTCTATTTTAAGGACATACTTTGTCTGATGTCTGGTTTCTTTTAGAAACCGTATGTTAAGACTTTACTTTGAGCACATATTTGACCTATTTTGTGGAAAAAAGTAAAATAAGTGAAATAATAAGTGAGAGCTTACGGTCCGGAGGGGGTGGTCCCCACCAGCAGCTTGTAGAGGAGACATGGGCCCACCCTCCTGTAAGCCCACCACTTGCGATTGTCACGTGTGCAATGCACGCATCGAAGCTGACCATTGGAACAGGGAACATCACGCTCTGGTGGGGAAAAAGCCTGAGCTAGGGTGTGAGGTTGAGAGATACGGGCTCGATATAGTCGAGCTCACCACAATGCACATCCTGGACTCTGGAACCAGTTTGCTTGAGAGGGGCTGGACTCTGTTCCAGTCTGGAGTTGCCCTCAGTGAGAGGCAGCAGGCAGAGTGGGTATCCTTGTATCCCCTCGCCTTGGGAAGACCTTGGGAATGGGTCCTGACTGTTTTCTGCACATACGCGCTGAATGACAGTTTAGAGTACCCACCCTTCTTGGAGTCACTGGGTGGGGTGCCCCATCCAGTGACTCCATCGTTCTAATGGGAACATAGGCATGTGGGCAACAACAGTGAGACCTGGACGGGTGTGATTGGGAGGAACCACCTGCCTGACCCAAGCCCAAGTGGCGTTCTGTTATTGGATTTGTGTGCAAACCAGTTTGTCCATAATGAGCATCATGTTTGAAGATAAGGATGTTCATAAGTGTACATGGCACCAGGACACCCTAGGTCACAGGTCGATGATCGATTTTGTAATCGTTAGATCATTAGATCTACGGCCGTATGTTCTGGACACTCAAGTGAAGAAAGGAGCTGAGCTGTCAGCTGATCACTATCAGGTGGTGAGCTGGATCAGATGGCAGGGGAAGATGCTGGACAGACCTGGCACACCTAAACATATGGTGAAGGTGCGCTGGGAATGCCTAGCAGAGGTCCCATTCTGTAAGATCTTTAACTCCCACCTCTGGTAGAACTTCAACAGCATTCTGAGGGAGGTTGAGGACATTGAGTCCGAATGGACCATATTCCTCATTTCCATTGTTGAGACTGCTGCACAAAGCTGTGGCTGCAAGGTGGTTGGTGCTTGCCATGATGGTAATCCCCAAACCAGATGGTGGACACTGGAGGTGAAGGGAGCATGAAACTGAAGGAGTCCTATCGGGCATATGAAGGAGTATGGGGTGTTCGGCTCATTGTTATGGGCAACTACAGCGAGAGGTTGGTCCGAATTGCTGGCAATAAGTCGGACTCATTTCTGGTGAGGCCCTGGGACTTACCCAGGACACGCTGGAGAGATTATATCTCTTGGCTGTCCTGGGAATACCTTGGTGTTCCCCCAGAATGAGCTGGAGGAGGTGGTTGGGAGAGGGAGGTCTGGGTTTCCCCATTTAGGCTGCTGCACCTCTGACGTGGCCCCGGATAAGCTGAAGACGATGGATGGATGGATGAAAATAATAAGTAATATAATTTTTTATTTTTTTTAAAAAGAAAGATTCAGGTGTAGAGCTTCTTGTTCTTTTTTTGATGGTGGATCCATGTGTTTGTCATCTTCTATAAGTTTCATTGCACAATGAGATCATGGTTTTGGTGGACAAAAATAATCAAGATTCTCCAGATAAAATGTCAGCAGTATTATACACAAATGCAATAGTCATTTGGCTTAAATGCTGAGAGGAGGAATCATGAACCCATTGATGCACTTCAGGTGTAGTCTACACAGCAAATCAGTTCATTACTTGATCAGAAAACTTTTTAAATACAGTTTGTAGAACTTTGGTAAAACCACATTGTTGTTTCAAAGGAACTCCCACTTCAATATTTCATTTTGGGATAGTTACACTGTCACTACACCCCATCTGCAGTGATGCTGCTGTAAGCATTACACTTTGTTCTAGTTTTTGCTTGAAAAATATGCATTCAAGTCAAAGAATGCACTGCATGTAAACAAAGCCAGAGCATACATCAACTTCAGAGACTCTCATGAGAAATCTGAAGTAACACTTGAAACTACAGTGTGCCTCATTGAACCCAAAACGGTTGCGCTGACGATTGCGCAGCTAAGGGTTGCAGCTCTGCTGCCTGACAAGATTAATTCTACCAAGCCTCAAGCCTTTGGATAAGGCAAAGCTCTGTGGCTGCACTCCCTCTAAGCTGAAATTAAGCATAATTTAGAAACTATCTTCCCATATCATAAAAAAGCAAAACAAGTGAAAAGAGAAAATGAATGGTAGTCCTAATGTCTCCCTGCTTTCTCTCTGTGTGAAACTGGTATAGAATGAAAAAAAAACTGAAAAACAGCCCAGGGCAGCCACATGCATGGACATAAAGCCATATAAAAACAGACCAATAAATGTATTTCTTTCTTTTAGCAGCAGTAGGCCAGAAGAAGAAAACACTAATCTGAGAGCGAGAGGTGGAGATACACAAAGAGTGAGTGAAAGTGACCTGAGAATCATTCAGGTAAGCATTTTAGTTCCTTTTCGATTTATTTTTATAATGCTGAGACACACAAGGGGAGAATCCTGTCACTAAGTTGTCCCAGTGACAGAAGAGGTCATCTAGATGAATGCCTTCTATTATGGGATGTGTGCTCAGATGCTGATTTAGAGGTCAAAAGGTTAAACATCCAATCAACACAAAGCATAGCTAAAACCTTTTGAAACCAAGGATCATAGTGACTTATTAAGAGAATCAATAGATGTCACTAGAGACACATTTTGTAGGAAGCCACAAAGCAAATTCAAACAGATTCAGATGAAGGAAAAAAACTTTGTGTCAGGTTTTTAGAACCACGCAGGCACACACTGCAGTCCAGGGATAATTAGATACAAATACGTGGATGAATGGACAGACATACTGATAGCTGAGAATAAAGACAGAACAATGGGTGTATCAAATTCAAATTTATAATTTTCCTTAAACAGAGTGCAAACAGGCCATTTTCACCCTGAACATGTAAACATTTTTGAGTAATCAGGGTTCTCAAACTGCTCCATGGCATCTCAGCTCTTTTTTGGCTTCATCAAATATTTCAAGCATTGTTTTTTACTGCATTTCTACTGTATGAGTATTTCTCTTTTTCCTGTCTGCTGCCTGCAATTGAATGATTAGACTGTGCCGTTCTGAAATCGGCTTGTCAGCCTGCTAGCCACAGATAAGCACACTCACGATCGATTAGATCTGCCTTTAATCTATTCAACTTTTTCCAGGCAAATAGAAAAATGCTTAGTATGGAAGATGTGAGGTGTGCGATACAGTGACTTTCAGAACATGTGCCCAAAGGGCAAATGCATTGTAAGCCACATTTTCAGGCATGAGATCACATTAAGTATGAATTTTTACAAGTCCTCTTTAACAAGCTGCTGTAGGCAAATACAAGCTAAACAATTTTGAATAATTTTCTACTAATCATGAAGGATGGGGATCATTACGGAGAGAGATTGAGGCAAAACAGCAAAAATGTCTAAATGAAAGCAAGAAAAGAAGATGGGAAGGGAAGAAAATTAATGGAATGGAGGAAGGAAGCCAGTTAAATGGAATACTAAACAGGCGAGTGGGGCTAATGTCTTAATGGTACTTTACAGGCCTTTTGTTTTACCACACAAACACACACACACACACATACACAATAGAGAAATAAATGTCAGAACGCACCTTTAGCTCATCACTGTTGAATACAAAGGCGTTGTTTCCTTCGTGACACAGATCTGCCAGAGAGGAGAGAGAGAAAATTTACATTATTAAGATGTAAGACCCACCGTTTACTGGGGAGAAAAGGGCTCAAAGACATTACTTATTCTATAACCATGATGTAATTAGATATGTTTTCATTAGATGTGCTGCATATTTCATCACATTGTGCATCAATGTATAAATCACAAAAAAGATAATGCATATAAGAATATGAGAATGAGAAAATAAGAATATAAGAATAAAAATATAGAAATGAGATGAAGCATAACTCAAAATAGTCCCTTAAACAAATTTAAGCATTAGCATCTTCACAAATTAACCTTTCATAACCTCTAAATGCAGAGATTTTTAAACGATATTATCATAGACAATATATATCGCACACCCCTACTTAGCCACATCTGTTGTAAAGCACTTCCTGTCTGTACAGTGTGCCAGCCTGCAGCTGGCTTATGGTTCTTAACATTTTGACCATAAACTGTGATGTATGATCACAGAGTGGACTGTAATTGCATAACATTACAGCCTTACATTTATATTGTCATTTAAAAATGAGCTCCACATGAAGAGATAACGGCTGATATAATCTGGATATATTTGATTCAGTTTATGTACCCTAAATGCATCATTTAAAAAAAGCAAAAACAAACATTTGCCCAGTAATGAATTGAGTTCTGTTATTTTTAGTTTCCTTCAGTCATGTCTCTTAGGTTGTTATAATTTAGATTGCTAAGTTATTGTAAGTTCTGAAGTTTTAAATATTTCTTTAGTGCTTCAGTTGGGAGTATCTAGTTGTGTTGGGTTTTCCGTGTTTTTGCCTCTCCATGTTTTCAAGTCTGGATTTTCGTCATTTCCTGTTTTATTACCAGCCCTTGTCCTGTGTCCATTGTGTTTGGTTTTGCTTGCCCTTGTCTCATTAGTCAGATTCTGTTTCCCTGTGTTCTGTTTTCCCCAGCTCGTTCCTTTCTGCCTAATCACCTCCAGTGTGTATGTAATACCTCAGTTTTCTTCTGGTCTTTGTTGCGTCAGCAATAAAAGCTGAGTTTTGAGTTCACATCCGTCTCTGAGTCCTGCATTTGGGTCCAAATCTTGTCTATCTCACTACCGTCTTGTGACAAGATTGTGATCCACATCACCACCAAAACTTAATCAATTCCTTATACCAACCCCAACAACTCCAGAAATTTTCATCAAAATCTGAGTTATGCTGCTAACAGACAAATACAGGGAAGGTAAAAAAGGATGTGGCTGGACGGCCCATTCTCCTTCGCAGGGCATCACATACTATAAAAAGTACAGAGAAGTGTGCAAGATATCCTTTAGTGTTGTGCTGTGAAACATCCCGTGTGACAATGGTGAGCCTGATTCTGTTCCCAGTTTGTTACATATGGGTGTTTGTTCAGGACCTGTTACATTTAAATGCACTGGTTACAGGTCATTTTCCAGACTGCAGGGTTCATTTACACCAAACCATAGCAAGTAAAAACAAAGAGAAACAAAATGCAAAGCACCAAGCTTCTAAATGTGACAAACTGGTGAATTATGCCACTGCCAACATCCTTATGCAGACTTTGTTGCTGTTTCAAAGAAGACTGTTAGCTCTCTGCATCCAGTATTCCTGAAGCCAAACCATCAACACCAAGTCTTTGTGACTCCCGCAGCTTCTGACATACAGGCAGTATTTAACACCCTGGGATGAAAACACAATAGGTTAGAAAGTGTCTTTGTTACTATATAACTGGACCAGGGTTCTATTCTGCTTTCATTTATGTTTATGGTAGAGGTTCACTTTTGGTTTGCACTTAAAATAAAAATTGCTAAAAAAGGATTTACACTAACTAGTGTAAAGAGACTAGTAATGATGTTTAAAACTGTAGTTATAAGTCTTATCTGTGTAGCCACAACCTCATTTAACCTGGTTGTTGCTCAGTGCTACAGACAACTAAGAGCCCTTATTATGGGCCTGTTTCTCTAACAGCTTTCCTCTTCAGAATATTAACTGATATTGCTGTATGACATCGATCACTATACCGCTGCTATGATGATGTGAAAACCATTAATATTCCATCCATCCATCCATCCATCCATCCATCCATCCATCCGCTTATCCAGTTGGTTGGAGCGTATCCCAACTGTCACATGGCATGAGGTGGGGCACACCCCGGACAGCTTGCCAATCTATCGCAGGGCTACCACAGAGAGACAATCACTCATGTTCACATTCACACCTATGCCCAATTCAGAATCACCAGTTAATCAAACATACATGTCTTTGGGCTGTGGAAGGAAGCCAAGGTACTTGAAAAAACCCACACAGGGATGGGAAGAACTCCACACTCCACACAGAAGGGCCTCAGCCATCCAATGGATTTGAAGCCATGACCTTCTTCCTGTGAAGCAACAATGCTAACCACTCACCGCTTTTCTGCCCCCTCCTTTTTTCTATGCCTAATTTCTTTTATCTAACATTCACATTCACACACACACTCAGATGGATGCATCAGGGACAACTTGGGGTTCAGTATCTTGCCCAAGGATACTTTGACATACAGACAAGAGGCGCTGGGGATCGAACCAACCTTTCAATCACTAGATGACCAATTCTACCTCCTGAGGCACTGCTGCCCCAATATTTGTACTAAAAACAAAAAGTCCTGAAGTGAGTGCAGGTCAGCTAATGTTTCTTTGAGTTTTGGGCCAGAAGGTATCAAGGTTGAAGATTAAAACTGGTAATAAATTGTTTTAAGAAAACACTTGCCTTTATGCATCCATTGGATTCCCACATCACCTGAAATGTTATCTCAGTAGGGAGTTGAATGGGACATGCGCTTACCGCCATCAGTAACCACCACTGAGTAGCCCTTGAGCAAGCTACTTAACCCTGGCCGGTCCCAGTGGAGCTCCTCTGGGCCTTTGGTGGTGCTGAGTGGCTATGCGTGCAATTCCCTGGCATGAGCGAGAAGCTGAGTGTTGCTGAAAGTGAAAATTAGTGATTTGTGCAAGCCTTCATGGGTGAATAAGGGTGAAAGCCAGGAGACAGCAGTCCAGCAACATTAAATTTGTTCCTTTCCATCTAGTAATTATGTGGGGGTGATGGCACATGGGTTAAGAGATGAAGAAAAATACTGTGAGGGAGATATTTTATAATGTAATAGCTAAATATCAAAAGGCCAAAACTGCCTTTATCTTCAGTGCCACATTTCTTTTATCCACATCTTAATAAATGTGCTGTGAGAGATCACACAGCTCTAAGGACCGAGACACTGCAATAATTAACTGCTCCTTCATATTTTTTTTCACAGGAACAAAAGATCAGTACATGTAGCATAGGAAAAAGAAATGTAGTGCACCTGTTTAATGATGTTTTCAACTTAACATTTTCTTGTAAAGTAGACAGACAAAATGTTGGTGCCTTAAAAAGTACCGGTCGTTTAAGCGTACACAATGACCTGTATAACTGTAAAGCATATCATTTTATCCATTGTGGACTAGTAACACACTTTGAGAAATATGTCTTTTTCTTCTCTGGTGCACTTAATTTGGCTCAAATCTGAATATTTCATAATTTTTGGGAGGTTTAAATTTTATTCTGATTATGGAAGCTGTGCAATATGCTGCTCAAACACTTCAAAATTCAAGAACACTTTTTTAATAATAATAATAATAATAATAATACCACTGCTCATATGTCAGTCATTTGTCTGTAAACACCAGATTTTCTAGTTTGCATTACGTGAAAGTGACAGCAGCGGTGCTATCAAAAGTTACAGCACCATCAGCATCACAGCATAACCAATGCGCCACAAACACAATCATCAGCAGAACATTATAACAAATCATCATTATTCAGTGTTGGTAATATTCCTCCAGCATAAATCATCATCGTGATATCATTATAATCATGTAGCAGAGCGACCTGCTTTGCATGCAGAGAACTACCTCCTTTCACCTTGTTAAAGAAAAATGGATTTTTGTCAGAGTATCATGAACAACGCGTGCTGACACTGCACATGTAGTTATAAGCAACAATGAAGCACATTGTTAACAACACCAGGGATACCTTTAAAATGAGGCATGCTTTCTGAAGCTTTGCACTAATCACTATTGTGTGATGTCATGGTGGAAATTTATACCAATGGCAATTGTGCTATTGTTATCGTTCTCCAGCTAAATCTGCCTGCTTTATATGCAGAGACGATTGAGCTCACTCCAGCCGTAAAATGACAGCTCGTTATGTGAGGGAAAATGGATTTTACCATGTTGCGGTATTGCTAGGGACCCTGAGACAATACTATCAATACTGTCACATTTTGAATTGGTTCTTGTGTGAAATGTGAAATGCTTGAATAACGGCCTATTGATCGGTAGGCCACTGCCAGCACCTCTGTTGTGTGCATGTTTCACTGCATGCACACAGGACTCCAGAATGTGATAATAGTTTGTATTGATTTATTTTTGATGAATTGCATTCATTTCTGAAGAGTGATTTTTTCTGATCATAAACACGAGGGGTATCTGAGAATGTAATGTTTTAGTTCAGCAATGAATAATACTCAAAAAAAAAAAACTTTGAACGATGATATGATGCATGGCCACATACATCAAAGTATCTTTGCTGTGCAGATTGTGTATTTTGGCCATAATGAATACAAACTACTTGGTCCGCATGCTACCTATTAGGACTGTTCAGTGCAGCAGACTCTTTATATTGGATGTTTGTAGTTTAGGAGGCAGAGCAGGTCATCTACTAATTGAAAGGTTGGTGGTTCAATCCCTGGCAGCTCCAATCTGCATGCCAAAGTATTCTTGGGCAAGGTCCTGAACCTCAATTTGCTCCCAATGCGTTCAACGGAATATGAATGTCAGCTAGAAAGCACTTAGATGTAGAAAGAGCTTGTTTAAGTGTGTGAATGGGTGAATGAGACATGCTGTGTGAAGCGCTTTGAGTGCTCATGTAGAGTAGAAAAGCGCTATATAAGAACAAGCCCATTTACCACATATCGAACACTCAATAACCTTGCTATGCACTGCTTGTTTGTACTGCACAACAAACACTCAGAGGCAAAACATCAACATTATTTGCTCAAAATGTCATTTTTACGAATCTAATATTTTGTGTTTGGTTGTGATATGTTGTCATGTTGAGTCCTGTTCGCTTTTGTTCAGACAGAACAAAACGTCAATATGAACAGACACGGACTGCAGCTGTCAGCAGGAACAAGGTCATTTAAGGGTACACACATTTCTCAGTTACCCATTATTACAGAAAATAACCACAAGTGTATCGTTTTAGTTTTTTTTTTTTTTAAATCAAACAGTCTGCAAATGTCGTAGACCTGTCAAACTGCTCCAACAGACACAAACATGTGCACACACGTGTCATGTACAGATGCAGACAGCTTAAAATCGAGTCATCAGTGTTGTGTCTGTCATTAGCTAAAAGGCCTCAAGCTGGAGTGAGACCAGAATAATTATTCTGATTATAGTCCTCGAGCTGAGCTCTATCCAAACACATTATACTTCCCCAGATTAAAATCTGGTGTTTCATGTGGTTTCTAAATCAAGATGTTAGAATTTATTCCATGATAGCAGCCAACTGGAATCTCAGCATTACAAAACTGGAGGAAATACCGGTTTTATTTAGTCGTATAAAAGAAAGCAGCAATTTCTGGCCAGGAAATACACTTTGAAGCTATTTTTTTTTAACTATATGACTCTTCACACAGCTATTGCTTTCTGGCTTTTATAGGGCAGTGTAACAGGTGACCTTTACATGCGGAAACTTTGGTACAGCTGAGGAGCCTGAAGACATTCCTGACTCAAAGTTTAAGAAGCATTTTGACAGTAATGGATGTATTGAGAGCGGATTGTCATTTCAAACTGCCCTGAAATACAAACCTTTTTTCCCCTCTAGCACTGATTAAAATGGCTTAAAAACCAAGTGAAATGTAATAATCATAAGTCATGTCACCAAATGGGTTTGTGTGACGAAGTGATGTGCATGAATGTGGCCTTGCAACTGCATGTGTTCACAAGTTTGATGCTGTCAGGATGACTGCAGTGAAATGTTGCAAGCAGAATGTGATAGCAGCTTTAAGGATCAGCATAGTGGACGCAGCTGGTTGCTGCATACACACACACACACACACACATTGGCAGGGACTGGTGGATCCTAGCTGTGTCAGTATTATACATGCACCAGTGTGCATTCACAGGTGCATGGGAACACAGACCAGCACACATAAGCTCATGATATTGTTTGAGTGCATAAAAGCTGGTGATGTGTTATCATACAGCAGTCAGTGCACACCTGAACGCATACACACATTCATTTGCTTAATTTCTCTGTATGAAAAAAAAAAAATAGCAGCACTGGGATGGATGACCCTGTTGTAAAATAAGTGCCCACTTTTGTGTAAACTACGCGGCCCTTCTTCATATACACTCTTTCAACTTATTTTTGGTGCACAGTTCCTTTTAATATATTTTATCTTCAGGCAGGTATCCTCCTCCAGCTCGCCTCCACCTCCTCCACTTCCTCACACCTCCACTCTGACTCATTACCGAGTCTAAAATAAAACACTGCACAGGAGATGCAGGTGCAAGTGGTGGCAGTCATTTTGCAGGGGATTGGTTGGTAACTATAGGTCTATTTTTTATCTTTGAGCTCAGACGGCCTGCTCCTACTTTAGTGCTACTCCTACAACACTTGCTCTAGACAGTCGTGCACTTTTCCACTTCCTCCTCTAAAAAAAAATCTTGTTTCTCTTTCAGCTGCTCTGAATTATCTCTGTGGTTAGATAAGCCTAAAAGATTCCAGTCAATATATTTCCTCCACGTCCAACAGCAAGCAATAAATCCCAAGTTCAAAATTTTGATTTTCAGTGGCTTCAAGTTATTTTGAGCAATCGATCGATGCACAGCAAAATCAGTCTTTCGATTGTGCAGTTGGGAGCACTAATTTAGATGTGCAACAAAATATCAGAGTCTAAGCTTCCTTTTGTCATTGAGTACAAGTAGACTGCATATAATTAAATGCTTATTTAAATGCACCCTTCAACTGCTGAAAAAAGCTAAAATCACTGGAAAGCTTAACTCAGTGCTAACACTAAATCTGCAGAATGTGTGAACAGCAGGCACAGGTGTAAGGTCACTGTCAGACACATTGATGCCATCTGCATTTAAAAGGAGGCTTTGATCTTAACAGCCATGACAAGATGGAGAACTCTCTGTAGTTTCAAAAGTATTGATTTTTTTTTTTTTTTTAATAACTGCCTTACTGCAGAGCCTCTAATTGATTTATTTTACATTCTCAAGGTATGTATCAAAACAATCTTTTCTCCAATACTACTCTGAAAAACCATTAGGGCCAAATACAACACCTGTAACGACTTTCTTCTCAAATGCCATACATGGCATGCACAATTACAAGTACACGAAATATATTAGTTTCCACCAAAGTGGGCCAACTTCTCATCCCTGTCCGTAAAATTGTGCTGTTCTACCAGGCTGCACAAGCAAATTGTCACTGTGTCTTAATGACACTGCAGGTTCATTACGTGACATGGAAAGTCTACAAGGACACTTGTCCTGTGAGCTGATTTTATTGCCTAGACTTTGTAATTACATTTCAAGTCCATGGGGCACTGGCAATTTGATGGCAACATACTGTAGATGGGCAATTTGGCTGAAACCTGAGCCATCAGTATTGTCTTTGGAGATGCTACATTGATTTCCCCCCTCCTATTTGGTTCTGCACCTGGGAGAAAGTAAAGGTGCTCATTTACAAAAACCTGTTTTAAAGTCATTGAAGGAACAGGAAATCCTTACCACCTCACACTCAGCATTTCAATACTTCTTCATTTTCATTAATGTACAAAGCCTTAATTAGCACTTAGACATTCTTATCTGGACAAAATGATTTTTGCTCTGTGTATATTCATTGTTTCTGTACGTTTTATTGGACTGGTATTTTCTCTTTTTCATATCACTGAGTAATTACAGTAAAGAAACCAACAGCTCAGCTTTCTCGCTTTACTATTCAAAGATAATTATGTGTTAATGTGGAGTGGCGAATATATGAAGGTGGGACACCAGGCAGTTCATTTTCATTTGGTAGTACCGTTTATGATAAACGTCTGGTTTCTGTTTTTCTGTACTGCGAGAAAAATGCGTTATTACTCGAGCCTGACCAGTACATTTGGTGAGGCTGATTTACTGGCTGATATTTCAGTATCAGCATTTATAACAGCCGATAAATGAAAATGATATGATAATATAATAAAAAAGTAAACTAGAGATGGGAGAAATACTCTTCAATCATGTTATGAGTGCTGATGTTACATAATTTCTGTATCTCTGTTGGCAGCAGGTGTCTGGAGCCACAAACACAACAACCAGCGAATCTGAGCAGAGTGTAAATAAGTGATCCGCAACTTGGAGCAATAAAACAATTATGTTTAAGCTGTCTTGTCTGAAATCATAAGATTCTATTATAAGGTTTTGTAGGTGCATAAGTGCAAAAAATAGTCATTTTAGCCCATTGTTAGGTGATTGCTAGGCAATAGGATGCTTCCATAAGTGCTGTAGGTGCATAAAGGCAAATGTGCATTGCTGACAGAATATGAAAATAATCGAGGCATGATTGCTGTGAGGCCTTCACTTCTGACCCATGAGTTCTGAGAAGTCAATACTTTGTTTTATATAAGTGCTCAATACTTAGAGTGCTGACCACACCCAGCTTTCATTTATTTTAATCTCAACCACATACATGCTAAGTTTCTCAAATGCATCTTGAATGGCAGCGGCACGCTCCGGTTACAGACTCAGATTCACAAAGTGGAACCGATACCAACCACGCGATCACATCCATTATTGGTAACAATGTAGTGACGTGCAAAAGTCACACACTAACGTTACTCTGCATTTACGTGCAAAGACTGCAGTAATATACTGCAAGTGCTTACACAAACAAATAATGAAAATGTATACTAGTGATGATGTGAGTGAAGGAAGGGATACATTGCAGGGTGACGTGCTGACTTAGAGAGACAGAGAGAAATGAGCAACAGTCATTTAACTGACAGGGTGAGAAGGAGGGATGAAGAGCAAGGGAAGAGAGAGGTGATGGATAAGAGAAGTCAGGAGAGAAGAGGAGGAGAACCTAGGAGGAAAAAAAAATGCTTTTTACATATTCAGTTCTGCATGGCTGGGCCACTTATGTATGTACGTGCACACTCAGTTATGCCTCACTTGTTGATGATTTCATTTAGATTTAGTTTGTTATTGTATGACACGCTCTCTTACTCATATAGTAGTTCAGGCACAAGTTCACACACATGCACACCACACACACACACACGTACTCAGTGAATATATGATAATCTCTCAACAACATGAGCTTGGTAGTGTGTGGTTACTTGTTAAACTCTGCTTATGGTATATAAAACGATCAACCAACCTCAAATCTGACTTAAAATCCTGTCAGAATGTAGCTGCTGCTGACACCACATCACATCTATATGAAAAATATAACATCACAAAATATTAATTACATATTTAGGAGAAACAGCTTTACCTGGAAATGTCTTAGCATTCCTGATTCACATGTTTTATGGGTTCAGTTGGTCAAGTGTCCTTCACCTGGAGGACGTGTTGAAGATTCAAAGGTTTGAAAAATGGCAAACAACCATAATTCAGTATCCACTCCTAAGGGCAGTCATTTAGCCTACTAGTTCACAATCATGGTTATAGGTGTAACATACAGTACATTTATTCACTGGTTTATAATTAGTCAACTAGTAAATCATTTTAAATGATCATCTGTGAGGCTCTGTGGGGTCATGACCCAAATATTCAGGGTGGCTGACACGGTTTCCTGACGAGTTAAAAACACGGCTCCCAACTTTCCACAGAACTGCCAGCAAAAGCCTGTCGGCTTTTCCATCAGTTTCAAACCACAAATATAAGTTTAGCCCAAAGCAAACACTAAACACTCGAAGGTAACGTGCCACAGATGCATCACTTTTTTTCTCTCTAAAATGTTTCTCACAGAAAGTGTGTACTATAATTCAGTTGTGCTTATGTAGGTATTTGTTTTCTTATAATGATCGCTGGCCTGATATACCCAGCTTTTTATTTACCACCCCATCACACGGGTTCATGTAAACACAGGCTATCATTGTCCTGCCCACTAATTAATGAGTCCGGTCAGAGTGCTGGATGCCTGCACGCGCATTCTGCCTCCTCAGAGAAAACACAGACAGTCCTGTGAATCACTGCATTCAAATGGTCTCGTGGTAAAAGAGCAAAAATGATTGAATACCAAAAGGAGAAATTCATGAGCCTGGATGAGCGATGATAATGTATTAGCACCAGATGACATTTCCCATCACTACCTCATCGATCACCTAGGGGACATTTCAAATCGTGGCCCGTGTGTGTGTGTGTGTGTGCATCTGTGTGTGTGTGTGTCATACGCAGAATCCGTTTAAAAAAACCTGCCCCTACTAAACACATGCACATATTATAACAGATACGGGTGCAAAGAAGATGCGGAAAATTGAGACTGCCACTGTGTTGCTGATGTGTGTATGCCACAGATTTATCTTAAAGTTGAACAGCTATTTACAGCTATACTCTTAGGATGCAAGAGAAATTTACACACATTGCAAAGTGACTAAAACTCACTACATGCAGCTGCCTACAGAATCACACTGATCATATATTCTGCTGCTGTTTGCAAAATTTTCCCATGCATGCAAATGAAAAGATAAAGGTGCATCTAACTCATGACAAGGAATGTGATCTGCGGATGATAGTCAAGCAGCACTTTGAGCCGAGGCAGAGCGCATCCTCTCCGATGCCAATCCCCCCTGTTTGCAATTTTTGAAGCTTTTGATCCAATCTGATTTTTTTTAGGTTCTTCCTTTGCCTGCGCTCCACCTTTCACCCAAATTTCATGGTAGTTTTGTGTAGTCTTGCCAAAGAGACACACAAACAACCAATAATCACATTTCTCCACTAAGGCAAGAAGCAGAGGAATGAAGCTCTCTAGCCGCAGGATGAGTTTGAAACAAGGTGCAAATGGCTCAGTAAATCTGGCTCTCACTGCCTGCTCCACTCTAGCCTCTCTCTTGTTCTTTTGGTCTGTCTCTTGGTATGCAGCGACCACTCTCTTGCAGCTCAGACTCTCTTATCTAAATCTCCATTCAGACTGAGAAAGAGACAGAGCTGGGGAGAGAGAGTCAGAGATAGATAATACAGGTCACTCTCCAATGACAACTCTAAAAGGCATCTGGGGAGAGGAGAGAAAAGGAGAGAAAGGGAAAAAAAAAAAAAAAAGAGCTGCTGCAAAGCATTTTATGGATTTCTGTTCTAAGCTGAGACCATGGAAAACATGCAGACTTAATAAGTAGCTTGATATGAAAGTTAGTGTACATCTGGTGATTTTCCAGGCTCACAGCGTCTTAGTCATTTATTTTAAGATCCGCTGAAAGCCTGTGGCATTGATAAATCAGCAAAAATATCCACCCCATGCCTGAGTAATGGAAAGCTAAGCTGAGCAACCATGAGCAGTATTAACTCTTATTGATGCAAGAAGGAATTTGTGCCTTTTGTGCCTTTTGTCATTTTGATGCCACAAATAAGTCCTCTCTCCTTTTAAAGCATGCTAGCAGCGTTGTTTCGGTTGTGTATTTCCATCTTAAGGTCATTTTAACGATATTATTATGTTTCATTTACCACCAAAGATAACTTTAAATATTTTCATGACATTATTTTTACTAGTTGCGCCCAGTTTTAATATTTTTAGACTCTTGAAAAGGAGAAGTTTGTCAGTCATTTCTCAAACGAGTCTGTGATCACGCCAAGCAGAATCAGATGACCTAATCCTGTTTTCACCAGTAATTTTTATTCTGCGGGCATCTGTAAAAAGTAATATTGTGTAGAGTGGAAAGAAACAGATGTAGGTGTGTAACTGGAGGTGCGCCATTTTTACATATGTGTACAATAAAACATACAATGGAACTACACAGACGATAAAATTATGAGAAATGTGAAAGTGGAAAGTCATGAGCTGTACTGTAACAAATTGTGTTATCTTGAATGTTTACAGTGTTCTGTCTGTTTATATTTTATAAACAGAAACGTTATTCTTATGTTATCAATCATGCTGAATGCAGAGCTCAATTTGCTAAACCTACATAATTACATTTCATATTGTGCTATGGTTCAGCACACACACACACACACACACACACACACACACACACACACACACACACACACACACACACACACACACACACACACACACACACAGAGCTTATACTATTCATTGCCATCCACCCATGCCTCCTACTTTTAATCTTCTCTTCTAAGTCATGCACATGAAGACGAGCTAGATTGGAACTGATATCTAAAGCTATGCTCAAACATACACTTGGACACAAATATAGACTCAGACACATACACACGCCCACGCTATTTTTGAGTTACGTTCGGTCCTAATCTAGAGAAGCAGCAGAAATGCGAAAGGTCCATTAAATGCATAGATGTTTGTTCTATAACTCAGCCCCTCACTGCAGCACAGCTAGGTTGGATGGCATTTATAGGTGTTCATTTATCTCTCCCGATTACTCTCGATCTCCTCTTTGCTTTACCTGCTTTTCTCTCTATTCCTGGCAATACTTCTCCACTGTCTCCCTCTCTTTCTTCTAACCCGAGGCAGGCAGTAAACTCCTAACTAAATTGAATTTGGCATGTTCGCAAACTGCTGTTGAATATAGCGCTGCAAGCAAATGCCAGTATTTCCATTGCTCCTCCAGATCTTTCCCTATAATGATGTCTGTGCCACTGGAGCAACTTGGAAGTTGCAGTGGGAGCTGTAACATGACTAGCCAGTTCCACAAAGACAGAAATAAGCATATTAAAATCAGAAACACAATGATGTATCCAGAAATAATGTTTACCCATTGTAGGCGAGGATGTGCTGAAAGATACTAAAGAGCCTGTGAGAAAAGCTGGCCAGCCTGCCCACACTGCAGCCATCAAAGCCCAAAACAGGACAGTTTACTGTGTTCCAGTGCAGTAAATGTGGAAACAAATCTACTTCGTCAGGCTGTTTGCTGTTACTTTTTTGCCTTTTTTGAGTATGCACTGAACAGAGCTACACCCCCACCACATATTTGCTTCTCAGCAATCTTTTTTTTAACCTACTTGATACATTTTTAGCCGTTTTTCCTTCATGAGACAGACTTTTTTTTCCCCAGCCCTTCTCTCTATAAGCTTCCATCAGAAGGCTGGAATGTAAAGTCAGCTGTGATCCATCTCTGTTGCCTCCCTCGTTCCGAATGTGCTATCAGATCTAGTTGGTATAGCTACAGTAAGCCCTGCTGTCCAGGCTAAATGAATGTTAAAAGCCTATTGAGTTTCTTTGTGCCGGCTGCAATAGTTCTGTCCTTATACAGGTAATACGATGTGGTGTGTGCACTTAGTTTGGAGCTCCAATATGTGTGTTGGGGAGTTGTATGTAATGTGATGCAGTCTTTTAATTTAGGAAAGGAGACACAGTCAGCAGGTAGAGGTTATGACCTCTGCTAGAGGACACACACACACACACACACACGCACACACACACACACACACATACTGTAACCTAACATGAAATTGATTTCAAGGGAAAGTAGCAGAACATGAGAATCTGATGCTGATGCTGGGGGAGTATATGACTGCTGTCTCACAGTTTTGTATTCTATTCTCCAATTATTATGGCAGACATAAACTGCCTTAGAAAATCATTAGTAAAATTAATGCTATCTACACATTTCTGGATGCGTCTCAAAGGAAGAAAACTTGTTCATCCTCAGTCAATTAATTTGCAAAAATGTAATCATTATTTAAAGAATAGCTTTATTTAAAATCTAAATGAGTTTAACTTGAAGACCACCAGCAGGTCTTTGTGTTTTGATCGATCTGTTTTACCCCACCTAAGAATTGCTGAGGACTCGACTGTGGTTTTGCATTAAAGTTGATTTTGGAGCCACGCAGAAGCTGTCGTCTTCTTGGCAGTAATGACTTGGAGAATCACTTGGAGAGAGCTGAGTAGTAGCAGTAACTGGATCAATGAAGAGACTGCAGTTAGAAAATAGGGGTCGTCGTGATCAATTAGAATCTTAACTGCTGCTGAAATGACAAAGCATCAACCACTGAAGAATCTCGGGCCACGTCCATACCGATATGTTTTCATTTTAAAAATGCAGCTTTAGAAAAATGGTAGAAAATAAAGCGATGGCGGGGGTTAACCTAACTTTGTTTATATACAGCAAATGATTTAGTCTATTGAAATCACTGAAAATAAGGATTGTTATACAAAATTTCCCTGAATTTATGCTCAGCAAAGGACAAACAGTCGCTTCTTTAGTGTTCGCAGGTTGTTAAACTGCTTCAAATGCTTTTAAATGAATAACTGTGGGTGTACCTGCAGTTAATGCTTCCGCCTCTTCTCCTGTCACTTTTACTTTTACCTGTTATGGCCTATTAGTGTATTAGCAGTATATTTTTTATCATGTATTCTATTGTTTTTAATATTTGTCTCTATGAGAGTAGTTTTGTATGATGCACAGTTAAAAAGACTTCAGTTCACTTATTGTGTGAAACAAGCCATTTCAGCTCTCCACTTTTTAGGGCAACCATCCCTTTAAGCTAAATTTATTCTGATAGAACTGCCCAAAATATACAAATAGACAAAATATTTAACAAAAGATAGCAGCAGGGCAATTTAAAGTCAAAGATAAATTTTACTGCATCATGCAGCTCAGATCAAGGCTTTGTGTACAAAGTGGAATCCATTTGCTTTCAATTTGCTCGTGTCCTTCAGCTTCATTCTGCACTGCTTCTAATTGTTTTCTCTGATTTGCCTGATCAAAAGGCTACAGGCCAGGTCCACACACACTGCGAGTGTCAACTATTTTTCCACTTAATTGGCTGCTGTTATACTGTGCCACGTCTACACTTGTCATGTCTCTCTGCTGTCAGGAAGTTTAACTGCCAGTTATCCGTCTGTAGTTTTAACGGGAACCTGAAGCTATCTCCATGTGGTGACACAGCAGGTATGAGCCTACCTTTGTTTAAACAAATAAACATGATTTAAATGAGAAAACATCTTGTTCTTTTAAATCTACAGTGGTTGTTTTTGTCAGTGGGAAATTTTGGTCCACGTGGGGCGTATCCGTTTTTTTTCCTCACTTCAAGCAAAATACAGGAAATTGTTTGCCATCCTAAACCCTTCTGCCCAGCTCTAATCACAGTTTCTCTCCTCTCCCATTAAAAAAAACTCATCATTCTACGTGCCCTGTGCCAAACTAACCTGAACACAGGATTTAATGTCAATAGCAATCACACGTGCACTGCCTGCACTCAAACACTAGAGCAGCACTATAAATGGTTTATGTCACAATCTTTGTCAAGCACTGCGCACCCACCCCACACCCTTCACAGTGTCATACAATCTCACACACATACAAACATACACACACTCCCTGAAGCCCCAGCCATGGAATTGAAAAGCACTTCAGAAAAATAATGGCGCTATGGCAGCCCTGAAGCATGTAAGTGTACATTACTGTGTGTGGGAGTTTTTTTTTCTATCTATGAATGTGTGTGTGTGTGTGTAGAAAATGTGCATTTCTGTAGTTTTGCAGGCACGATGCATAAATGGATCTCTGAATGGTTGTGGTCAAAAGGATTTGACCTGTTTGCAAGGACAGCTGTGTTTATGTGTGTTTGATATAGACAATGAGAGGGCGGCGGCGCGGGGTGGTGATCTGTGATTTGGAAGCACTCACATACTAAATATGCTCCAAAATTGTTTCTAAAGTTGTGCCATATGGATTTTGCATATAATAAACCTAATTTACAGTTCCACCATCATGTGGTTGTCTGGAATTGACTGAGTTTATAATTGATTGTAAACAGTACACCAAAAAAAGAGTAATGCTGAGAACTACAGTGGTCTTAGAATAATCCTTTGACTGCAGAAGGTCGTGTAAGATGAACAAAATTATAAAGAGCTTAGGAGTAAAGTAAAGAGGATTTTCTTTTATCTATCATTATTCAGACGCATCAGTTAGATAGATAAATAGATGGAGAGAGAGAAAGAGAAAGAGAGGGATGGTTGCTTTGCTTGCAGAGACTTGGCTGGTGATGAATAACCCCATCTGCTTGTCATTACTACTAGAGCTACTAGTGCTACACGCACACACAGCAGAATCTGTCACAGATCCCTTCTAAACAGCCTCGGGGGATCCAGGGAGAGGAGGAAAGATAAAGAGAGGAGAGAGCGAGCGGAGATGCTGGGTGTGTCCTGGGCTGTAGATAAGCACAGAGAGGTTGTGCTATGAAAATGAAAATCAGGACAAAACACACTAGGAGGGTAAACACCTGTTCCTCCCACTCACAGGTTTTCAAGGAAAACCATCTATTTTTAGTGGGTCATTAGACAAGATCTTAGGGGTAATTGTGACATTAGCTGGCAGTCTGGTGTCATAAAAACATACCAGTTTCCTTGCCATAAACTATTTTTGCATATTTGCACGTGGACTACCAACAACCGTATCCTTACCAAGAGACAGCAGTGAGGTTATTGGTGAGTTTACAGTGGCCTATAACATCTCTGATGGCTTGTGTTGATCTACAACCCTTTGAAATGAAGCCCTTCCAGGAACTGATTGAGGTAAAGTGTTGGAGGTTAATTAGGGAGGGACAGGACCAGAGATCAAACCAATCTAACTGAGGTTCAAAGTGCATTCAGGCATTTTTCAAGGAAGAGACACTGAAATTAAGGCTCCCATTTACCTGTGTCAGCTAGGAAGTGACATTGAACTCAGATGAGGAGCCACTGAGAAGCTGATGCACACACACACACACACACACACACACACACACACACACACAAAAAAAAAAAAAATTCTTCATGCTCTGCTTCAGTGGTTTTACATTAAGGGCAAAATTTGACAAAGGCCTATACCTCATTAGACTTTAACTCTAATAGTAAGGATAACTGCACATTTAATTTCTTATGGCTCCTTTAGGCAAGTTAAATATAATTAGAATAATGTTTGGTTATGAGGAGATTAAGTCAAACATTTAGAAAAGAAATGCCTGACCTGAGACGAGTGAGAAATTCTCATGCTGAAAGGTAAAAAATGTTAATTAATTGACTAATTAATTGATTAATTAATTGATTATTTAATTAAAGAAGTGTGGAGAAAAGGTTTCAATTTTTTGCACAAGAGGAGGAAGTTTTGATTCACTAGAACTTATTTATAGAAAGTTTTCAGCCTGTAGTAGAAAATTAAAATGACAGGAAATTCACTCCATATTTGACCAATCCCACGTACTTTTCTTGGGGACCTGCCGATTGTTTTTGAGCTATTTTAGAGCCTGCAGTAATTTAAATTCCTCAAGCTGTTCTTGCTTCACTGTGGTCTTAAAACCAGAGCCAAGGGCAGTTCTCTTCCACTCTGATCAATCCAGCGAGTGGACAGCTTGTAGCCACGATAATAGGCAACACCTGGAGGACATGCCAAGTGTTGAGACTTAAGTGTTAGTTGTGTGTCTGGAACTAAAGGTGAAATAAAAACTGCCTAGTTGCATTTCATCCATATGCATGTTATGAAACACCCACTTTACCCACTTTTTTGGATTGAAGTTGCTGAGCTGTACATCGGAATGATGTAATCACCCAAGGCAGAGCCAGTCAAGGTGGTTACAAAAACTCACAGCAATAACTGACTGTTATTTTTCTGGCCTTGTAATGATGAATAACATGGCCTCACAGTTAACTTGTTGTTTGTCTGTGACTACAATACTAGATGTGACGCAAGTATCGGAAAAGTGAAACAATTAAAGGAAAAAGCAGCAGAGACCCATCGGATGGCTTCTCCAAGGACACGATAATTAGAAACGCTGGTTTTTTTTAATGTGACTCAAAGTTTCAGCTATCTGCGCCACCCATACACCTACACACACCCACACACACCTCACTGTTTTCTTTGGTTCCCTTGTTGTGAGCGTACAAATGCTTTATTGAAATGTTTTATATGTGTAGAACAAGGCTACTTTGTCTTCCTCTGTCATAAATCTCTGACACAGATAAGGGGAGAAGCATCATTACCTGTGAGCACAAGTAGGTATGATGACATCCATATGCAATACCCCATCTATTCACATCTCTGCTTTTCTCCTGATCTCTTTAAACAAAATACTGATGAATAATATGCCGTAAAATCTACCTTAAAACAAGCCAGTGGGTGATTCCACTGTTTGCTGTGGAGAGATTGATTTGTTGAATTGATTTGTTGTTTCTTTAAGAAGTCCAGACTTCAGTGTACCTCCACAAGTGCAGGTCCAATTCTCAAACCATTTGTCAATACAGCAATGAGAGCATCTGCTTTGTAGATCTATCATATCTATGGGTTGTAAAATACGCATTGGTTGAATTCTTTTATTCAGCGTCCATTGAACAGGTGCAGGACAGCGGGGCCTTTCTTTTCTCTGTTTGGTTGGTAAAACTGAGGCTAAATAGAAGCAAATCTGCATCCCAGTGTGTTGTGATACAACAGGAAGTTCCCTTTCCTGATGTGTTGCAACACGATAGGTGACAAACAAATAATTCCCATGTTTGTAATGCACTAGAGAGGAGACAGCCTGGCTTCTTCTCTGTTTCTCTGTCACTGTGGAGGGAAAGGTTCAGGGTGAAAAGGTTGAATGGCAAAGGAAACAGGGTGAGCTGCTGCTGACTGTTCAACGGGAACAAACAGACATGAAAAGGCTGTGAAAAGGACGACCATTTACATCACAGTCAACTCATTTGTTAGCCATTTACTATTTGTGTGCGGGTGCGTATTGTATTCTCTAACCTCCTACTGTGTGTCCCTGAGGGTCCAACACACACACACACACACACCCCATTAAAATAAGTGTCCCATCAGCTGCAGTAGTGTTATGTAAATGAGTGACATCTTTCACACACCAAGCTCTTTCCTACTTTACTGCTTTCTCTTTAATAACTATCCTTCACTAATAATGAATTGGTAGGAAGTCTGAACCAACGACTGTTTCCATAACAATAGCCTGCCTCCTCCAAGACCACCCACACTCTACTGTCATCACCGACTTAATAACATTTCAGTGTCCAGTAAGTTCCAGCTCTTTTGGTTTGGTGCACTCAAACTTTTTTTCTAAAGTTTGCTCATAGCCAAAATACTTTCTAGTTTCTACGTGTCTGTTTTCTCGTACTGCCATTGTGAACTCTGGAGGCGCATTGATGATGTTATTCCTAGTGTATAACAGGATAGGTGACCAATAGGTCAGTCACCCATAAAGCTTCAGTGTTTCTTTAAGGCATGCTGAAAAGGCAAATGATCTCCTGAGAGCAAAAATCTAATTAGATGACATCAGAGTTGGCATTTGAAAAGTTCTCATAAAGACTTGCACTGACTCCATTCATCAGTTTGAAGTATGCCTCTCTATTGCTAAAATCAGAAGGATTTCAGACTTATATTCACATTTAAGTCGTCGCACATGTGATTTTCTGTTGCAGTGGACGACAGTGTGACACACTGATCGAATGAAGATGAGGACAGTGCTCCACTGGGACATTTCTTAACACATGGTAGCAAAGTGAATGCAAATGTTAGAACATTTTTTTGAGCCAACATGAAACCTTGAGGTAAAAATATACTCCAGCTCCGCACATACTTGGTCAAGGTATGTGTTGTCATCTTTTAAGGCACCTGGCAGCCCTTTAGCATTAGCTTCCACGATACTGAGGATGCTGCAAGATTTCCACCCAGAAGAGGTGAATCCTGCTGTTCTAGATTCCTGTTTTGGACCTTTTATTTTTTTTTCTGCTTCATTATGGTTAGGTTAAGGCACCAAACTCCTTGTAGCTTCTAGAAAATATTAGCTTTGGTTTACAATAAAATATATTGTTTCACAACATTAACCACACATCAGACGGCAAACTTTGCAACAAGCTTCTTTCATTTTCTTGCTGCGGTGAACATCCTGTGACAGCGATGACACCAGCGGTGCGCAGTATCTAAGATCTTACGGTTTTAATGCGACCCAACATAATGAAAAAAACATGATGACTTCAGTTCATCTCTGAAAGCTTTTCTGGTTTTGGGGGGAAAACATCAGCAACAACAACAAAAACCTCAGTAACCCATAAATATTAATTAAATTCATAGGGTTTTTTTTTTCCTCATTCATGGAGTATGTGCTTCAATTTGGTACAATCAATCATTTAACAAAAGCATGTGCCACTTCTTTCACTGCATTGTATATAGTTGTGTTTTGAGTCTAAAAGTAGGTAAGTGGAGATTTCAGCAAACTGAGAAAATGGGAGAGAGTCAAATAGACACAAGAGAAGAAGTCGTAAAAAAAAAAAAACAAATCAAGAGACTATATGAAATATGAGAAACAGTGGTGGTGAATAAACTTTGCTTAGCATGTCCAACCAATCAGGAATGCCAAAAATAGCTTGATCATTATCCAAAACCACACACAAGCTCATGCAAGCTGAGGAACTGGAGGCCCCAGCCATGGAAAACTCGTCAAATTAGAGTCTGAGAGGGCCAAAGAACACGTCTGCAGAGAAGGAAGGGGAAAAAAAAAGTCAAAATGGCATCCCCTCAAAGCTCAAAGCAGGTAGCATGAGTGTGTGATTGCTTTCAGACTCGGTTCGCCTCAACAGAGCTGTTTATAACTTGGAAACCTGAAACACACACACAGATGTCCAGTGATCGAGCAGTGCCTGCACTTTGTTCCCTTTTTGCATCATTCTATTCTTTGTCTCTTCTCTTTTCCATTTCTGTAGTCCACCATTTCCTTCCCCATTTTAGATATATATTTGTTTCTCTCTCTTCCTCTTCCCCTTACATTTATATATTTATCCATCTGAAGCATTTACCAAAGCTGCGTTGAGTCGATACCATTTAAGTCAAATCTGTCTTTAGCTTCACAGAGGTGGAAATAACCTTGCCAGTCACATCTCCTGTTATTCATTTCATTCGTCACTCATTCCTGTTGGTTAAAAACCTGCCTCATCAAGAACTAATAAAGTGTTTCAGCCCCTGTCTTTTCCCACCTGTATTTGCCCTAATATGCTCTTATCTTGCAGCTAAAAGCTTTTCTACTTCACTGCTTTGCTCTCGATTCCCTCCTGTGGCTCTGACTCACTACACTCCTCAGTACTCAGTGCTGCTGATGTTTGTAATCTATGAATTTTACAATATTCTGTTATTGCTGTGACAGTGTCAGTTTCATGTAAAACACATGCTCTGGACAGGATTTCTTTTTTTTTTTCCCCCAAAGCTTTCAGCAAGATTGTGTAGTTCCTCTTTGAAATTTGATCTTTCACTCAATGGAGTGCTTTCATTTAAAGACATCTAAGTTTATGAGAACATAAGGAAGCAGATGTTCATGCATTGACATGTTGTGATTAAAATGATGTGTGTTTAGGCCATGCCAGTGACCTGAATTAAACACCTCAGTTTATCGAAGTTAAGCTTCTGTCTGTCTGTCTGCTTCTCCTCATCCTCCTGTGTGTCTGTGTCTTTCCTTTCTCTATTAGTGTCTGTGCCTTCAGGCTTCCATCTTTTATTGTTCTGGGCAAATAAAGAGATTGGGTCACACAGAAAAGAGGCCCACAAAATCACTCCCTTATACGTGGACACATGCACGACCACGCACACACACACAATCAGATGGTTCTTCGGATGAAAGGGTCATTGTGGTAGCATAGCTACAAATCCTGGCAGCCCTCAGGACTCAGCAGCTAAAACACACACACACACACACACACACACACACACACACACGATTCTTATCAGACAAAACGCTCTTTGTCTTAAAACCTGACCCGTCTAAACACACAGCACACACACATGCACGGGGCTTCATAGAGGTAGATTACTCTCATTTACAAATGTATGGCTTTGTGACTGACTCGTTAGCAAAACTAGAGGGAGCACCACCCAATGAATTATTCAGCGCCTCCTTAAGGGTTAAAACAGGCGGAAAATATGCCTGTTAAGATCTCAAAGACCAGACAGAACACACTTTTAGAGAGGAAAAAAATGTGAAAGGGGAAAAAATGGGTAGAAAATTTTAAAATCTCTGAAAAAAAAAAATTGTTTTGGTTTTTATCATAAAGAGTTTTTTGGTTGTAAGAGATGCAGCGTGTGGACGAGGTTTCAAAGTGAAATGAAAGATGAGTATTTTGTCCTTCAAAAGTTAGAACAATATGCTACATGAATTATTCAGTGCTTCTGTTAAGAGTGAAAACAGGCGGAAAAAATCACTTGTCAAGATTTGAATTCATAATAATTAAATATATAAGATACTAAAGGACAAAATGAATGACAAAACGAACACGTAATCCCAACTCCCTGAGGTTATTTAAAAAAAGCAAGTAAAACCAAAAACAAAATTAAAAGTAGAGAGCGTTAAAATGTTTCTACATTGTTATAAAAGGAGAATATTTCCATGAACAGCTGAGAATTGTGATGAGTACTATTTTTTTTTAAATGTCAGAAAAGGAAAATACAGCCTGTGTGTCACCTCCGAGCAGAGACATGAATGAAATGACACATCCCTTCCATAAAGAGAGACAATCAAAAATCCTCCCGATGATTACATGACTCGGTGGCCTTGGAGACCAAAGTAAATCAATCAAAATAATTCTCTACCAAAAACCCTTCCCTCCCTGTCTGCCCCCCCCCCATTCCTTCCCTCCATCTGTCCTTCTCCTCCCTCTTTCTGTCCCTCTTTCAATCCATCTCCCTTCCCATCTAGCATCTCTTTTGTCTCCTAGCCAGCCCTCTCCTTTCTTAAAGCTTTGATCTCTCTTTCTATATCCATCCAGGCGTATATGAGTGAGTATGCCAGGCTTGCTTGGTGTTGCTCTGTGTGCACGGCTGCTTTAGACTAACACCCCACCACCACCACCACCACCACCTAACACACACACACACACACACACACACACACACACACACACACACACACACACACACACACACACACACACACACACACACACACACACACACACATACACAAAAAAAAACCTCTACAAGGCCGTAGAGGTTTTTGAGTCATACCAGATGTTCCAAGCTCCATATTCATGCAACATCCTCTTCTTCTTGTTTTCCTTCCCTGTTTCCTTTATCTGATTTTCTCGTTTCCCATTTCCCCTTTCTCATTCATCTGGCCTATTATTCATTTGTTTTCTTTACAGAACCTCCTCTAACCCTCTCTTAATCTTGCCATTTTCGTTTCCCATCCTTGTACCCATCATTATTGCTTTTATAGGGCCCGTCTTTCCCCCCCTTTTCTCCATTTTTGTTCCATTTCTGTTTTTGTTATCTTTGTATCACTGGCATCCTCCACTCTTACCCCTCCTTTGCTTCTCCATCTTCAATTTGTTTGGTTGTTTGTAAACCATCTTCTCATCCTTCCCTTTATTCTGTCTCTTTTCCCCTTCCCTATCCAGCTCCTCTTCAGTTCCTCTCCTCTTCCGCCCCATCCCTTTTCTATCAATGCATCCCTATAGACTAGCTCAACAGTCCATTCACTTTTAGCTCAATCAGCTGAAAATTTAAAAAGGAACAGTAGCCTTTTACTAGTGAAAGCATACCCATTCACAATTATTTCATTATATTCTGGGTCTGACAGATGTGCAAGAAGGGAAAAAAAAGGTTTTCTTAATATCGTCATCCTTCCTTTTCCACTCCTCTTACTGTCTCCCTTTATGCTAGTCTATCATTATGTTCTTAATTCTTTGGTCTCTTTTGAGTTAATTGACTTAACAGGCTTTAGACTGCATAGATGCATCCTCCACATCATTCCCAAACCTTGCTTGAATAAGATGACATTTTTTAAATTAAAACCATCTGCATCTCCATTTCTCCCTTTTCTCATTTCCGTCACCCTAATTTCCTTTGGGATCAATAAACTATCTATCTATCTATCTATCGATCTATCTATCTATCTATCTATCTATCTATCTATCTATCTATCTATCTATCTATCTATCGATCTATCTATCTATCTATCTTGCATCAGTCCCCCCCGTTCCCCTCACTTCCTCCACCTCCTCTCTCCCTGCCTGTCATTGTTTCTCTGAGGTCTATTGATTCTCTGCTGGGGCCTTTTCTCCTGTCTTTCAGCTGTCAGAAGGAGATGGGATCTTCTGATGTCCCCAACCACAATAAACAAATTCTGTCTCCTGCAAACCTCTTTGGAATACAGAGCACACACCCACAAATAGGTGAAATCAAAACAGATGGGACGCAGAGAGTGATGATCAGAAAAGATATAAGAAAAAAAAAAAAACAGGCGGTACCGATTTGCACACCTATTCTTCTTCTTCTTTTTTTGTTACATCTCTTGTGGTCTTAAGCTGAGGCTAAGCTTTAAGGCACGTCTTTATGTATCTCTCTGGATATTTTTCTGTCTTTTTCACTCAAACAACAATCATTTTTACAGTTTTCCTTTATGGATATATATTTTTGGTTAGATATACACATTTATGTGTATTAAATCAATCATTCCCAGCATTTTATCCCAGTGACTTCATGCGTAACAATACACTGTCTCTAGGTTTCATTTTTGTGTAATACACAGCTTAAGGAAATGAGCACTGGTTTTCCAGAGTTATATTTCCTTCCATTACTCCATCCAGACTTGCCTTAATCTTTTTCAGTCCAACAATCCCTCCAGTCTCTATTGCCCCCCCTCCCCCCCAACTTTTTTTCTTCACCCTTTTTATCCCTCCATCCTGCCACACTTGCTGCTTAGTTTATCCATGCACCCAGCATCCCTCACTGTCAGCCTACACCCATGCGTCTGTCCCTCCTTCTCCCATACCCTCCCTCCCTCCATTCATCCAAGTATTGATCTAGCTGTCCGTGATATGCCATGGTGATTGACAGCTACTAATTGGCTTAATCCCACCCCCAGGGGTTTGTGGCTCTTTAGCTGATCTGGATACAGCTGTCCTATTGTCCAACAGCTGACACTGTGACCCTGCTGAACCAGTGAGTGAGGGGGGGGGATAAAGTATACACTTACATGACACAACTTTTATTTTCATTGGAATAAAATAATCTTGAATCATTCAGATGGGTAAAACTGAACAAAAAAAAGTCTTCTTGTAGTTCCAAGATAAAATTTGACTTAGTAATTTAAACAGATTTGGTATGTAGTGACAGGGAGACATTACCTGCATTCCACAGTGTGCACAGAGGTGTAGACGTGACAGAATAAACAGGCAGTTGGATGGAGACCTCTGTGCACTAACAGCAGGTTTTTGCCAAGTGGTTTGACAGATGAATTCCTGGCTCAAAGGTGAACACTTCTTTCACTGCGATACATGTGCATCAGCAAGCATGTGCCCAGTCGGGAGTGTCCTTGAGTGAGACGCTGAGTCTCTTAGGCAGAAATGGAAAAGCAAGAGCAAGGGAGGGAGATGGTCACCCCAACAGATGAAAAAAGCAGCCCTAAGCAGCCCCAGATTAGCTTTGCACTATTGAGGAGGCAAGGGGCAGAACATAAGGTCTTAGTGGATACCACTAAGCCTTTAAAGACCACCCTTCAGCCTTGGATGTACTTCCCCCATCCTATTTATCCAGTAACTGACACACACTGTTTACATTCAAATTAGCCCACGGAGACCATATAGGCTGAACGTTTTGACTCAACGGCAGGTCATGATCTGTTCACCTTGAAGACATTAGTGGGTTTAGATCTTTGGCGAACTTTTTATTCGTAATGGTAATGTGCAAATATGGATTAGCAAGTTATTCTCTCATGTCAGCTGCTCAGTGTCAAGTGCCCTTAACATTTAATAACAGTAGAAATGAGAAAAAAAAAAAAACAGAAAGCAGAAAGCAGAAGGGCTCATTTCTGCTTCATGTGGTTGTGCTTTAAAACAATAAGCCTGAATATATAATTTACAGTATGGTTTGATTCCTGATCACCTTAAGGTGATCACCCTAATCAGTATGATGGGATTAGTAGATTGTAGTTGTTTGGTTTGAACATGTACACACTTTCTACTCAGATTTTTCAAATGATTTATAACTTAATTTGGAATTGACTGTCTATAGATCAACGAGTGGACAGAAACAGGAGCGGTCATGGAGGTAAGAGGTAGAAATTGATTAGCAGTGTTGCAGACCATTACACCTACTGTGCATGTGTAATGACCCTTATTACTCTGAATCATATATCCCACCCATTACCCACAAACCACTTGACTCAGTGACAGACTGGAAGACACAAGGGTCATTGTGCCAGAACAGCCACCCCCGCTAAAAGATCCCTTCTTTTCTCTTGCTCAATTCTCATCACCCTCACCAGTTTCTGTTTTCTAAACCAGGACATGGACAAGCTGAATATGTGATAGTAACCCTGCTTTTTCATTCCCACATTGGTGAGGCCAAGTCCACCCCCGTATTTCTTTAGGTGAGCACAGAGAGCCCTTTGTTGTTCTGAGTTGCAATCTCATACCTCAATAAGCCTACACTGTTGGTTCTCAAAATTCCCTCCAGCCAAAGACTCCCATATGAATCACATGTCTGAACAAGTCTGCAAGAGTTATCCTTTTTTCCCAAATGTCCCCCTAAACTGATATGTGTTGGTTTATGTGATTAACTCATGGCCAAACATTGGCTTAAGTGCAAAGAGATAAAGTAAGAAATTTTTTGCATATAACAAAAAAAAAAAAATAATAATAATTTTGTCAATTCTGTTGAAATAATTTAAGCCATTCATTCTGATTCATTCTTTATTATATTTAGACTTCCATTGTGTCCTTGAGGATTCTGAAACCTCTTTGTGAAACTCAGAAAACCTGCTAAAGTAAATTGTTTTGAATAGCATTAAACTTACTCCACCTGAAATATGAAAAAAAGAAACTGAAAATGGAAATCCTAATAAATGAGAAGGTTATTTTCCACTTCAAAAATGTCACAGCAAGATATTTCCTTTGATACACTTCTTTTCATCTTTCCGAGTGAAACCAGGTGACATTCAGCTCTATTGCTCTAAACAGTTCTTAAAGATTGTTGCATCGCCTGGTTGAGTAAAATATAAACATGCTCAGTGAATAAAACATCGGCAGTATTTTCTTATACCCAAAGGTCAAAACATGTGTCTACACAAGAAGTGATCTATACACCTGTATACCTACCCCCGTGCACACACACAGCATTTGTTATTACAGTATATTTGTAAGGATTTCATGCAGACTACGTCTACTTTGACTCCTGATCCACACGGTATCCATCACTGCTCAACCTAATGCTGCATTACTTCAAAAATCTCAGCGGACTTTATTCAAAGCTTCAACTTCATCTGGATTTTCCAAGTCTTTCTACGCTTTCGGAGGCACGTGATTCCCGCAAAGATAAGAGCAAGGCGGGCAGCATGCTTACATCCACACTGAGACTCACATACACACCGAGCGACCTTGCACCTTTCAGGTGACATGGCCTCATGCAGACAGACTGCCTGAAACGACTTTTATTTGTTGCTGATGGTGATGCTCAGGTGCAAGGGCATGGACACACGGATGTACAGATCATGTGACCTTGCGTGGTCAGCTTTAGCGATAATATCTGAAAAAAACTCACATGCTTGGACACACTGGAGTAACAGATACACACACACACACGGTGACCTTGTTTGTTCAACCTAGCCACTAGTTGATGACATTTGCTTTCATAATATCACAATAAAAAAAAAAAAAACATGGCTGTGACAAATGTGATGTCATCCTACATCAACACTGGAAACACAATAGTTGAAAATGGCTCTGAGGAACTGCTACTTCACTGGATTTAAAAATAACCTCAGCTGGGTTTTCTGTATGTATGTAATGTAAGTGCAGTGGCTGCCATTTTAATATCAATTAACAAACTGTAGATATTTTAAAATAGGTGTGGCTTTGTACATATTTAGTAAAATGTAAAATCTGCAACCTGTCCAGGCAGTGCGATATTCTAGTGACACAACACATCTTTGGTTAATGTTGAAATTAAACGCACATAAATTCTGCTCATGGCTTAAAGGTCAGGGTGAACTTTGTTTTCAGCATCCTCCACTTGAATTCAAGGTGTACAGTACATCTCACACATGGAGTAGTGGAAGTGTAAAGAAAAATAGTGAGTGGCTGGATGGGGGAGGATCTGCCTTGTATCAGTCCTTGTACCTTTCCCTATATATAGCCACGGCCTTCTATAGCGCAATAACAATTAGTCAGTCCTAGGAGAGGCAATATGTTTTGCTCACCGCTCCTCTTTTCACTGAAAAGGTCAATGTAGTCACAGCACAACCGAAACATAAACACAAAGTATAAGAAAGTGATAAAGGAAGTGAGAGGGTGAGAGATGTAAACTATTTAGAACAGGGGAGACAGGTAAAAGAAGAGAGAAGCAAAAATGAAAGCTTGAGAGGAGAGATGGCGGGGGGGGGGGGGGGGGGGGGGGGGGGGGGGGGGGATGATGTTGCTGTATAAAACTGACCCGTGGTCAGGGATTAAGGCATGGAGCGAGGAGGAAATATACTGAAGTCAAACCAGTCAAATGGAAAAAAGTGAAATTAATAGTGTCCAATGAAGAAGCTGCAGTCATATTCAATCATATTACACTATTATACGTGTCATGGTCAATGAAGCATGGCTAGGGAAAGGGAGAGGAAAAGGGGAGAGAAAGTATAGGAAAGGGATAGAAGATATTAAGAATGAATGAAAGGGACAGAAAAAATGAGTCAAGATGCAAAAAAGGAATGCAGGATTTTAGCAAAAGATAGAACAGCAAATAAAAAAATAATAATGAAACAAACAGAATGAAGTGACAGTGCGAGGCAAATGAAGAGAGTTTATTATGCTAAAGAGGTCAAGCTTGCAGTAATGCTCTGTCTTGTAGAAAAGAAAACAGGGTTTTTGTCTGTGGGCTCAGGACAACAATATGTGTCAGCATCACATATGCAGCTATCTCTCTTTTTTTTTTCCATGTCTCTATATGTGCATGTGAGTGAGCCATCATCTCCCACTACACGGTCACAGAGCAGAGCTGGTGAAATGTAGGTTTTACTTAGCTTTCTATTTGTTTTATAATCTCATGGATTCTTCTGCAGCAACAGTGTGAGTGAAGGCGCGCAGAAGACAGATGCACCTTCATTTCTCCGATCGCACCTTGATCTCCACTGAATCTGAATCAGTAAGGATTCTGAAGAAGTTCAGGGTTTTTGCGAATGTGGCTCATTAGTAAACTCACAAATTATGCAGCAAGAAAAGAAAAAAAAAAAAGGATCTTTCATGCATTCTAATATGGTGAATAATTTGGTATAAAATGACACAGGAAGCTGCTATACGTTGTATATAAGTGAATAAAACTCTGTAACACATTTTTTCCTAGCCAGGTGTATTTTTGGAAATTTTTGAGGGAGGAACAGTTGTGTTCATCTACAGCACAGTGGGGATAAATACAGATGGGGAGGGGGAGAGGAAGGGAAGGGGAGGGGAGGGGGAGGTATACTAACGGGGACAGGGGGAGAATGAAATGTGGACGCCAGGAGAGGAAAGATAAGAAAAAGGCAAAGGAAGGGGAGAAAGATGAGGACTGAGGAAAGAAGAAATGAGAGGACAAGAGAGGATGAGACAGGACTGGATGAGAAGCTGCAGATAAGTCCCAGTGTGATCAAAGCATTACTTTGACATCAAATGCAGGCCTTGCCAGCGTGCTGACTGGTTAATGCTAGAAACACACACACACACACACACACACACACACACACACTTTGAAATATTAGAATATGTGTGGCTGCGAAGCTTCTTCTTATATTTGTCCACTTGATGGGGACTTACACAGTGAGATTAATGTGATATAAACATTTTAACTACCTATGGTTGGATCTAATTGTCTTGCAGCTGTCCAAGCGTAAACAGTTACATGCATTCAGACTGTCTCCATCTAATGGCTTTAATGTGGCTTAAAGATAGGTAAATTATGGTTTAAAATCCCATTACCAAACACCCCCACATCATTTACATTACAATACAAGCAAAACAATGACATCATAAATAGCTCCATATGCCAGCCGACAGGACAAACAGCCAATCTGTTGCCTGAAAAACTGGTTTCCATGACTGCTTTTTTTTTTTTTAATAATTCAAAATAGAACACAATTTTACTGATAAATAAATCCGATATCTCCTGACTGAAAGGAAAGCTGTGTAAACCGATGACTTCTGTTTGGGTGTTGTTAATGATTCTGTCTCTCCAAGTGGGAGTATATGATGCCATGTGATATGATATGATATGGCATAAATAAAAAGGTAAATAATAAGTGAAGGTGTTCAACAGGATCATTAGGCTACTTATTGTCACAGAGGTTGTTTATGCAAATAGGTGCCAGAGCCCGTCCTCTCACAATGACATCAGACTGCAAACTACTTTTTTTGTGCATGCTGCCTTGAAGCTATATCTTCTGAAAGTTTATTATACAGTGCTTGCATTGTGTCATCCACTTTCATTTCTCACTTTCTTATTAGCCTAAACAGTAGCAAAACAACAGAAATATATGCAGGGAGGGACAAATGATAAATTTTCTTGGCCAGATGGAGGTCACAGTAACATGGTTTTTAGACTGCAGAGCCACCGAGATGCCACCTTTTAGTTAAACTATTTATCAGTCTGATCTGCATGTCTCTTCAACCACCCCATCCGATGCAGAGTCCTCTATCTAACCCTGCTCATAATCAGATAAGCCCCATGCAGTATTTCCTTTTCGGCTGCCCACTGACACTTTGTGTGTTTGAGTGTGTATTCAGCTTCTGTTCAACATCACTTGCTGTGTCTTTGCGAGCACGCGTTGAACTGATCTGTCAGCCGCTAACATGCACAGAAGAATGCATATATTCTCACATGTGTAAAGTATACACAAGATGCAAACGGAAGAGCGTGCACGCACACACACTGCAGCTCGAGGCCATAGCTAGCTGTCCATAGAGTTCACCTTTATAAAAGCGTTCCATCAGCAAAATTAACTTGCTACAATTAACATAACCGTGTTAATTATGGTAATCAACAACACACCCTCTGCAGGTACACGCTCAAATGTGTGTGTTTGCGCGTGTGTGTTTTACATACTGACAAGTTTAGTGGAGATAAATGACAGCGAGATAAAATGATGGCGTGACAGAGAAAAAAAGATGGGGAAAGAGGCTGATACCCCGAGCCTGACAGGCAATTTAAAATGAAATAAAATTTAATTAGCGATTAATTGTTTAATTTCTTGATTAAACAAAATACCTGAGAGTAATTTGAAGACATCGCTTCAGGCTATGAGAGTTGTTTTACATATATGTAATGCATGTAGCATTACAACATATTAATCAATGGCAAGCATACGAACTTATAAGGCTGCCATAATGTTATGCTGCCAAAAATGGGTCCAGGGTGGAGAAGTGGGCAAGCCCACTGTGAATGACCACTTGACTGGTGGCTGTAAAGAGAAAATGATATAGTGCACACAGACACACAAACACAGTCTTTGTGACAATACGTAATAGCTTTCTTTGTGAGGACATTCATTGACATAGATGTAATGCACTGCCGAGCCTTTTATGCCAACATAAACCCTAAAGTCTTAAACTTCAAACAGGCCTTTGAACAGCTATCACAAAGTGGTAACAACCCAAAAGGTCCTCAGTTTTCCAAAATGTCCTCATGCCAATGCTCTAAAACTCAAGCTGGTACTCACTATGATAGCTGGACAAGTGCGCGCGCGCACACACACACACACACACACACACACACACACACACACACACACACACACACACACACAGAGTTAATTATTATCCTGAATAATGAGAAGCAAATGACTCATTAAATCTCTCCTTGACCCGCACAAGAAACTAGCCACTGTTCCTCTCCTTCTTTCTTTCTCACTGACTCCGCTGTACCTCATGCAAAACTTGTCAAACCAGACGCCTTTTCAGTTGTAAATTATTAATTGGCATTAAATAAAGAGCCCAAAATTCTCTTTGACCCCAATCCAGAGTGCTTTTGTACCAGAGTGACTGCAGAATGTAAAGAAAATCTCCTGAAATTCATAATTGAGATGAACTTTGTGCTTGACCTTCATCCCATATTTCGTCTTTCCCTCCCCTCACTTTTTTTTTCAGTGTCTCTCCCTGTGAAATGTTACCTATCAGAGCAGAAATGTAGTTAAATTTGGCTGTTAAAAAAAGAAGAAAAAAAACACTGCTTTGATTTTCTTTTTCTCACATGACTACCATCCACGAGACAGCGGACCACCTGACTGCACGAAAAGACTGTCACAGAAAACAAATTACACATATTTTTCAGGTCCGCTCTCTGTCACACCAATGTGTGCGCCTAAATCTATACAAATTGAAACACATATATATGTACATATGTATATTCTCGATGGGAAGCTTAGGTGCTTACACACACATACACATACCGTAGAAGGTGCTCCGATCAATAGAACCCTGTGTGGGGTGATCAATTTTCATTGTAATCCAATCAATATCTGTGTCAACCCTGTATTCTGATCATCAGTAGTGAAATCAATGAAATCACTCATTAATCCTGAATTAACATTGATCCGAACTCTATTTTCGCAATTGCACCGCAGCCTCATCACCTGGCAGTAAATTCAAGCGGCGCTTTCTGCTCATGCTCAGCTCTTTCCTGTAGGAGTGAAAAGGTCGACCATACGGGGTCTGCTTTGTTAGCTGAATAGGATCACTATTCAGCTAACGCAGCTTTTAATATTGAAAACCAGCACAGCTGCAGCATGTGGTTTTAGGTGCACAGGATGAGAGGGCGATCAAAAGTGAACACTTAATTGATGCTGTAGTCTTTGTGTGCCGCCACATGTTTTTGTTTATTTGCTCTAAGCGGTGTCCTTGTTGTTTTGTGGCATTACTTGTGGTGCAGTTTCCCGTCTCTGAGTACTTATATGCATCCCATCCAGCTTTAGCCTACGCTGCCTAAATTACTTCAATGTGACTTTGCTTATCAAATAATGAGAGCACGGGACACATTCATGAATCACGCTGCTTGTTAGTTTGTTTCGGTCCACGAAATTGAAAACATTTTCCAATTTAGTGGTTTAAACTTAATATTTAAGTTATTCATTTTCTTATCCTTTTTTAGGGATACAGAGAATGGAATCAAAACACAGCATGCGCTGTGTTGAAGGAAGGGAAATGGGTCACAAAGCAGAGAGGAGTCAAACTAAAGTGCTTGAACTGGAACGGGTGCACTGTAATTTAAAGTCACTGGCATGTAGACCAATTGAGGAATAATTTAAACCACATGAGCTCAAGAAAGAAGAAGGAAAAAAAAACATACAAACTCCATGCTTAAGGCCAAGGAAACTAAACCCAGTATGTTATGCTGCAAGGGAACTGTGTCAACACCACTAAGCCACCTGTGTTGTCTCACTCTTCTACACGGGCACCAATACCCAGGAAATTATCAAATGCAGACAAATCAGCCCCTTTCTTTTTTCTCTAGAGGGCAAGTACAGGGATTAGAGGTCAAAGACACTAATTACTGACTGCCATTTAATCGGGCTGACACGAAAGATTAGTTATAATCCCATTCCACTGGCATAGGAAATTATATATCAGTGTAACATCTATCTGGCTTCACATTCTGCTGTCTTAAATAGATGAAGATCGATCTAAAGGAAAGAGAGAAAAAAAAAGGCTGACGTTTAACCAGTTGTGTGTGCTGACTCTGCTTTCCATCGAGCCCGTGGAGCAAGAGACTGGAGGAAAACAAAATAAGAGTCCAGAATCAGAAGGCAGAACTCAATTCTCCACCAATGTTCCCCCCAACCCATTCTCACTGGGAGGTAATGTGAATGTGAAGGTAAGAGAAACCAGTCACAGTGGACATGCTTATCCGGACAGACGAGATTTGTGCATGTGCGTGTGTGTGTGTGTGTGTGTGTGTGTGTGTGTGTGTGTGTGTGCGTGCGTGCGTGCGGGTGTGTCTGTTAGGGGCGTGCAGATTGAATCCTGTATCCCCGGGGAGCCTAACTACCTCTCCATCTCTCTGACTGGCCCCCTGAGAGAGACAGACAGAGCAGGAGAAAAGAGAGAGATTGGAAAAGAATTAGAAATAAAGAGCAGAAAGAAGGAAAAGGAGCAGAGCAGCCGCTGCTGCAGCAAAGCCCAACAGCTCCCTCTGTCGTCACCTGGAAAGGGTCTAGTAGCTCTTCCACTCATCCTCCCCTTTACTGTCTTCTTTTTGAGTCCTGTTTCTTTATCTGCAACATCACCACCATATTCTATCTTTTAAGCCTCTCTCACGCAATTTGGAAAAAAAAGTTTACAATCACATAACTTACGAGAATGAGCAGTTGGTGCCTAATTAAAAATAAATATAATGATTACAGTGTAATAAATTAATCCCTCTATCTCGTTTCCTCCCTGGGGTGCTACATCAGCAGTGCTTGCAGGGAGATGCCTTTAAACACATTCCAGAAGGCGAGGTTGTTTTCGTCTCTTACTCATTTTCAAGAATGAGGAAACTTCAATAGAACTAGTCCCATCAAATCTTTAAAAGCAGCTCAAAGCTGATTAAAAATTAGACTTATAAGTAAAAAGCATAATTTTCAATTAGTTTAAATTAATTTTCAAAATGCTAATTTCCCCCCCCCTTTTTTTGTGAAACCCTGAAAAATGACAAAAAAAAAAACTGAAGTGGAGAGCATAAAGAAAAAAGAGTCAATGTGGTATTGTTGCTATTAATTTGGTCTGAGTCTATAGAGACATAATAGATAAACTGATCTGAAGAATCTGTGGCGTTATGTGTTCTGCATCTGTGGGAACTCACTGGGAAGTTCCCACAGATCCAATCCTGAATTAGAGCGTCTGAACTCAACCTAAGTATTCACTGACCTTCCTGTGTCCTTTCACACATTGCTGAAGGAATGCTAAAGCTTCTTAAGCTTAATTATGTCTTTGCTTACTATAACTAGCACAGCTGTGATGCACAGCATTTCCATTGCCAGGTTCTGAAACCACTTCAGTTAAAAACCAACAAATCTGACGACATTTCTGTGTCAGTTTCTGTGCAATTTGTTGGCTGAACATCAGGGAAAAATCTGATACCTCACCAACCCCGCTTTCATCTGTCATCCAAGCCAGGTTTCTGTACAGTGCTCACCCTAAATAGCACAAAGATGTACCGGTACAAGGGAATTATGTGTGTCTGCCCTGCTTTTAAGGTATACAATCACTTTTGCAGACATAAAACCACATTTTTGCGGGAACTGTTCATTCCTGAGATAGCTAAGTGAAGACAGGCGGTTTCTACTTGCAGGTCTCATTTCACCTCAGACAGCAATGGCTCTCAAAGAAGAATGAGACCAGCTACTCTGCTGATAGAAGTCACGTCGCCCTCCTCTCCTCCTCCGCCTCCTTCTCCTCGTCTTCACATCCTGATAGGAGTCGTGCTCTTTTCTGCTCAGCTGCTGCTCCTCCGATCGGCTGCCCAGTTGCTTCTCCTCTCTGCTCTGCACCTAATCTCCCCTGCAGACCACATCCTGTATCCCCTCATTTCCTATCACGCTCCTGTTTTTTGCCTCTTGATCCTCTCCTCTCCTTTACTCTGCCCACACTATATTACTGTAGGAGTGAAATATTATAGCTCAGAGAATTAATTGGTGAATTAAGAAAACATCCAAAAGCACAAGTTGGGTAATACTGTTGTGCTACTTACAGAAACCCTTTGTGGAGCCAGAGACAGAAGGCTCTGAAGTTGAGCTGTCATTAAGTGAACATAAGAAGCAGCAATTCTAAACTACAAAATTATGGACCTTTTGTGTGTGTGTGTGTGTGTAATGTGTCTTTTAAGTGGCAAGTGAGCCACAATGAACTAAAAAGGAAAATGGGGAATTTTGCTGTTCTTCACTGCAAGAGCTGGTCTTTAGGCTAATTGGCAAAGAATAAATAAACAGGGAAGCGCTCTCTGAAAAGTAGCCACATAAAAAGGGAGTGTGGGGGGAAAAACCACAGCAACACTTCTAAGAAAGGAATAAAAAATTTTTTTAAAGTTTTTTGCCTGTGGAAAAATATAACACAAACCCTTTTTTTCCCGTTTTTTCCCCCCTATTTAACACACTGGATTTAGTCCATCTTTCTCTGCATCTTTTCTGCTCCACTGTTGACTGCAGCCTATTTTTTTTTTTTTTGTGGCAACACAAGAAAACATCTACAAACCAGCCGAGCCTGGCTGGTAGGAACCCCCTGTCGAATAAATACAACAGCAGCAAATGATTTTCTCAATGGCTCCCACAAGACTGAAGCGCACAGAGAGAGTCGAGGAGATTACAGTGCTGAGAAATGAAGAGAGAAAGAGGAGGGCGAGAGAAGGGTGAGTTGGAGATAGGTGAGTAGGTGGGGGTTGAAATGCAAAGGGGGAAGCAGAAGTAAGGGAGAGAGGGGAGACATTTTATACAGCAACAGTGTGGGAGACAGAAGGGGGGAGAGGGAGAGAGAGATTATTGCCTGCTTGAGAGCAGCAATCTTGAGTTGTGCCATGAATACCAAAGATACAGCCCTGGAGTCAACGCCTCTCTCTCTCTCTGCTCCCCCATTGAAAACGCTGCGGAATTGCAGATGCCCAAAACTACACACCGATATCTCTCTTACTCTCTGCTGAAAACGGCTGAGCAGCAGCTCAGTTCTTCATCCATCTGTAATTATTCATATCAGACCAGCGCACACACAGAGACCCAACCAGTAAGGAGAAATCTCCTCTGCTGAGTAGATTTCACTGGATGCCTATGCAACAATTTACAAAATGATCTAATATGGCCCTGCAGGGATGATAAGCCAAACGCACGGACCTAATTGAGTGCAGAATGAGCCTGAATGAGCCTACGGACAAGTGATCTGTTTGCATTTTTTATGCAGTTTCACCGGCGCTGGCGCACAGCAAAACGGCAAGAACGCCGCTCCGGCTGAAGTACTCGAACGGGCTGAATACTAAGCTGTGTGGAATCTTCGCGGATTCACGTCTAAAAATCTTAATTAGCTCACAAAGCAGTGACGACCCTACACAGACCAGAAAACGAGGAAGGGTGAAAGAAAGAAAAGATGTAAGAAAATAGTTGGGATTGAGAATTTAAACTCTGAAAAGACTCCAGGTTTAAATTAACGGGAGGATGGCAAGTTGGGCTTCTGGAAGAAATATACTACAACACAGCAACTTCTTTCCAGTGGTATGCTGAAGGGACGCAGATAATTCGCTTCTTTACCCAATTATGTGACGGCAAACCCCCTACACTTTAGACTGTTGATAGTGATCCAAGGAAAAGTTGTGCGTCGCTGTTACGCGGAGCCGCCGGGAGACACGGAGCCAGCGAAAGGCAGCTTAGACCTAGATTAGCCACTCTAGGTTACGTGGCCAGACGTACAAATATGTAAACGCAGTTGGATACATTCGCACCCCAGATAAATGAAAATATGCAGACATACACTGCAACAGAAACTTTAGTGAATCCATGCTCTGTTATGCGAAAACCACACGGATTCAACCGTCATCCAGTGGCCCGAAAGACCAATGAAAGTCTGCACTGTTAGTTGCAGCAGCACAACAGATAAAACCGAGTGTTACCTTTACGCGCAAAGGATCTTTGGGTTTTGTGAGATTTCCCACAGTTAATCAAACAGAATCCGATATCCCCTCCGAGTGATCTTTCTGTAATGTATACGCAGGGTTTGTGCGACAGCTTGATTTAATCCAGAGTCTAACCAGAATCTCCCCAGCATCCCGGGATCCTAAACCTTAAACTTCGTTGGCTACCCTCCGTTTTGCGCCCAGGAAAGCCTCTGCAGAAGCGACGCACGGATAGTGAAGAGAGGGACATGCGAGGGGGGTGGGGATGCACGGGATTATGTTGATGTAACTACGGCAAAATCCCAGTCCTTAAACTCCAGTGGTCTTACCTTGGAAGTGAGGGACTCCGTGCGCAGCTCGTTTACCCAGGTGTCCTCAATACGTACAAGCCAGTAGAAAACGGTCACTTGACTTAAGTAGTATTGCTTCTTTTACCAGATGTCCAACACATCCACTGATAAAAAGCCCAGTTTTTTTTTTTTTTTTATGTTTGCGTGCGCTTGGGTGAAAATCAAAGGAGAGCCAAGTGGGTTTCCCGCTGAGCGCAGAAGCAAAAAATACCAAACCAACCAAGCGAATTCAAAGGCAAACTGAAAAGTGGGGACAAAAAAAAAAAAATTAAAGAGCAGTCGCGCGTCTTGATGAGGTTCCGACACTGAAGTGATGGAGAGGAGTGCAGGGGGTGGTGAGGAGGTGGGTGTCAGAAGAGAAAAAAGAGAGGAAATCACCGTAGCATCCCTCCCTCCTTCGGGTAACAAATCCGGTACCGTCAGCGCCGTTTATCCGTCCTCCCTCCTGGAGCATCGGAAGCGGTGTGAGGGAAACTGAACGGCGCGCAGCAGCAACAACGGGAGGGAGAGAAAGTGAGCGAGTGAGAGAGAGAGAGAGAGAGGTGTCGCTGCCGTTGGAGGGCGTAGGAAACTGGTAATCCTCCCTCTCCTCTTATTTTCTCCTGTATCGGTAGTAATTTGGTTGTTCGTCGGAATTAAATAAGTGGCACTTCAAATGGCAAAATCAAGCGGGGGAAAAAAAAAACTCGGAACACTTAAACAATTTTTATTATAATAGAAATATAATTTGTTTAGTTATTTTTAACAGTGGTTGCAAAAAGCATTTGTGCTGAGAAGGATATGGTGTTTAATGAAGTTTAGACCGCATTACATATTTATCTGTACTGTAACAGTGTATACCCTTTCCAGATCAAAATCCACCCTGAGAGGCTGCAGCAGAAGAAGCCCTGCAGGAGGGTAACTGAATGCAACAGTTGCTATTTCCTCATTGGCTGAGAGCAGCTTCCAACTGCTACCAGCAGAGATTTAGAAAGGCACAGAGAGCCAATGAAAGGAGAGGAGGGGAATGTGAAGGCAGGGCTGGTGGAGGGGACCTGACAGTGTCGGCTACAAAGGTCCAATGTAAAATCATTGCCTATAAAAAGACAAAAAAAAAAAAGTTAAAAACTCTGAAAAATCGAGTATCAGTGGTCTGAAGAAGTTTTTGGTAAAGCAACACTTTTAAACATAAGCTATTATGACATTACTTAGCCACGGATGACAATAGGTAGTGTCCATCTATTACACTAAACCATTAAATGTCATTTTTTGTGTTTTGATGTTTTGAAACGTTCCAAACCTGCTTGAATGAAGCAAGTCTCAGTTCTCATCTGAAACGAGTAAAAGTCGCATCATTCAAGACTCATCATTTAAAGCCCTCAAGTTTTATGTGAATACATTTTCCAGTATTTTTTTTTTTTTTAATCTTTCTCACAGGACTCATTCTATTTAAATCCCAACCATAAAATGTCCATAAGCCTAATCGAGGTATTTGGCCAATCTTAATAAAATCATAGCCACACCTTTGACAAGTGATGTCTGTATCAGTTATCAGTGGCTCAAAGCACCCCCAGTTGGAAACTTCTGTACGTATTTTGGGCGTTAATGGCATGGGTTAAAAAAAAAAAAAAAAAGCTCACAAACATGGCTCATTTGCAGGGGTTTTCATTCAGTGGGGAGTAGGGTTTAATATTTTTCCCGAAAATGACATGAATCAAATCCCGGGAAATGACGAGCCATTTCCCGGGAATCCCGGGAAAAAGTTTATTTATTTTTTTATTTTAATTAGGCCTTCTGTAGCCTGTGTCGGCCTTAACCTATTGTGATATTGTAGAGGTAGCTTTCCAGCTATGTCCTGTTATGCCCAGTAGGGGGCAACGTCGGCTTGATTAACGCAATAAAACCTACATCTGTACATTGGAGTGCTCGAGCTATGCGGTGTTGTATCGTTCCTCAACACTCCCTTAACAAATATAATTCGAATATTCCTCCATTGTACATGGAATTATACCAAGCTATTTTACAACTGCTGGTGCAAAACAATACGGTTCATCTCCACAGCATTGATAAAGGCTCAGCCACGCTGTCGTGGCGATATCTGTTGCACTATATCTCCACCAGTGAAACGCTGTAATAGTCATTGAAAAGTTAACTACCGTACTACACTATAATATGACATAACACAGGGCCTTGAGTAATGCACCACGACTTGCTCATTGCCATTCTGGCAACAGCAAATTTATAACCCTAGCGATGAGGGTTAAAGTAGGTTCGCTGTGAATCGTCTATTGAAAAACTGGCCAATCATTATAGCCTAAAAAATATACATTTTACTCAACTCCATTTTAAAAGCGAAATATGTTAAAGCAATGTATTTCATGATAATTTCTTCACACATTAGGCCCGTATCCTAATTCATGATTGTTAGTAAGCGGCTGCAAACGAGGAAAAGAAACACTCGAAGTTACACAGATATTTCTTTATTGTTCAGGGCAGGCATATTTTATAGGCTATATAATGCAATATAACAATATATAATAATATAAAATTATATAATACAAAATACCTTAGGGTAAACACATTGCCTACGATTTCAACAAATTAAAGAGGAAAAAAGTACAACTGTTTAATACCTCTATTAAACGCTTGAGATGAAGGCTGAAGCCTTAAACGGAGGCTGAACATGCCTGAAATGAAGAGTAATGCTTTTCGCATTAAACGAACCCTTCTCTCAATATTTCCTTAAATTTAACATTCTGAAGCTTTCTTTTCTTTCTGAAAGTCAAATCGACGCGCGCGACTTTTTTCCCGGTTTCCCGTCTAACGTTTCCCGGGAAACGGGAAATGGTTCTGATCGGATTTCCCGGGAATCCCGGATCCCGGGATTAAACCCTAGTGGGGAGCAGTAGATGATAATGCATATTTTCATTATAGCATTCAGCAGGCCTTTATTACTTTGGATGCAAAATGACATAATTAGATTAAGATAAAGGGCAGGTTGTCAAATTTAATTACAGGGTATTTTTGGCCATAATGAGTGAACATGTAAACAGCTGCAGCCTTTTGCACACAATTTTTCATTGGCCAATCTGGTGCACTGACATATTACAATTAGTTTCAATAAATAAGTCAGCCTTTGAATGTATTTAAAATTCTGTCTTCTGGTTCAAAACCCAGCCTTCTCCATGCCAACAGGCTACAAGGGACAGTGAGGAGATGCTACGAAAGAAATGGATTTTTTTTTTCCTCTTCTTCCCTTTCTCACTGCTTCTGAGTGAGGATAAAACTTTTTCACCATTTCTTTCAGCACAGAAAAGATCTAGGCCAGAATGTATTGGTGTTTAATTTTTAAATCTTGATTTATTTTCTTTGTTCAAGGTGAAGCTTGTAGCCTGATTTTTCTTTACATAATTAAGTATAGGGAAAACAAACCAAACCAAAAACAGTTTATCTGAGTCCTTTCTTATGTTTTCACTTGTACTCTTAATTGAGCAGCTCAGTGTAGAGAAAGATTTGTAAACCAACTGAAATCAAGGGATATCTGCTCTTTCTGGAACACATTGGATAGTCTGTTTGGTGCCCTGGCTAGGTATTCTGAAGGTTTCCTGCTGCTGTAAAAATCTCAGAATTTCATCTGGGAAATCTTTATTTTTATAAACAATAAGGCAGTTTGTTTGATATGAGCTTGGTAGTTCATTAGTTTGGAGAGTGAGAAGGCTAGCAAGCTAACGACAAGAAATATCAGGCTGTTCTCATTCCAGTGGCATACAGTGATGCTGCTTCTGTGTTTCAGGTACACTCGGAGTGTCCATCACACTAATGTTATATGTTAATGGTATAGTGAGATGTGGATATCACTCCCAATGATTTTTTTATCCACACAAAGGGTTACTGCAGTGAAGTGGTGTACTTCACATAAACTACTTTTTTTTTTCTAATGCTAACAAAGTAGTTGTAAATTCCTAAACCTAAAAAAAAAAAAAATTAAGTGCCTGAGGTCACACTCACACTAACCTAGAAGACTGGTCAACAACCTCCTGGCAAACATCGGCTGCTAGAAAAAAACTGCTGATCAGTTGGCAGATGTTCTCTGTTAACCTCACCAAGAACTGAAAGATAAACAAATATTGTTTTGTGCCTAATCCAAACCAGTGGCTTAAAGTGAAAGTAAAAAGACAGTGAAAACAAGCCTAAACATATATGTCTGTGGAGGTTCTCAGTCATCCAGGCCATAGTAGTCTCTGGAGCTTGAAAAAGGGTGACTGGACTTCTCTAAGTTTCTTGAAGACGTTTCACCTCTCATCCAAAAGGCTTCTTCAGTTCTCAAACCAAAAGGTGGAGAAACCCAGGTATTTAAACCCCAGTGGGGAGTGTCTGCTAGAGACGCTTGTGACCCACTATTGCGCACTATGGCGCATGTGATTATGCAGATGAACAATAGTGGGTCACAACCACAATGAACATCTTGTGCATAACAGAGTGGTGCAGGTGACATCTGCTGAAACTGCACTATGTTATTCCCTGAGATGAGATTGCATTGGAAATGTACATGTGAGATATCTGTGATGAAAGACACAAGTTCATTATTTGAGGTATTTCAGGACTTTTGTGCTGTAAAAAGTGATATAAGACGTAAGGTAAGTGACCTCCAGTGACTGTGTGAAAAAAATGCATGTAGAATGTGTGATGTGTCGGTACAGTTAGAGGATGAGGTGCAGAGGTGGCAAAAGTACAGATGTTCTTTACTTAAGTAGAAGTGCAGATACCCCTGTTAAAAATACTCCAGTAAAAGCTGAAGTACTGATTCAACTTCTTTACATAACTAAAAATGAAAAAGTACAGGCTTTGAAATGCACTGAAAGTAAGAAATTAAAAATAACTCTTTGAGGGAGATTTTTATCTGCTATATTAATATAATGATAATATTAGTACATGGGAATTCAAACTTTTTTGGACTTTGACTTCACACCTAAACAGAAAGTGAAATTTGTCACGTGGTGAAACCCAAAGATAGGTTGTAGTGGCTCAGCGTAGGGACAAGAATCATTTCTACAGTAGATTTTCTTTGTGTACAAGATTGTGGTCAGCTGACCTGTGCTGCTGCTGTTACTCTTTGTGGATGTACACAACTGAATTCAACTAGATGAAACCTGATGTTTCACAAGCTATCTTGGCTGATTTCCATTCCCTACACTGACAGTATACTGTTTATACTGACACAAAATTAGTATACCTCAATTTGTGGTGCAGGAAATTTATATATATATATATATATATATATATATATATATATATATATATATATATATATATATATATATATATATATATATATATATATATATATATATATATATATATATATATAAACATCACATCCTATACAGATCCAATATCTGATTTAGAAAATTAGGATATTATATGTATGCTTTAAATTTCCAGTCACTGAGCAGTCCTTATTTTCTCTTCTTTCTTATATCTACCTCCATCTCTGAGTGAAGTTATCTCTCACTCTTTTCTCTCCCCGGGAAATACAGCAGCTGCACCTTCAGTTAGCAGACAGACACACTGTGTGACAAACTGCACGCATACAGTGTGTGTTAGCTGATAGTTGTTGAGCTCGTATAAGCGTTGCATTTTAAATGACCTATCACTTAAAATATATTACTCCCTTTATGCTAGCTAGATGCTAAAGTAATGCGGCCACAGCTTACGGACATCTGCACCAAAAACACTGTTCCAGAGCGTTCTGGCCCAATTTAACCCCCAATACAGTTCTATAAATTATCCATAAATGATATGCTTTTGCCTCTTTCATCTCTTTGTATGCGATAAGCCCCAGTGATGGATACATCAATAGGATTGTCTTTCATGTGTTATTGTTCCTTCCATTTAGACTCAGATGGGTTTGATGTTTGAAGGCGCGCAGTGATGTGAAATAAAAACTTCTCTCAGATGTCTTAAACCTAAAGTAATGAGCTTGTTTTGAAAATGTAAAAGTAAAAAGTTGTCAGAAAAATAAATACCCAAGTACAGATACCTAAAAATTCTACTTAAGTGCAGCAATGAAGTATTTGTACTCATTAATTCCCACCTCTAATGAGGGGACGATCGTGGTAGATGAGGACGAACTTGTCACCCTGGAAACAGAGAAAACAGACTTTTATAACATGCGTTTAACATCATAAAATGTTATATTTTTATCTAACACATTCTTATCCTGGTGTTTCAAATACTGCCATTCTGTCAGAAATCGTCGTTGTAATGAAAAAAATGCAGTTTTTGAAATCTGACCTTTAATTATTGACCACAGCAATATTAGATGCTCTGCTTTTGAAGTCTATTATAAGGTGGTTAGAGGGGTGGGGTTAGAAGAAGTCACAATTTTGTCTTGAGAACAGCTTGGATATCCTCCAGGCCCCCCTCCAGCTCTGAACTGGATGAGTGCAAGTAGATAATGGATGGATGGAGTATGGATGGCTTCAGTGCAAATTATGGTCATTTCTTATCTTTTATTAATTAGTTTTGTTGTCTAAACTTAACCAAACTGGAAAAAAAAAGAAAACAGCAAATGAAAGCAAAGCTTAAATATGGTCCCAGTGTTTTAGAGTTTCAGTCTCTGCATTTCCTTTTCTGAACCTTATCATCAAAATTACTGCTTCTAACCAAAATCAGCTCATCATCAATTTGTCACACCGGATTTTCACCTTACCATGACACATACATGTTTCTCATACAGTTTTAAGGCATCGTTCAGTGTGACTTTGACATGTAGTTGTTTACTCAGTGGCTTTCAGCCAGCTGTCAACACGCACAGCAGAGTAAAAATAATGCAATATATAGTGAGGGCTGTCGGATCAGGGGTAAACTGTCATTAAATAAAAACCTGACTTGTTAGAGTATCATTGTGTGGAAAAAAAATGTTGATTGCCTTTAGGCCTGATTTTCTAGAGCCTCTGCTTACCAGATTTTCATAATGGAGTGATGGACAATGGCAAGCATTTTGTAAAATAACTCTACTGATAGAACTGATTTTCTAATCAGTGTCTTTTCAATCCAAGAAATCAGACCGATGGTTACATGGATGAAATAGAATTTCACATCTACCTGGAAATTCAATATCACCTTTAGTCTGCAAGCTTGTTTGTTAAGTGACTGCTGATTCTAAGCAGGCATGGTGCTTATGTTAAATGATTGTCATGAAGAGCAACTTAATTAAAACTTATGAACAAATTGCTCATAAGTACAGTGATGCTATATGTAAGTGGCCACAATGAGAGCCTGTAGTCTTGTGCTGCAAACATTCAGCTGAGGCAGCACTTCTGAGAGGTCTGGCGACGAAAAGATGTGTGTTGTTGTACGTGCCGACCCACAAACCCCAAACAGTAAGGGATTATTCACTGTGAGCTGGGCCACCCTCAGGATGAACACACACACACACACACACACACACACACACACACACACACACACACACACACACACACACACACACACACACACACACACCCGCATGCATGCATGCAAAGATGCATATAAATAAACAGACACTTGGACTTATGGAAAATAACAGAAACACAAGAAAAAATCAATCTAGACACAAGGAAATAATGCAAGAGCAGGCAAAATAAACACAGAGGACACAAATGGGTGACACACTAAAACACAGAGCTGCAGCCCAGTAAGTTAAATGAAAAACATGAATGTTTGACCCCTACAGTAAGGCAACACTGGGGCCTTTTTGCTGGCATGGTTTGGGTGCAGTTGTTTCCCTTAGAGCAGGGGTAGGGAACTCCAGGCCTCGAGAGCTGGTGTCCTGCAGGTTTTAGATGTGTCCCTGATCCAGCACACCTGACTCAAATGACTGAATTACCTCCTTAGTCTGCAGTCAAGTTCTCCAGAGTCCTGCTAATGACTTCTATATGTGATTCAGGTGTGCTGGATCAGGGACACATGTAAAACCTGCAGGACACAGGCTTTCGAGGCCTGGAGTTCCCTACCCCTGCCTTAGAGGAACAGTTCACTGCAAATCAATACAAAGTTGTTTTGAGTTATCACCTTTATCCTATCATGGAACATTTCTATCTTGATGGCAGTGGTCTCTTCAAGGATGAAAATTCCCCAATCCAAAGGGCACCAGGGGTCACTGACTCATTTGATGAGTGTGAAAATGATGTGAAACATATGTTATGGCCTTTGCAGTCATGGGAGCCCCGTACTATGAAGCAGGATTAGGGGCTTAGTGAGGTAACTTCAAATCTAGCCCTCAGTGTTATGAAGGTGGGTTACTTCTTACCAGAGTATATCGCCACGGTAACAGATGCCACAGACCTAACCTGCTCCAGAGCAAGTTATGTTTGAGATAACAGATTACCAGGTAAAATATTCCTTTTCTAGAAAATTAGGATCACTGTTTCTGGAAGATCCCTCAGAATGTGAGCAGTACATTGATGAGCATCAGTAAAAATTCCTTTTTTTTTTTTTTACCCAGTGAGAACCTACACTATTATAATTTTATCTTCTGTTCAGGTGAATTCGCTCATAGTTAGATTAGGAAACCCTGGGTTGACTTAACCTTCGTCGTGTGACAGCTTAGCCTGATTGCCGATTTTAGTGTAATCAGGGTTTCCTATAAGGAAATGCAGTATTATTATTACCCTGGGTATGCTGAACAGGATAAATTGCTGTGTTAGACAGCACTCTCTATTGCAATCATTAAAATGAGGGAATATCATAAGGAAGAATAGTGAATCATTCCTCTGGAAGACTTTCACAGATGTGTGAAAGGTGCACTGAAGCTGTCTCACAGCTGGCCCACCACTTTATGCTGTCTTCTAGTTTAATTTCTCACCCATAGATAGCACAATAGAGCCAGTAAATGCTCGTGTGCTTGTGTGTTTGACGGCAGGTGTGTATGTGTTATCTTGCTGTGAAATAATAAACAAGGAGTATTAAGTATTAAACAGCAATATGGTTGATGTATGTTTATGTGGAAAGGCCTGACTCTGTCATGTCTGTATATTTAAGCCTCAGTCTTGCTAATACAGTCCTGATAATTTTTGGACATGCAGCTTACTTTCAAAAATATGTGTACTGTTCAAGGACAAGTGAGTTTTAATTGCACTGCTGCAGAGAATGACTACTGAAATAACTTTACAAATGCAATGGCACGAGCATACACAGTACTGTGCAAAAGTTTTGAGTCACCCCTTGTTTTTTGGTGCAGTGATTTTTTGTAACATGTGCAAACATACATGGAAATACAGTACATAAGGCAAATACAGTTTTTACAATGAGCTTGAAAGTCAGAATTTGGTATGACTACCTTTATTCTTCAACAGAGCTTAAACTAGGATCATTGGGATCATTCTCATGCTAAAAAAATGAATCTGTTGCCAACCAGAAGCTTCCCAGATGGTATTGCATGATGGGTCAGAAATTAACAGATACCCAAGACTTCTGACTGAAATGCAGCCCCAACTCAGAAGCTCCACTGGGTTTCACAGATGGCTGTAGACACTCATTGTTGTACCTCTTTCTTGACCTCCTCCGTACATACTGATAACAGTTTGAACCAATGATTTCAAATTTGGATTTGTCACTCAATAAGACCTGATTTTCAGCCCAGGTGGTATTTTGCATACTTATGCTTTTTCTCCTCATTTCCCTTCCTTAAGAATGGCTTCTTGACAGATAACCTCCCACTGAGACCATTTCTAATGAGGTTTTTAAGTTTGCTACTTCTTTTCTCCTCCAGCTTCATCAAATTTTTGTCTTGGGTTGGAATTAGATTCAAAGTTATCTGTGTTACTTCAGTTTCTTTGAATAAAAACTTAGTCAGTAGTGCTGAGTGGTTTCTGTAAACACAATTTAACCTAAAAACAACATAACAATATCCATCCATCCATCCATCCATCCATCCATCCATCCACTTATCTGGGGTCAGGTTTCAGGGGCAGCAACCTAAGCAGAGAAACCCAGACCTCCCTCTCCACAGCCACCTCCTCTGGCTTATCTAGGGGAACACCGATGCATTCCTTGGCCAGCTGGGTCTGCCCCGGAGCCTCCTTTCAGTAGGACATACCTGGAACACCTCACCCAAGAGGCACCCAGAAGGCATCCTAGTTAGATACCCGAATCACCTCAACTGGCTCTTTTCAATCCGGAGGAGTAGCAGCTACTATGGCTTAAGACTTAGAGGCGCTAATTCTCATACCTGCTGCTTCACACTCAGCTGTGAACCACTCCAGTGGGAGATCAAGGCCACCAACTGATGAATCCAACAGGAACACATCATCCACAAAAAGAAGAGATGAGATTCAGAGGCCACCAAGGCAGAAGACTTCCACCACTTGGCTCCGTCTAGACATTCACTTATGAATACTTATGTTGAATTATGAACAGAATCTGTGACTAAGGGCAGCCCTGGTGGAGTCCAATGCCCATCAGAAACAAGTCTGACTCATTGCCAGGAATGCAGACCAAGTTCTGACTGTGGATGTACAGGGACTGAATAGCCCATAACAACAGGTCAGACACCCCATACTCCTGCACCACCTCCTACAGGATAGCCCAAGGGACACGGACGAATGAGTCCTCCAGATCCCCAAAACGCATGTAATCTGGATGGGCGAACTCCCAGGCACACTCGAATGTCATTAAGAGGGTAAAGAGCTGATCCAGTGTTCCGTGACATGGATGAAAACCACATTTTTTTTAATTATAATTTATATAAAAATCAGAGTTTTGTCTTGTTAAATGTGACCACATTGTGAAGGATAGTAATGGTGTGCTCCCAGTTTAGAAGTAGGTCCGATGATGCCCTTATCCATTTATGGACTTTCCCATAGATGGAAGCTTTTGTATTTTTTTCTTACAACTTTATAGTTTAAATAACTTTTTTTTCAGATTTTTTTCTTCTTTTGATTTTTTTTGTAAATGCTACAGGCAAAAAGAAACTGCAGCTTTTTAATTGCATTTGCATCCAATGTTCATGTTTCAGCTTTTCTGTCTTTGATGTAGAATCTAGCCAGTTTATTTGAAACAAAAACACAGATGTATGGCTGTGTTTTCTATTATTCTTATGTTTTGGTTATGTATGTTGAGGCCACCTGAGTGATTACAGAGGGATTATGGACTGGGCTTTTAAGGGCAAGGCTGTTTGTTTTAGCTTGAGCCTGAAGGATACCAGGAGCTTTAGGGGATAAAAACAAAAGACTGGAACATGCATCTTTTTTTCTTCCTTTAACCAATGTCTTAACTCTAACCCTTTCCCTTCTTCTGCCCTTCCTTATTTCCTTCTCTGTCAAATTTCACATTTTACTTACTTACAATTTCTTTCAGTTAACCCTCTATCCCCTCCTGTGTTAACTTAATGGAGGCCTGCAGTGACCAATCAGTAGCCTGGGATTATCACACAGTTTGCAGTAATTGAATTTGGGCTGCCAGCATGGTAACTGAGCTTGGGAAATTGAGGGAGCTGGGACTGTCAGCAGACAGAGCAATGGAGAGAGATGGAGTTTCATTTGGAGATAGTCAAAGAAGGAAGACACAGAGTAGTAACAGAGAAGGTGAGGGGGAAAAAGAGCCACCCCTCCATAGTCTATATGCTTTAAAAAATTTCTATTCAAGTTCATAGAGGCTCCATCTCATCCCCAGAAAAAAAGCAAACAGCGATGGACAAATGGAAATGAATCTTTCTTTTTAGGGATAGCAAATCATAGTGACAAAGAGAATCAGCCAGGCAGAGGAGCAAACATAGAGAATTAAAGACAGAGATGAAGAGATGGAGAGATGTGGAGAGAGAGAACAGAGAGAAGCCTTGTGTATGAGTTAGCAGTGAGGAGCAGAGCTGCATAGCAATCACTTGTTCGCTATGCTTTAATCAGACAGACAACGCTAAACATTAACTCTCCTCCTACACTCTAGACTCTTTTAATAAGAACTTTAACTGTGTGTAAGTCTTTTTTATCAGTGCCTGCAGAAGTGAAAGGGCAGGAGAGAAGTGGGATTTCAAGGGACATGTGTTAAAAAAAAATGAAAAGGACGGGCAGAGAGAAAAGACTTGTTGCTCTTCTTTACTAAAACATATCTACTAGTTGAATGAGGGGCTGACTTTAAAGTGAAGTGAAGGAAGAATACATAAACAGAAGGAACCAAATGGCCATAGCAGTGGGAAGAGTTAATAAACACAATTTCTAAATACTGGTTATAATACATAATACAGATTAAAACTGTTAAATGGGGCTTTTAAAGGACAGAGTTCTGTTTTTGGTCTCTATCACCTTTTGACAGATATATTTTCCTCTTCAATTGTTAAGTGCCATACAGTATCTCTGGCTAATCTTTAAAGCTGTATTAACACACATTACCCGGCTTAAGTCACCCACTCTAAATTCCAGCCTGTGTTCATGATACAGGAGTGTAATGTTTAAGCCCTTATAAGTCTGATTACACAAATCTGATTACAATCTTTGACAATTTTGACCTGTTTTTAGCATTTTTATGCCTGTTTCTCCAAACCATTCTTCAACCAACATCTCTTGAACACCGCGGACAATTTTCTTCAAATTTGGCAGAAATGTTCACTTGGACTCGAGTATGAAATGATGGGATTTTGGAGGTCAAAGGTCAATGTCACCATGACTTTATTGCTGAGAGTGTGAGTCAGCAGGAGCTATTTGTTTACAGTCTAAGTGCCAATAAACTCAAACAGTTTCAATGCATTTCAGCTCTCATTCAACTCTCTGGAATGCGTTCTTTAACTCGCGCACCTCAGCAAGCAAATTTGCTTTGTTCTGCACAAAAATCTGAGCGAGCCACGGTTGCTAACTCCTAATTCCTGTGGAAATTGTCAGTGGGTACACTTGCTTTGTTTTCATCAGTCGGTTTCTTCTCTACTCTTGTCTTCTTATTGTAATGGCTTGTTAGACAGTGGTGAGAATGAGGCCAGTGATTTCTGATGCAGCAAACAACAATATGCTATACTTCTAAATTCTAACACATTTGCACAGATAAAAGTATTGCACAGTGCAAATCTCACACTTTTAATATGGTTAATTTAATTAATATGTATAAAATAAAATTTCTTACAAGATTTTTCCCTTCTAAGGGGTTATAACAAGAGCTGGCTTTCTTACAACATACAACTAAAATCCTAGAGGGAGAGCAGAAGCATAGACATAATAAACAACCCCCCCCCCCTCTTTACACGCATTCAAACACATAGAAAAACACACAGCAAGCAAAACACACCACACTACCCAAAAAAGGAGATCCTCACATGTTCACCAGACATGGGAGATTAGACTTCTGACAAAATATTGGCAATTGGATTTCACAGTTTAAGTATCATTCTCTGCATAGCAACTCTCTTTCCCTTCTTAATCCCTCCTTCTCTCCTCGGCTTGCTCTGTCGTTCTCTCTGTCTGTCTGCCTTTGACTTTTTCTCCCCCTTTGCTCCTCTCACATTCACAGACACAGCATGACCTTTACCATTTTATACCTCAATTCATCCCAATTAGAAAATATTGACAGGGGCTTGCTGCTGATGCGCACTGGAATTATGCAATGGGTTGGGGGTATGTTTAGAAGTCCATGTAAAAAGATCTCTACCCATGTTGACTCCCGCCCTCACTAAATCCAGTCTTCTCTTCTAGACATACAAAATATTTTCACGCTGTTGTGCTTGAGATGTTGGCAGCAGTGGACAATTTGCATTTGGTAGTCACTGTCGATAGGGAACCAAAGTGTTTCGCTCTTGAAGCCGCATGCAAGCTGTTTCATTTACACTCTTTGGTTTCTCTTCAGTTGTTCCATTTCTCCAACAAAGGTTAACTTATTTAAAGGATACTAGCTTTCAGCAGGAGGCTGGCACTTTTCTAGTGGGAGTCAATGGGGATCCAAAAACAAACTAGATGTAAATGTTTTCCAAAATTGATCGAGCCACAGTTGGCAACTCCTAATTCCTGTGGAAATGCTCATTCCTGCTGATACTCTGCATAACCTTGAAAAAAGAAACTTTTGCCAGTGCCTTAATGCCAGCACGAATACCAACTTATTCCTCACTTTGACATAACATGATAAAAGATCTGTGTTGAGTGTATGTTTGAATACATTAAGACAGGCATTGCTTTACCCTAGTATGTGATTCACCGGCAGATAAAATAATTTAACTGTTATGTGTGGTTCAAAAATAATAATAGAATACTGCTAAGCATTCCATTAAGTTTTGCACAGTGCAATGCAAGCTACAACTTTTAGGGCACAAGTGTATAGCTTACTGTTCAAGCCGAGGCTTAAGCTGATGGTAAGCAAATTTGCTTTTCAGGCATTCAGCTGACACTGTAAATCACCACACATAAGTGCAAGTCAGTATTTATGAATCCCACCATCACAAATAGCCTGGAGACAAAGAGGTTCATGCTAAGGCCCAGACACTCTTCCCTTCAGGGGAGGTTTTCTTTACCTTCATCAATAAATAACAAGCAGCTAAAATCAAACTTTACAGTGTTTGCCAACACTGGTGAGCTAGCTTTGAAATATAGAAGACACACCTTTAAGCTGTCACACACACCAGCAGGTCTTTTATCACTCTCTGTCAATCAGTTTGAGGGTGTGAAAGCTGTGTTTTGGTTTTCAGTGGGGGGGCGGCAATTTGTTGATGTTGTAATTTTAGATTCTCTAAAAAAAACAGCAAAACTAATTCAGAAATAAACTTTAATTAATCAGTATATATATATATATATATATATATATATATATATATATATGTATAAAATTAATCTTAGTGTATAAAGAATTTACTGACATTGACTGTCCCCACACTTGGCTAACCTAAATCTAACAGAACACCTCTGGACATTATTGTATTGGACCATCCAGTGCCACCAGATTGCACCTCAGACTGTGAAGGAGCTCAGTGATGCCCTGGTCCAGATCTGGGAGGCGATCCTCCAGGACACCATCAGTCGTCTCATTAAGAGCATGCCCTGATGTTGTCAAGCATGCATACAGGCCCTACATACTACTGAGTACCATTCTGAGTTGCTGCAATTAAATTTTGGCAAAATGGACTAGCCTGCCACATCATTTTTTCACCTTGATTTTTGGGATGTCCTTGAATTCAGTCCTCTATAGGTTGATAATTTTAATTTCCATGAAACCATGTGGCATCCTTTCATTCCTAACACATTAGCCAGTCCACATTAGTATAGACATCTAGCACGTTTTTTTTCCCCCCTCCATTGAGATCACTGTATACTTAAAAGATGGCAAAGTCTGCATTTCTTACCTTTTTACACATCAGATTGTCCCTTTAAATCAGATTTTCCGCTAGGCTAGTTAACATGTGAAGGCTCCTTGTGCTTCCTTGTGCGTGTGTTGTACGTTACCGGCTAATGTGTGAAAACCATTTCTGTTTTCTTTAGATGTAACCTCCTGCTGAGCACAGGCCCAACAGGGCAGACACTCACACAGAATCTCCTGTGTTTTTCCTGCATCTCCTCTCACAGCAGGACTCCTCTCTTGTCCATCTCCTGTCATTATCTTATGCCTCACTGATGGTTGAGTGGCGCATTCTTGCATATGTGTGAGAGAGGCTGATAAAGAAGAAATGAATGAGTAAACACAGGCACCCTGATCCCTCTCCCTAAAATCCATCAGAGCTGCTACACTTCCTCCTTTAAACTGTCTGCTTCTCTGTTTGTCTGACTGTCTCACTTCATGAACACTTAGTTTAAAGCCCATTTATGCCTTTTCTTCTCTACCACACAGTTCCTTTTCCTGGCAGAGAGTAAAGTTACAGATCACTGCCCTATGGGCTGTTCAGTGCAACTACCGCCTACTCCTATTGGCCTCTAAGCAACTGCACTGGTGTGTTGCCTTGCTCAAGCGCACTTAGATGTTAATTGTTCATTTTTCCCACCCACATTTTTCTCAGCCAGATAATTCTAATACCTGTGGTTAGGCAGAATTCTCTTAATGGTTAAAAGACAAACAGAGAAACTCATAAAGAGTTCAGCCCTGAGTCTTTGGCCACAGACCACAGACTGCTTCATCTAAATCATTATGAGTATTATTTCATCTCTGTAGGTAAATATCACTTTAAAGCTACAGATGCTTGGCCCATTGTATCACACAGTTTATACATATTAGTATAGGCAGTAAAACCAACTTCAGTAAACTCAAATCTTAAGTACATTTCAATGAAAAGGATACAGTTAGGTTCATAATTTGTTGGAGAAATACACAAACAATCAATATGTGATTGATGTGCAGACTTTTAGCTTTAATTTAAGGGGTTTCACAAAAATTTAGCCTTTAAAAACTTCTGTGTGTAGAGGCTAAACTACAACAATGGTGTCTTTGTCCAAAAAATTTGGACCTAATTGTATGAGCTAAAATGCAAATTTGATGATTATAGCACCGCCTATGGTCACAGTGCCTCGTGTCTTGGGGCCTGAATATTATGAAAGGATTATGTAGGACCATGTCATGAACTTTTTTTGGCCTTGTATCTGAATAATAATGTGGCACTGATTTAGATTGAGAAGGTTTTCTCCACATATAAAGTGATGGATAGGTTAGTGTGATATCCACTGAAAGCTTTGTTTGCACCCTCAGAAATCTTCTCAGTCCAGCCCCGTGGTTTGGTTTTATTTTTTAATTTGAGAATCACACTTTTACCAAGATGGACATCTGTGTGGCAAAGAATTATTAATGAAGTGATAAATAACACAGACCTTCTGATTTTCACATCTAGAGCAATTACAGCAAGAAACCATCAAACCGTACACACAATCATACACTCACACATGCATAAATAGGCAATAACACTTATTAAGAACAACAAACAATAAGAGATCTCTGGGATGAAATCAACATTTACATTCAGATGAGAGAGGAGGCCACCAGGTGCTCTTGGCCGGTCCTTATCCTATGGGGCTCAGTCAGGCGCAGCCTAAAGAGGAGACAGGGGCCCACCCTCCTTTAGGTGCTGTAGGGGTCAGGCGCAATGTGTGTCGGGCAGTGTTCAAGGGTGGAGGCCTTGGTGGACCTATCCTCAGCTATCGAGGCTGGCGATGGAATATCACCTTTCTGATGTCCAAGGAACCTGAGCCAGATTGTGAGGCTGAAATAGACCAGATAGATATGGTCGGGCCTCAATGCATGGTTTGGGCTCTGGAACCAGTCTCTTGGTGAGGGGCTGGATACTGTTTCAGGCTGGAGTTGCCCTTGGTGAGAGTGGGCAGGCTGGGATGGGTATCCTTATATGACCTCGGCTTGCTGCCTGTACGTTGGAGTTTTCAGCAGTGGACAAAACGGTTGTTTTGCTGTGCCTTCAGGTTGTTACCCAGCCCTCTTGGAGTTGCTGGGTGGGGGACCAGAGGATGTGTTCCAACTATAGAGGGATCACCCTACTCAGCCTTACTGGGAAACCTGTTGAACCTCCGATTCAGGAGGAACAGTGCAGTTTTTGTCCTGATTGTGTGCGTGAGAGTCTACATTTGTGGGACTGGGAGAATGCATTTGAGTATGTCTCTTGGGAGCATGGGGTGTCTGCCCCCATTGTTATGAGCCTGTACAACTGCAGCTGCACATTGCCGGCGATAAGTTGAACTCGTTTCTGGTGGATGTTGGACTCCGCCAGGGCTGCCCTTTCTCCCCGATTCTGTTCATAATTGTTATATGGACAGAATTTCTAAGTGTAGCCAGGTGGCAGAAGGGTTCCACCTTTTTGGCCTCAAAATGTCATCTCTGCTTTTTGCAGATGATATAGTCCTGTTGACTTCATCGGCTTGTGGCCTACAGTTTGCAGTTGAGTGTGAAGCAATGGGAATGAGAATTAGCACCTCCATTTCCGAGGCCATGGTCCTCAACTGTAAAAAGGTGCGGTGCCCACTCTGGATCTGAGTTGCTGCTCCAAGTGGAGGAGTCTAAGTATCTCGAGGTCCTGTTTACGAGTGAGGGGAGAGGTGAGTGGGAGATTTACAGATTGACTGCAGCAGCTGCGTGATCTGAATGCTGTACCGGTCCGTGTCAGCTGGTGATTTACCGGTCGATCTACAGCCCTGCTGTCACTTTTGGTCATGAGCTGTGTGTAGTGACCAAAAGAACAAGGTCGTGGATACAAGCAGTGGTTTCTCCAAAGGGTGGCTAGCTTCTCGCTTAGAGATAGGGTGAAGGGTGCACTCATTCGAGAGGGGCTCAGGAGGTGCCATAGGAGTTGGGTGTAGTGTGTGTCGGTCGGCGTTCAAGGGAGGAGGTGCTACTCCTCTACATCAAAAGGTATTTGAAGTGGTTTGGGCATCTGACTAGGATGCCCCGCGGGTGCCTCCTGGTTGAGGGGATCTGAGCATGTCCTACTGGGAGGAGGCCCCAGGGTAGACCCAGGACACACTGGAGAGATTATATCTGGGAACCTGGGAAGGTCTCTGTGTTCCCCTAGATAAACTGAAGAAGGTGGCTGGGCAAATGTAGATCTGGGTTTCTCTGCTTAGGCTGCTGCCCCCATGACCTGGCCCCAGATAAGCAGAAGAAAATGGATGGATGAGAGAGAAGTATGGACTGCATTAGTGTGAGAAAGACTGTCAGAAACCTTAAAAACAGCCATGAATTAAAAACTGCCAGTAAAACCTCTTTTTTGTTTTTGTTTTGTTTCAAAGTTTAAGGATATTGCACTCTGTTAGCATGTTTCTATGTGTGCCTCAATGTGTTTGTGCTTATGTGTGATTTATTGATTATTTAATTGATGAAGATGAAGAAGGGACTTGTAATAGCCACTCATGGATGCATCCAGGTGAAAGTTTAGATAAGCAGAAAGGTTATAATTAAAAAATTAGTTGAACTTCTATGCACAATAACCCATTGTGATCTTGAAGAATTAGAATAGGTTGGCATTACTTAGCAACCTCCAGTTTATACTGAATTCCACTTTGTGATAGGAACCAAAATTGAAGATACTGTATGTAGATTTGTGCATGGATCCAGTATTTTAAGGGTTATGTTAAAGATAAGATGCTTTTGTTTGAATAAAGTGTTGAAGTCAACCGTTCCTACTTCCAATGAGGCATCTCCCAATGGGCAGCACTTAATTGCCACTTTAGATGACTAGAATGAGAGTGCAAATTAGATGAAACTGTTCAGCTGAACTTTACTTCAATTAATTTTTGAGGGTCAGTACAATCAAACCAGCTGCATTACATTAAGAGCTTTGAAAAATCTATGAGATCTCCTGTGCATTAATGGTTGAAATTTGTTTGCAGGTGATAAGTAATCTATTATAGATTTACCTTTAATAACAGTGTTTTAGCCATGTGCTTATTGTTTCAACTCACTTCAGCGGATTTGTGCATTCCCTTTGGGTGACAATTAGCTCACAACAAGCACTTGTATTCCAGGCTCAAGGGACAATTAGCGAGCAGTGCGTTTGCGATTTGTCATGTTTGTAACACAATAGCATAACACAGCCACCCACTGGAATTGGTTGAGTTATGAAGCTGCTGTGTAGAACCCCATAAGAAGTCACACTCTCTCCCTCTGACACACACATATCCACAAATAAGTATATAAATAAAAGTGGCATGTTGAGTACATGAGCCTGCCACAGGCCACTGATCAGATGACAGGACAATGTGAAATCATTAGAGCACGCCTCTGTACAAAAGCTCAGACCCTCAAGAAAGCTTTAAGTATAAAAAAATGAAAAGAAGAATGTAGGCTGTAGGAGTGAGTCAGCCGTTTTTATTCATTTTAATCCATTAGAATTCATCTTTGTGTCGACATTTTGTCTAAGACACAGACTATCCCAGTGCAGTGTTGAAATGATTAGCATTCATCCCTCTCACTGCACTCAGTGACTGTGAGAAAATGTCAGACAGCCACAGCTAAAGGAAAAATGCCAGAATTGCATGGGTGTCAATTGGAAAATCGAATCAGAAGTTGATATTGTTTTCAAGCTTCATGAGGTGTGATAGAAGCAGCGATGTGCATGTCTCCCATTTACCTGAAGTGTTTTTGTCTGACAGCTTTGTGCGTCTCTTCAGTAAGCAGTTTTAAACATGTGTCTCCAACCATGGCTGGCTGCTGTCTGCTTCTCAACAACAGCATCACCAGCAACAGATGGGTGAAGAAAGTGCCCCAGAAAAGTTGCATCATTTATTTTGACAAAGACCCACTCATTTAAATATAACATGAGCCAGATTAAAATAGGCTTTGAGGGTATTTTTTTTATTCATTAAAATCTATAATTAAACACAAATTTCAGAACATGCAGTTAACATGTAATTTGTTGGGCTTACTAACCACTGTAGGGCTGCTTGTTTGCAGACCGTGGAAATACCAAAGCAGGACAACTAAACACATCAAAATAAAGTTGTGCATAGTGGTATCTTTTTTCAGATTACCACTGATAACAATTAGCAGATAAAGGTCCGGATTTGGACACGTCTTAGGACTAGAAACAGAACAAGAGACAATTTCTATGGCAAACACATTATATTAAGAGTGGATATGTTATCATAAAGTGTCCAGGAAAAGGAAACAAAAAAGAAACTTTATATGTTATTCAATAAAATTAAAAAGTAAGAAAACCATGTGACTTTTGAGAAATAATCTTTTAGTAATTTTTAGCTTTTCATACTGACGGTCCCTCCTGATTGCGATCAATGACAGATGTAATTCTGGTCTGTTTCAAAGATTTTACCCTTTGTTCTTTTCTGCAGCACAGATGACCGGAGATTACGTGAAGTAATTTTCATTCGTCATGAACTTATTTCCTTGGTTGTAGCAGGCAAAAAAAAGGAGGAAAAAAGTTTCAGACCTTCAGAAACTCCTGAAGGTTCAACTAGGCTAATGAAATGCTTCTATGGCTGACTAACTATGAAAGGCCCACTGTAAATGGACTTGAAAGCACTCATTTGCCTAGCAACAATAAGGCTACAATACATAATTCAACACTCTCTGTAGGTTGTAAGAATGTAATTGTATATTCCTCATATAAAAGATACCCCCACCCCATTTTTTTCAGACCTTATTTTTCAGGAAAAAGTCTTGCATTTGTTTGAAAGTGGTTCCTTCTCTATAGCTGAAAATGGGTCAGTTAGATAACTGAGAGTATATCACTGTTGTTTGTAAGTAACATGGTTCCACCAGGGCTTTGGTGCTACAGTGAGTGATCTCTGAAGAAGGGACATGCAGGACGCTGCAGAGCAGTGTGGTTTTCAGTAAAAGCATGCAGCGATTACAAAATTCCAAGACTTGTATGGTAAAAATTACAAGCATTACCTGATTTAGATCTGGCCAGTGCCCCTTTCAAGGTTATCTTCTTCTGCACACCTGAAACTTTTCAGTGCGGCTGCTAATTTTAGATTGCTTCCTGGAAGTCCTGTTCTGTGCCCAGGATGTATGGCTGCCCTTCAAAGCAGAATTTTGTTTTAGGGAAAAGGATGGATGAATTAAATCTGGTGAGTGAGGTGAGTGTTGGGTGAATGAAGGCTTTTGGTGTCGTACGGTAAGTAATTTATTAAGACCAGGGAAATGTTTTTGGTCTGGATTGAGGTACTTTTTTATTATGGGGGCATATCCTGGGTAAAATGACTGCTTAAAAGAAATTCAGCAGTGCTGTATCACATTATAATCAGATGTTGTTGCAACACATTTGTCACTTTGGCTCACCTGCCGAAATCCTGAAATGACTGACGTTTTCATCAGTCTCACATCTACATGTTCAGAGGCTTATCCTGCTGCCTGCCTCTCTCTGGCTCAGAATTTAGATTCTCAGCTATGTTGCTGTAATTGATAACACCATTGCTACAATGTAGCCCATACACAGGAGAGCCATTACAAGAGAAAACAGCAGCTAAGCCATTGTCATCTTCTGGAATGTATAATCTATAATATAAATAAATTTGAAGAAAAGAAACTCTAATACAGTCACAAATGCTGAAGACAGTTTTTTATTTTTTTCACCTACAACATTGGATTTTATTTTTGCAGTCACCAGCTGGAACATAACACACGAATGAGGGTTATATTATAGCTTTGTGGAATTCTTGGCATTTGACTTCTTAATTATAAAACAAACATGCTTGATGCTCAGTGGCATGTCCCCAAATTGAAGAAGGGTTGTGTAAACACACAGTTTTCTCTTGGTATGTCCGCCTCAGTCTCCTCTCTTACTGTCCTCCTTGCTAAACCATTGAGTAACTTCACTCTCACTCTTTGGCTTTGTGTCTCTGTTTCATATTCTGGCTCACTCCCCTGCCTCTTTTTACACCCTCCTTCTGTCCAAGCATTTAGTAGCCCTTGACTCTCTTTATGTCTCTTTCTATGTTTGGCCAGATCTCTATCTTTATCTGTCTAGTGATGGATGGCTCAGGGTGAGGGCCAGTGACTTCAGCTGGATGGAAAACAACTGGCTTGTCTCTCTCTCACTCACACAGACACACAGACAGGGACACACACACACACACTAAAAGATCGGCCCTGGGTGGTCCTGTGTTTGTGTGTGTTTGTGGCCAGGCCAGTTATCTAAGTGAATGACAGCTGGCATCCAGCTGCCTTAGATAAAAACCACATACAGACTGTGAGAGACAGAAAGACACACAGTGCAAATCAGCAATATTCGGCTCTATATATTAGTGCTACATGTAGCAGTAATGGTGTTAAATCTGGAGGATGAAGAGTATTTGTGCAGTCACCTACTGATGCAGCCAACAATGTATATGTTAATGCTATCGGTGCCTGCAAGTTGGGGAAATATAATACTCCATGTTCAGAAAAATTGAGGGAAGCTAAAATTATTTTTCAATTTAAAGGACTTCTGAGGGTTAGAACCAGTGGCTGCAGCCAGGCATGCAGAGGTAGGGTCGGGTGTTTGATGTACATCACACTATTGAACAGCGTAAGTGCAGCTCTCTCCTGCTCAGACACACTGCTGTTCATAAGAGGAGAGAGCAAGAGAGAAACGCATCAGGTGCTTTTGGGTCATCTGTTCATGCTGAAACTTTTCTCGTTTTCATGCCGAAACTTTTAGCCTACTTTATTTAGTTCCATATAATAATGGGTATCAGTTAAACAATTGTAGATAAAATGGTACATATCTGTGGTTCTTTATGGCCATTGCTTTCTAGCGCTTGTAACTTTTTAAAATCTTTTTTATTTTAGCATTAAATAAATGAACTGACATTTATATAGCATATTTCTACTCTTACTAAGCGCTTTAGACTACATTATCTGTGTCACGACCTGCTGAAATTCAAAGCGAGCATCATCATGGGGAGAAAAGGTGATTTAAGTGACTTTGAATGTGGCATGGTTGTTGGTGCCAGACAGACAGGAGTATTTCAGAAACTGCTGCTCTCCTGGGATTTTCCCACACAACCATCTCTAGGGTTTACAGAGAATGGTCCCAAAAAAAAAAAAAAAAAAGAAAATATCCAGTGAGCACCAGTCCTCTGGGTGAACATGCTTTGCTGATGTCAGAGGTGAGAAGAGAATGGCCAGAGTGCTTTGAGCTGACAGGGGGAGGTTCAAATCACAGCAGAAGCTAAGCTTGGAATACACATGTAAATGAGATCCAGTCTGTAACTTCAGAAACAGCAGTGCCAATTTTTTGGGATGGATTCTAAAATTATATGGTTGACTCCTGAATAACATCTGGAATCCGTGTGTGTCTGTGTGTGTGTCTTGTCGTGTGAGTGCAGTCACATTGTAGACATTCAGACAGTCTCTACCATATCGGTTACATGTGCTTATATAACCAGGTCACTGTAAGCTGAAGATGACTGACACACACACACACACACACACACACACACACACACACACACACACACACACACACACACACACACACACACACACACACACACACGTAAATAAAACCTATGGGACCATTTCAGTCTGAATGCCACTTCTTCCAGCACACCACAGCACTGAGCTGATTGAATGTACAGCAGGATTCTGATCACTAGTTCTTTAAATTCCAATCACACAAGCCATTCATGCTATTCCCGCACAGAAGACCTTTGGCATAAGGAAAAAACATTACATGTGAGCAGAATTGTGCACAAAGTTCACAGTCTTAATTCTGAATAGGGATACTAGGTTTGTATTGGGACAAAAAAAGCAATATTGTTATATCTTAAGGCCAAGCTAAGCCAGTAACTACTGTATAATAAAAGCCTGAACAATAGATTCAAATTTTTAAAGTTGCATATCAGTATTTTCCTTTATCATAATTTGTTTACAATTGAACTTTTCCCAGAGTCTTATACCTCAGCACTATGCAAAGCATTTTTAAACTTCTGGGCAGGAGATGTTCAGAGTCTGTTAATTTAACTGTGCCAACAGACTAACAGCAATTGATTCTGTAAATTAATTCAGGAGTAATGAGCAATACACTGACAACACATGACAGCTTTTAATTTCAAATTAGACAGCCAGCATTTAAAAAAAAGAAATGTCAGTGACACCAAACATTGATGAAGTGCAAGTTAAAAAGGGTGATTGTAATTTGTCCTTGACTGCAGAGATCAGACTGTGTCTGTTACAGAATCACTGTCATAGTTAAAAGGAAATGAGCTTGAGGAGGGAGTATAATCTTTGATGATAGACTACATCCATATTTCAAGTGCTGAGATTAAATTTTTTATATTATAATCCTTTTTGTGTGTGTGTGTCCACCCTCTGTTCTATATAATGTCTAGCTTTAGTTGATCAGTGCAAAGTAATACGAGAATATATTGGTTACATATTGATAATGATGTGGAATCAGAAAGATATTTTCAATAGAGATGCTACTAAGTGTAAGTAAAACACAGTGTGCTTTGTGGTTTAGGTCTCTGTGGACTGGTGTTAGACAACTGGAAGAATATGTTGGCTATTTAAGAGTTTGTGGTGTTGAGACTCTGACGTGGTAAATAATTAACCTCTAAAAACCCAAAGCACTTAATAACAAGCAGGTGAAGCTTAGCAGTCTTTAGTCATTCTGCCCAATTATTTGTTGCTGAAAAGCATTGTATACACACACACACACACACACACACACACACACACACACACACACACACACACACGTCAGCGTTCAGCAGTTTTAGCACTGACAGTGGAAAATTTATATATACCTGTGTATGTAGTGTATGTAGAAAAGGAAGGTTTACAAGATGTATGTATGGTTTGGAGACAGCGGAAGTGACAAAAAGGAGGTGGAGCTGGAGACAGCAGAGTTGAAGATGGAGGGACAGGACTGGAAATGAATGCATCAGAGGGACAGCTCAGGTTGAGCAGTGTGGAGACAAAGAAAAGAAAATACAAGGAAGACAACAGGGAAGGTTCGTGGATGTAGTGATGGTTGGGCTGACAGAAGAGGATGGTAGAGATAGGGTCAGATGGAGGCAGATGATCCACTGTGGTGACCCTTAAGGAAGAAGAGGAGGAGGAGGAGGGGAAGAAGAAGAAGCACACACGCCTCATTTGTTCAGTGTCCAACACTTGCCAAATCCCAATAAAGATCACAGTGAATAAAGCATCTTTCTCAGCGTGATAGTGTTAGCTCATGAGCTCCATCATAACTCACCCAATGTGGCAAGAGCAAAACCAACAGCCAATATTATAGTGGCTTCATTATTTTTAAAAATCTATAATTCATGGTTGTAACAGCTTCTGCTGACACACTGTGGTTCACTGACTTCTAATGTTTCTGTTAGCACTAGACAACAGGTTCATCTTTACCATAATTAAACCTGGTTTTCAATAACCGATTCTTCTTATTAGCTTGTAGACATCATCCATCACTGTCCATCAAATAAAAGTTTTATGATTTTAAAATGACCTTCCTGAGAAAAGCAGGCAGCAAGTTAGGATGTCTTAAATGTTTATTTAGATGTTACAAATCTATGGAAAGTTTTCATTAAAGAGATGAACAAAGTTAGTTAGTGGTTTGCTTTATTGGTGGAGGAGAACTCTGATCTTCAGCGTGAAAGCTATTATGAAACGTTCCCATCCTCCACATCCTTTCTTTCTGTCTTGCTATGTAAACTGCAGACTACATCATGCAGAACCCGCAGTATGAATGTGTCTTAGGGACATTGGACTGGAGGCAACACCGCTCATGTCCAAAAATTACCTATGTGCCATGGCCCATAATTTGTCCTATTATAATATCATAGTCTCCATGTAAAGCCAGAGTCATTTGTTCAAGGTGAATTTTACCACTGAGAAATAGTTGTCCTACCAGGTTTCAAAAGGGATTTAGAGCCAAGGAGAAGTTTAGTGTATTCAGTGGTAGTGCTGGATTTACACACATCAGTGCGCTGAGAGTATGGAGGGTGTGGGGACATAAGGGGCGATGAAGAGGAGAAGAGGGAGGAGAGAGGGGTGGAGGCTTTCAAATGTCAAGTCTAGGGAGATTAACAAGCTAGCAAGGGAGGACTGAGCTCGGTTTGAGTCTGCTGTCTACCTCTCCCCCTCTGCCTCCTCGACTCAAACATCCTGTCTCCAACAGGCCATCTCAAGCACGTACCATCTCTCTCTCCTCTTCTTTTCACTCTTCAACACACTCCTCGTTTCTTGCACACAGTCATAAGCATGCACACATTCTTGTGTCATTCCCTTTCTTTCCCTCATTCCCTGTCTTTCTCTTGCTTTCTTTCATTCTTGTAACGAATATTTTAATATCCATACAGTGTGGGGATTTGGTGAATGAGAAGCAAAGAAAAGGGGGGGAAAAAAAGTCTGCATAAATTTTAGAAAGGGGTTAGTGGTGGGAACAGAAACGTGGTCCTCTCATTGTTATGCATGAAAAGTCTGGCAGACAGAGAAGGGAATGTGGAAAGAACAGAGGGGTGTAGAGCAGGGAAGCAGTAGCAGTGCTTTCTATGCTATCAATTCATAGAAATAATCAATTGGACAGTAAGGAACACTATTCAAGGACGGAAAAACCTAGTTTCCATAAATGACTGCTCAAATGTTTGTAAAGATGACGTTAGACAATTCAAGACATAACAGGAAGAAATGACATAAGATGAGTTTCTAAATAGAGTAAGTGCAGATGAGGATGCTCTGTTTTCAGTTAAACAAATGTCACTGTTTTAACTCCCTGATTTACCTTCATTCTCCTGGTATTTTAGTGCATAAAGGCTCAATTCTTAGTTTCTTGAATTGTCTATAGTATGAATCATTGGTGTGTGGTGACTTTTAAAGAAGGTCAAGCCAAGCAGACAGAACAGTTTAATCTATCAGTTTAATGCATCATATTCTGTAAAGTCATCTGTTTGTTCATGTGACTACTGTCAGGTGGGGGATTTCTGTGTGAGTCCCTAAAAATAGGGGACTGAAATTCCCATGTATGCAATACATTTGTTAAGCCCCGTGAATTTAAGCTGAAAGTCTTCACTTCAGTCAAAAAATCCACTGTGGTGATGTTCAAAGAAAAAAAAAAAACTTTAAAAAGAAAACAAAATGGCGCCATTGTCCAAATATTTCTGGACCTAATTTTAAATCATAGCCTAATTTGCATGACGTGTCTATCCTAACAGTGAAAGCTAAGCCAGGAGTAGCTTATCTAATACACTGGTCTCCCACAGATTTATGCACAGTTACATGCACAATCAAACCAAAAAAGTGCCTTGCACAGTGACAGCATTTGTTAGAGGGACATGGACAGGCCCATGAAAATGACTGAAACTATGCAAGTAGTTTCCAATAGCTTGTAGTCGAGCTAGCTTCCAGAGGCAACGGCCAACAGTGGGCACAAGATGGCAGTAATTAACAGGATGGAAGCAAAAAGGCAACGTGAGATCCTTTATGGAACAGAAGAGTTATAAAGAGAAAGATGAGTTTTATTTTGGTAGGTTTTAAATGATGTAAACTTTTAGATTTTGGTTGGTATCCTGAAAATAGTTTTGGTTGACTGCTGATGAAAATGTATGCAAGATGTTCATGAGTCAAATGATCAAATACCCGATGAAGGTTGAAGAGACCAAAATGTAATTCAATATACTGTTGTAATTTTATGTACTTTAGATTGTATGTAATAGATGATATTTTTAGATTATCTATATAATTTAAAGCAATTCAGAAGCTGTTTGAATTGTTTTGTTTTCTTGTGTTGGTGGTAGGAAACCAAATTAGACGAATTAATAAAATTATGACATGGAAAATATGGAGATAGACTTTGTGCTAACACATTTTCTGGCCTAAGGATTAAAGGGCAGATTGGAAAATATAGAGCAGGAAATGTAATATTCATGCAGGATCACTTATGACCAACCTAAGCTTCAGTTAGTGTCCCAGTAGAAACTTTCTTTCAGCCATGTCATTGCTTATGGAGTACTACAGGAAGAAATGATACAGTATGTGTGTTGTTTACAGTTATTGCCCGGCATTCTTGTTTAGACTGTTTTAAACATCTTTCATTTTTATTACTGGAAAGAGGGAAAAAAAAAACAGGTTTGAAAGTCAGCAAAGGCATAAACTGTGTGATGTGGATTGTTAATAAGTCTACTTCATTAAGTTGTGGTTAGAATGAAGATGAATTAAATCTTACTTAGTGTGCTCAATATCAATGTGCAACTTGTAGTACAAACTGGTAAAAGTAACAGTTTTAAATAGACATATAGATGAAGAACTTATGGCTACTTAAAGTTCCTGCCTTCTGTACTGACACTGTTTTAGAGTCCAAAACATCAACAAAGTATCAAATTGGCTTCATAGATGTACATGAAACCCAAAGGGATTATTATAGAGAAGACATGCGATATGCAGCTCATTAGTAGTGTCCTAAGACCTGACCTGGCATTTGGTTAAATATTTTTGCAGTTTGCTCTCTAAACTATCTGCCACTGGAAGATGGAGCTTTAACAAAAATGGGGGCTCAGATACAGAGATGGCAGCCAGCAATAATCAGTGAGTTTGAAGAGGCAAAGGAACGTTTCCCACGCTCACATCTCTTAACTATGGATTAAATGCACTTTTTGTGTTAATTATGTAAAGCACCTTACAGCTTTATTACTAAAAGGAGCAATAAAAATAAAGTTCACTGCTAATATGACTATTTTATTTACTGTAAATGGAAATGGTGAAATTACCAAATTTTTTAGCTTAAGGCTGTGTTGACAGTTAGTACCTTGAGACTGATGGGTAAAATAACCATGACTGTGTGTAAATATATATCTGGACAGGCTTTTCTTGAATTTGATCTGAAAATAATAACAGAAGAAAACAAGAAATTTCCTTTTGGCTACTGAAGAAAAAGCAGCAGCTGATGCTTTTTAATTCTTCTTGGTTACTGGACATCTGAAGGTTATTAATTTATAAATAAACACTAATAATTCTAAATGTTTCATTGGTGCTGTTTTTCCACTTTCCACAGGTAGTTGGTCCAGTATGTAGTATTCCGATCATGAAATTATTTTATAATGACTGTACTGCTAGTTTCTGCAGTTGCACTGTACTTCTTTATACAAGTTAAGCTGACAATTGCTCAGTCAGTTCAAACATTGTATGAGCCGTCAAGCTGAAGAAGGAATCAGGTTTGGGTGCTATCTTTTTTTCCCCAAAAACTTCAGCCTCCACATTCTACTGGAAGTGTCCTCACTCCTCTTCTCTTATGAAACACATTTAAGTTCCTGGAAAATCCTCGATTATTGCGGACCCCAGCTGATTCCTGGGTCATGGGCTGGAGGGGCGAGGACAAGAAGTAGCATAATTAGCTGAATGAAAAGTACCCCTTTGTAGAAGAGGGTTATTTGAATTATATGTGATATCCATCACCCAGTGAGATTTTTGTGGTCATCATATGCAGTGGAAGTTGTCTATTCAGTTACCCAGTCACGAAGCAGCTTATACAATTTATGCTACACCAAAGCCCCCAAGATGACAGTCTCCTGTCCCAGAGCTACCCAGTTTTCTGGTCTGAAACCGTTAACACATAAAAACCTAAACATTTTTATACAATCTTTGCAGATAACAAACTGTGGTTCTCCAATAACTATTATTATTAATAAATATTATTTTGACTTGTTGCAAATAAAAGCAGATAAAAGAAGTACTTTCACCTCTCTTGAAATCACCTACCTTCTTGATCAACTTTCATTTTTTTGTTCCATTCTGTGCAAGCTAGCTGGTTAGCTTGCAGGTGCCATAAACCTGCACCTGTCTGCACACCACAGAAGCAATTAGACCGGCCAAAATTTATTGAGAGTCTAAAGTGACATGTGGGTTGGGAAACTTGGCAAATTTGCCAGCTTCTTTCAGAAATTATTGCTGAAGATATTCCTTCCTTTGTGGAATGCTTCCCCTTTTTCTTTTCTTTTTTGTAAAATATATTTTATGCATCTATTGTTTTGAAACATAAAGCTGTGTCACACAAAAGCATCATTTGCAACAGAGCAAAGACTGATATTACCAAACTGGGAGGCTACAAAGGGAGCCTGAGCTCATTGAATTGAATTTTAAGACTGCTTTGAAGCATTAACATTAGCCAGACAATAAGTCCAACATATGCTGCATCATATAGCACTCATAACCAGGACAATCAGTTAATAATTCATGGCACGACAATGAGGGGAAGTGCCAGTCTGTCAGTACGTGTGTATTTTAATGAGTGAATGTGTTTGTGTGTGTGTGTCTGAGTGTGAGAGAAAGCACTCTGGCCCTGAGGCTATGAGTTAGAAAGCAGAAATTCTAAAAAGAACGAGAAAATAAAGCAGCAAAGACCGTTTCCTCTCCTCCTCTCTCCTGTTTGGTTTGCCTTTCTTTAATCCTCCCCTCCATTTTTTCCACATTAGAAGAAAATTATGGCTAACATATATACATTTCCTATATTTAGAAGTGAGAATTTGCTCATCAGTCTGTTGACAGTTTAAACTAAGAAAAGGAGCTCACAGTAATCTCCCAAACACACATAAACACACACCAGCTACACACACCCATACATCTGCTTTATCCCTTCGAATTACTTATTCTTCTTGTACACCAAGTGTGTGTGTGTGTGTGTGTGTGTGCGTGCGTGCGTGCATGTGTGCATGCGTGTTTAAATTGTGGATTCAGCAGTCCTGCAACATCTGCAGCTGTCTTGCTCTGATTTTTGCTCTATCGCTGTGAAACACACAAACACATGAACTTACTTTTTTTCCATATGCATGCAAACATAAACATACGCGCACACACATGCTCAAACACACAGTGTTTTAGAAGCAGAAGCGATGCAACACAGATGGGGACAGTTTGTGTGATCTTTTTGAAGTGAATAGTCATTAACTGGAAAATCAAGCTGCTTTGAAGACCTCAAACACACACAGAGACTTTAATGATATGTGCAATACAAAGAGTTGGCTGAATGTACGGCACATTGCTTCAAGATGGTTGCAACTGAAATCCCATGCACGCACCTCACCATCATCTCATAGATATAAATATTTTCTTCTTTTCACACACGTCATTTTGTCTTATGCTTTTATCTCACATCGCTCTTTTTGAAGGCGGCAACATCTATTCCTAGCTTTCCAGGCACCCATGTAGTAGATGCATACAGAGAACTTTACTCCTTTGTGGCCTGCTGTCATGTTGAATAGCTGGTAGCAACAGCAGGTATGTTCAGGCTGAGCCACTGTTTGCTACCAAGCTGCCTGTCCTCATCGAAAACGCACAGAAATATGACACAAAGTGACACGGTGGCTGGGGAGGAGAAGAAATCGAAGAAGACAGCCCTTCCTTCTGTGTGGATTTGTGTTTTGGTATGTTTTGGGGGGGTGGGTGGTATCTGCAGATCAATTAGATTGTTAATGAGTACTCTCAAGATCAGATCTATAAATGGCAGCATGCATCTTAATCTTAAATGAAAACACCAGGATTTGTTTTTGTTTTTTTCAATCTGGGCCCTTTTTCCTTTTTTAGATCTAAATTATTTACAGGAACAAAAAGGTTTGGCATTGATCCAATATAACTGGCAAATATGAACTGGCTACAGTGTAATCCTGCAGGCAATTGCCTCCCTGAAACTTAGCACTCACAGATTTTTGAAAGGTCCACAAATGTCTTAAATGAGTAATTAAAATCTCAAAATAATTGGTATCGCAGGATAGGATAGCGGAAGCAACAACAGTTAGATGCAGTGAAACCTGCTATTTTAACCGGTTCTGTATTCAGTCAGATTTTGTAGCATGGCTAAAACCATTATCAAGCATTAAAAAGCATGGTTTAATTTGTGCAACAAGTGTGTCAAACTCTGTATTATGTGAATCCCACAACTCAAGTGAAGAACACAAAACTGCCAAGTCAGCCCTTCTGCAGGCAGTCGATTCTATTTCTGTTCTGCTGTGGGGTAAGATTGTAACTACCAATTTGATTGACCAGAAGGTCCTGATTCTCTTTTCTTGGGGGAAAAACACAGTATCCTCCTCAGCATATCATTGTAAATATATGAACACTGTATAATGTTAAATAATCTAAAAAAAACTGCACTTAGAACTTCTATGCTAATTATAAGTTGTAAACAATACTTTTTTTTTTTGCTGCATACTGAAAAATGGTTTGGTCCACTGCCTTCCAGCCTCTAACTCATTTACTTTGCAAAGGTGAGCTTAAAACAAAGGATGTATGAGACACTGCTCTTTACTTCTGCCGCACAGTAAAGTCTAATATATTTAGGTTGTAACCAGACTGCAGTTTGTTAGCTCCATTACCTCACTGCTGAATCTTGTGCTTCAGTTCGGCAATCATATACCCTGAACCGTGGTGTCTAAACACAGTAGCAAAACACCAATCATACAAATCAAATTAACAGGAAGCTTATTTAAAACAATCTTACCAGACTGAAATTTACCCCACATTTGTTTGTAGTCCAGACAAACCGGCCTTCATCAGCAGGTTTGGACTGACCCATGTAGCTTAGATCAGCTTTTTGTAGACAATAACAAAGACATGTTTGTTTGAATGGTCTTCAACAGCCTCAATGTTTATTATTATTATTTTGTCACCAGTTATTCTAGGTTATTCTTATCCATCATGTGCAGCACAAACCCAATATTTTCTGGACTTTTCTGCACCCATTTTGCATTAGAGGCATTGGATAAGACTTTGAGTAAACACTGAACAGATTGCATGTGTCACTGCATAAAACTATCTTTTTTTATATGACTACATTACTTTGCAGATTCTATTGGCAGACAGGCAACTTAAGAGTCACAAAATAAAAAACCTTCAAAACTTTTCATCTTGAAAAGGTGAGTTTTACTTTATCGCAACTTCTATTGTCCAAACCTTGTGCCTTTGGCCTCTTAGCTGTGTATTTGGGTTGAATGGCTTGTGAGTCTATGCTATAATATGTGCAACATCTCAGGTCATTACCTGCCATACTTCAGTTATTAGCTTATGAACACATTGCATGCTTCTCTTCTTTCATGATGATTAAACTGGTCTGAAAATGGCAGCGTGACATGACAACTTTGTTAGATAAAACAGCTATTTTGCAACTGTAGCTCCTGAGGATCATTAGAGGGAAAAACCAGAAAAACCTGTCCTCTCTGCAGCCTGTTGGTGGATTGCTGGATGTCTCTCTGACAACCAAGTTCAACTCTAATCCATTACATTTTGACATGCATTTTAAATACAGTATCTGCTCCCCCAACCAACCCCAGCTGATATCAGTGACTTGTAGGACAGGCGGAGATTGGAACATTTAAACCATAGCCTTCAGCTTTTTCCATCGACGTAAATCCAGTATCCAACTAAAGTACTAAAATTATATTCAGCACAGGGAAGAATATTAAGCTGGCCACCCAGTCTAGAGTAATAAGAATTTTATAGATGATCTGAAATACTGTTCATTACCAATAAGCCAATATTTCAGTCAGCTTAACAGCTGAAGGGCTAAAAAGTCAGAATCTGACAGACAGTTTCATTCAAGGTGAAACTCAAGCCCACTACGACAGGTGGGTCAGCTCATAAAAATGAGTGACACCGCTTAAAGGTATCAACAAACAAGATGTTAAAGCTAAATTCAGACTCTGTGATGGGTTGAATTCAATTAACGTCTCACCATCTTAAATGTCAGTTTTCACCATCACATTTCTACCTATAGCTGCAGCGAAAGTGAAAATGTTTGGAGAACTTTCAGTTCTAATTAGAGATAATTATCTTAGTGATGAATTTAAGAGCTACTGGTGAACTGCACTCTGGAAGCATCATCATATTGTGGTAAATAATCTCCTTACTATCTTAAAATGAAAGTGGTTTTCCAAAATCCATTTAACAGCATTCTTGTGCGAAAATGACAAAATGACTGTTTTTGAACATCCATGAATTAATAGCTGAAAACCAGCTTCTCAGCAGTGATTAAATTAGTAAAATGGTAACACTATTAAATACATACACTCTTTATGTATTATTAGGCATACTTCACAGTTCAATTCATAAATCTAATTTCTGAATTCTAATAACAAATAAATGAACTAAAGTACAATTTTACAATTTATATTTTATCATCATTACTTGGTGGAGGGGTTTGTGTGTCCCAGTGAACCCGGGGCTCATGTTGTTGGGGGCTTGCTCCCAATGGTAGAGTCTCCCAAGGCAAATTAGCCCTGTGTGAGGGGCCAGACAAAGTGTGATTCATGAAACCCCTATGCATAAATGACTAAGGGACCAGTTTACCCTACCTGGGAGTTATCTGGCCCCCACCTTAGAGCCAGGCCTGGGGAGAGAGCTCAAAGGAGAGCACCCGGTGACCAGTTCTGTTCATGTCTAAATGTTCCGCACCTCCATTGCTGAGGCGGTAGCACAGAGTGGCTGCAAGGTCGGTGGTGCTGTGGTGGTAATTCCTGAACCAAATACTGGACACCAGAGATGAGCGGAGCCATCAACCTGAAGAAGAGTCTGGTCAGGCTTGGGTTGCCTCTGAGACTTAGGAGGCAGCTAGCAGGTACCAGCAGGCCAAGTGGAGAGCAACTCTGATATTAATAGTAACTGAATTAAAAGCTTGGTTGTGGGAGGAGTTTAGTGACGCCATCGAAAAAAGTCTTTTGGTCAGCCTCAAAGTGATTCTGGCAAAGTGTCAGATGACTTGGGAGAGGGAAGTGGTACTTTACTCACATGGTGTACAGTGGGAATGTGGAGGTGCTGACTTCAACTGAGGATATAGTTGGGCGGTGGAAGGAATACTACTCAATCCCACTAAGATACCTTCTGCAGCGGAACCAGAATGTGGGGATGAGGGCAATGACTCACCTATCAATAAGGATGAGGTCACTGAGGTAGCTAAACTCCTTGGTGGCAGGGCCCATGAGGTGGATGAGATCTGCCCTGCATGTTGTGGGCCTGTCTTGGTTGACACACTTCTGTAACATCATATGGAGATCTGGGGTGGTGCCTCTGGATTCACAGCCTAGGATGGTGGTTCCTATCTTCTAAGAAGTGTCTAAGAAGAGACACCTGACAGTGGACTCCAATTATAGGGGGATCACACTACTCAGCCTCCCTGGGAAGGTGTACATCAGGGCAGAATCTGTTCATTAGTCACATTTTGGATTCAGGAGGAACAATGTGATTTTCATCCTGGTTACAAAACGATGGAGCAGCTCCAGCCAGCCAGTTCTACATGTGCTTTGTGGACTTGAGGAAGGCATCCAACCACATCCCTCAAGGAGGAGTATTTTCTGGCCCCTTCCTACGAGCCATTCAGTCTCTGTACAACTGCAGTGAGCGCTTGGTCTGTATTGCTGACAATTAAGTTGGACTTGTTCCTGGTTGGTGTTGGACTTTGCCAGGTCTGACCTTTGCCACTGATTTTGTTCATAACTTTTATGGACAGGATGAGCTCAAGTGGGTTGGTGGGAAGAGAGAGGTCTGGGCTTCCCTGCTTATACTTCTGCCTCCTCCACCCCGGCCCGGATGGATGGATGGATGGATGGATGGATATTTCACCATGACATATTGGCAGATGTTCTGTTTACATTTACTTCAGATTTGTTTACAGGCAGTGGTGTTTCTGAATAGCTCAAACATGTATAAGCTTTTTTTTTTTGTAATTAGAGATGTTGCACTGAAATGCTTAAGTTAACCCGCTGCAGGTACTAGATTGTAAACATATTGTTGCAGTGTCCTAAAGTGAGAGGCGCAAAGCATGAACACAGCACATCTCCAGTGTTTAAATCTGTGTCCTGGACAAAGCAGCATCTGTTCACACTGTTCTTCCAAAGCCCGCTCATCTAATTACCTGTCTTACTGTGAGGGCTTTGCTTAACAGCCTGTAGAAACTTTCAAATGCTGTTTAGTGATTTGTTACAGCTGAACCTGATTATCAAGCATTATGAATAGAAATGGCCCATAATGCCTTAATGACAAGATGAAATGTAAAACTTTAAAGTAGGGCAACACTGAATAAATTTAGAAGATTTTTAAAAAGGTCACAAAAGCCATATATTTGTTGTTTTTCTGGTTTTCTGGAAGTGATTTACTATTCATATTTTCTGTCAAAACATAATATGACACACAAAGTAGTTTTGTGAGTTATAATTTGTGTTTTTATATGCGGTTGGTTTTTTTTTTGTTTGTTTTTGATTGTTAGGCAGCACAGTGGCATGGTGGTTAGTACTGTTGCCTCACAGCTAGAACGACAAATAGAAGGTCTGGGTTTGAGTCCACCTTGGTCCAGGCCTCTCTGTGTGGAGTTTGCATGTTCTCCCCGTGCCTGCATGGGTTTCCTCTGGGTACACTGGTTTCCTCCCACAGTCCAAAGACAAGCAGTTACTGGAGGTTAATCGGTCACTCTAAATTGCCCACAGGTGTGAATGTGAGTGTGAATGGTTTGTCTGTGTCTCTGTGTTGGCCCTGCAACAGGCTGGCGACCTGTACAGGGTGTACCCTGCATCTATCCATCTATCTATCTAACAACAGATAGCAATAGCTTATCACTTGTATTTGTTTTGAGTATTGTTGAATCAAAAGTGAAATACTTCTATCCAAAAACACTGAACAAATATTTCTCTGTAATCACTTACCAACTGGTATTGCAATAAATCTGGAAATGATCCACACCCAGCTACTATAGAAAGAGTTGCTGGTCAATTAGCGTGATCACTGTGGTGCATCAGTAAAAATGCTCTTGAGCAGAGTTGGTCGTCACTAAGTTTATTTCCTGTTCCACTCAGTGCTTACTGATATAGCTTCCACACAGTAGAGCCTCTAACCATTGCCATGTCTGTGGTTCTACAACAGTAAAATAAAATTTTAAGTAAAAAAAGGACAAACAATTTTTCATGGTATGTGCAACTTTATGCACCATTCGGGGATCTTAAAAGAAGATACTAGTATTTATCTGGAACTTATATGGATAACCAACTTTATCAACATATAGAATCTAATGTATTCCTTAATACAGAATACAGAGCTGGCAATAATACCACAAACAAATTGTAACAACATCAACATCTCCAAATTAGCTGAGATGCAAAACCTCACTTCCACCAGTGAACAATGATTTACAGTCTGGCTAACCAATAGGAATAGGTGATGGATGGGATTTAACTAATACTTGTACAAGCAAGCTGGGATGTCTGCTGTTACACCTAAATTTCCCCTTTTGCGGGACGATAAAGGCTGTTTCTTCTTCTTCTTCTTCTGCTAGTCAGAACTGTAAGAAGGATAATAAATCTTCAGTACAGGTATGTTTAGGTAGTACAAATATCGAAGCATGTTAAGCTTAACTGATGGAAAGATTCTGTCATGTGACTTAAGCTTACTTTGTTAACACATTACCAAAAGCATTTTCTTGTCTGCCCTCACACGTATGAATTTAAGTGACATCCCATTCTTAATCCATAGGGCTTAATATCATGTCGGCCCACCCTTTGCAGCCATAACAGCAACAGTTCTTCTGGGAAGGCAGTTAAACAACTCCTTGGTGGCAGGGCCCATGGGGTGGATGAGGTTCACCTTGAGTTCCTGAGGAGTCTGGATGATGTAGGGCTGTCTTGGTTGACGTGCCTCTGCAAAACTGCATGGAGATCTGGGGCAGTGCCTCTGGATTGGCAGATGGGTTGGTTCCCATAATCAAGAAGGTATTAGCACCTCCAAGTCTGAGGCTATGGTCCTTAACCGGAAAAGGGTGGAGTGCCCAGTGTGGATCAGGGATGAGTTGCTGCCCCAAGTGGAGGAGCTGAAGTACGTTGGGGTCTTATTTATGAGTGAGGGGAGAGGCGTGCGGAAGATTGACAGATGGACTGGGGCAGTGGTTGCAGTGACTACACTGCACCAGTCTGTTGTGGTGAAGAGGGAGCTGAGAGTAAAAGTGAAGCTTTTGATTTACTATTCCACCTACGTCCCTACCCTCACCTATGGTCATGAGCTTTGGGTGATCAAAAGAATGAGAATGCAAATGCAAGTGGTAGAAATTTGGTTTTTCCGAAGGGTGGCTGGCTTCACCCCAAGAGATAGGGTGAAGAGTGCAGTCATTTGGGAATGGCTCAGAGTAGAGCTGCCGCTGCTCCACATCAAAAAGAGCCAGTTGAGGTGGTTTGGGCATCTGACTAAGATGCCTCCTGGGTGCCTGTCATCCTGCGTGAGGTGTGCTGGGCATGTCCTACTGGGACAAGACCCCGAGGTAGACCCAAGACATGCTGGAGTGCATCTCTTGGCTGGCCTGGGAATGCCTCAGCGTCCCTGCAGATAAGTTGGAGAAGGTAGCTGGGGAGAGGGAGGTCTGGGCTTCTCTGCTTAGGCTGCTGCCCTTGCGACCCGGCCCTGGATATTTGGAAGAACATGGATTTTTTCCAGCTTAGTTATAATGGATAGACCCTGCTTATATGTTAAATAATAAAACAGCTGCTTTTTCTTTGCACTGCATCAGGCCATGTTAGCTTCAAAGAGCTCCGGAGTGAATCAATTTTATTCACAATCAATTGATAATTAAACAGTAACTCAGTGTATTTGTTAAGAAAAAAAAAACCAACAACAACAAAAAAAACCCCCACAACATTAATTCCCATAGTTCAGATGATGTATGACAGCTTATGGCAGAAATAAATCTGTGTTACAATACAAGTTAATTGCATTTGCATCTGAACAAACTAAAACAACTGGTTAGGTTCTTAAGGCTGCATAAAATAAAGACACTTTGGTATTATTTTTCCGATGCATTTTGAGCTATACTTATCATCCCTCAGCTGTCACATTTTACATCAAACTATTCCATGTTTTTTTCCTACTTTCCTCACTTCTTTTATTAGCTCATGAAGCAGATAAGCCCTTGTATCTGCCCTTCCTTTCCCCTCAAGGGGTTATTTCTAACTAGAACCATACGCTCATGCAAACAAAGCCTTCCTAACTGGAAACACAACATGAACACCACCATATGCACTGAGTTTGTACCCACAGGGCAAAGAGCAGAGAGGACAATGAGGAGCAGACACAGTTATCATTTGTGTCTTAGCATGAGAGAGTGTGTTGTGTGTGCCTTTTTGTTAACTCAGGGCACTGTTAGCCTCCCTGAGGGCAGAAGTGACAGAGAGGATAATTTGGCATTCATTAAAGCTCTCTGCAGTGACCTCATGACCCTGTTCAAGCTTTCCTGAAAACAGTCCATATCCACCAACTGATGTATGATTACCATCACCGGTCATAACCTCGGTCAAAATTTAGTTCACCTGTACAGAAGGGAAATCAGGCCATGGGTGTGCAGCTGCGGCTGTCTCATTTGGCAGGAATTGCTTCCTCCTCTCTGTCTGCACTGAAAGTCTGCAATTTTGTTGAAGAACTGTCAGAAAAAAAATCTCAGATTGATTGGTGAGGTTACTAGGTCAGAGCCAGAAATGAAGAATGAAAGTGGAGGAGAGAAAATACAGGAATGAGATATAAGCTCAGAGACTAGGTTTGCCTTCAGTGGAGATTTCCATTCATAAACTGCCTTTTGGCACCAGATCATCATTGCTGCAGTTTTATCCGGCAGACTCGCACTGATAGACACACACACTTCTCAGCTTTTGTTCATAGCTGTTGGTGGCGGTGTTGCCAACTTAGCAACAGTCTCTTTCAGTTTAACTATTTTAAAACCCCTTTAGTGCCTTATTTATTTTTTAAAGCATATCTCGGCTCCCCTGCCATGAAGAGAGTTTCCAAAGGTTATAAGTCAATATGTAATCATGTGCTTGTGGCACTCTGTTAAAACTATGTTGAGCAGTGGAGAAAAGTGAATCACCTGAAAATGGTCAAAATTAAAGGCGAGTCTCTGATACCCAAATTTTGTCTCAGGAACTTTTTTGCTTCTTTTTAATTATTTCACTTAAGAAATCAATTGCCTAAGCTTATTATTATTATTAACCCTTATGCCAGGAATTGAAACCCTTGACATGTAATGTACTTTTGATGTACTCAAAGCACTTTAGACTAGAAGTCAGAATGTGAATCTGACTTCTAGTCATCAATTTTGGCTCAAAACCTTTTGAGTTACGTTGCTGACAGACAGACAAACAAACAGCGGTGAAAACACAACCTCCCTTCACCTGTCGGTGGGCGAGGTAATGACACTGGCAGCTGCTCTAAGAACTGTATGGTGACGGCTTTAAGCTAAGTGGACATCCTAAACCCGAACACACACTTTTGCAGCCTGATTAACAAGTTCAATTAGTAAACAGTGCAACAGTGCATCTTTTTTCACATTCATGAGGCAAAACCATGAGATACCATGAATTTCAAATATACTATGGTATTCAAATACAGAGCAAGTAAGCAAATAATTAATGGGAGCGATCTTAAAGAGTTCACAATTTGCTGCTTTACTTTATAATTGCAGTCACATCCTAGGACTCACAATAGAGCGAGCTAATGAGATATAATAACACCTAGACACAAATACAGTTAAAGTCATAACCACAAAATAAATTCCTGAAACATAAAGAAAACCAGACTTAGTGCATTTAAATTCAGACACAGACTTTTTAACCTTGCTGACATTCGTTTTTTTTTTTTATTTTCATTTCCTTTTTTCTTTTTTACAGTAATGGTGCCTGACTTTGCAGGTCGTCTACTAATTAGACCAGTAACCTTAGTGCAGCCATCACAATAAGAACCCGTCCCACAGCGTTACACACACACACTCTGTAGTCTAGACATCATCTTTGTCTAAAACACAGTCCTTACCTGCATTTCCAGCTGTCTTGCTTTCTGTTTAACATCCATACTTCATAGTTTACTGTGCATCTTTCTCTCTTTCTTCAGGGCCATCTGTTTTGAATCAGCATAATCAACATGGAGTTTGATGTATTAACATACTGAACTCACTGACAGTGGCTTTCACTCATTTAATTCATCCAACTGAAATTGTGTTCATTCTCTGTGAACTGGCTGTGGTCCTGCTCAACCAGGTCTCCCATTCTCTTTTGCTGAAAAATGAATTTCACGCCAAAAGTATAGGGTTGCCATTTATGTCATTTACCCCTAACATTTGCTCTGTATTGACTTCAGTTGTTGCAAAACAAACTGACATAAGCTAAGAAACTTTTGATGTGTAATACAAATGTTCAAACTATTCAAATTCTTTTAAGAACATGTACTTCATTATCAGTCTAAAGATCAGTGAGTGATGGGGATTTCTGCAGACTCAATATGACAGCGACAATATTTTGAGAGAGACTAGTTTTCTTTGCCTTTTTTGTATATTAAACTTGAACAAAGTGCTTATATTAGAAAACAGATTCTAGTTTAATTTCTATAACAGTGCCATGTTCAGTGCTGTTGTTCTCAGAGTCCTTAAACTTAGCAAATAGTTGTTAAGTAGCTTTAATATTAAGTTAGTTAGATTGTATATAAATCACTGCCTCTTACTGTGTCTTATTGTGAACATCAAAGTTGTGCAGAAGTTTAAGTATCTCAGGGTCTTGTTCATGAGTGACAGGACAAGTGAGCGGAAGATTGACAGACAGACTGGGGCAGTGGCTGCACCGGTCTGTCTTGATGAAGAGAGAGAGATTTACCAGTCAAGCTACATCCCTACCCTCACCTATGATCACGAGCTTTGGGTAGTGACAGAAAGAACGGGATCTGCGTATACAAGCGGCAGAATGAGCTTCCACCGAAGGGTGGCTGGCCTCCCCTTTAGAGACAGGGTGAGGAATGCAGTCATTCGGGATGGGCTCAGACTAAAAAGGAGCCAGTTTAGGTGGGTCGGGCATCTGACTAGGATGCCTCCTGGGCTTCTCTTGGTCGAGGTGTTCCGGGCATGTCCTACTGGGAGGAGGCCCCCCAGGCAGACCCAGAAAACGCTGGAGAAATTATATCTGACGGCTGGCGTGGAAACGCCTCGGTGTCCCCCCGGATGAGCTGGAGGAGGTGGCTGGGGAAAGGGAGGTCTGGGCTTCTCTGCTTAGGCTGCTTTCCCTGTGACCCGGCCCCGGATAAGCGGACGAAAAATGGATGGATGGATACTTTAAAAGTAACACCAGCTACTGTCCACCATTGCCACCTCTTGCCAACTGTGTTGCAATTCATGAGTCTATTGTTTTATTTATTCAAAACAGCATTTGTTCAAGGATAATGCACCTCTCTTAGAATTTCCTTAAACAAGACGTGGTTGACATTAACTGATAATTTATCTACTAACTGCCCTCGCAGTTACACACAGAGGATACCAACTGAAAAGAAAGTGAACTGACCCCTGCATGCAAGGCTATTTGTGTCCTCCATAATGATCTATATTCCAAGCCTTATTCCTGTGACTAGACACAGGCGATAAATCCTGGTTAAACTTTGTCCTTCCTCTTTTCACTGCAAGACAGGGTGCATGATGGACTGTGTCTCTCTGCCATACAGTCCTCTATCCTATCCCTTTCTCATTTACTTCATCTGCTCCTCACTTCATTCATCCCTCTTTTTTCTGTCCCTCATCCGTGGCTATTCAGTACTCTCTCCATGCATCACTTGCTTACTCATCTCTCTTTTTCCTTCCTTTCTTTCCTAAACTCGACTTTATCTCCTTTTCACCCATCTTACCTCAATTCGTCTCCTCTTTTAGTTGAAAATAGTCAGAGTTGGAGTGATAGTAAGCCACTGCTTATCAGCCAATTATTGGTTTTATTGACTACATACAGTTATGGGCCATTTTGTTGGGTACACCTGTTCAACACAAATGTCAACCATTCACATGCCAGCAATCTGTTGTATTTAGGGATGTAGACATGGCCCTGCGGAAGCTGCAGAATGTGGAAGAAAGGTGATTTAAGGGATTTTGAACATGAATGTGTAAAACTCACCAATTCTCTTTTATTTTATCATTATCGTTATTATTATTACTATTGCCACTCTTACTTTGTTTTGCTCATCACTCAGCTGCCATAGCTAATTTTACAAAATTAACAAGTGTAATAAATGAACTGAAACAACCAGTGGCTTAGGGAATTTCACACATTTGGCAATATTTTCAATCCATTAAATCCAAAACACAGGCTGGAAGAACACCTGCCAATTTTGCCAAATAAATATTGCAATTCAGAACTGCTACCAGAGTTCAATAAAAAAAAATAAAATAAAGCATTTTTTCCCCCACAAACACTTAGGACTAAACTGTTCATTACGCACCGCTTATATCAAGTTATTAGATTATGGATGTTGCTGGCTGTAAGTAAAACAACAGGAAAGAAAACAATTACCTTGTTAAATAAATAAATGATGCCTTGCTTCTGTAAATTTAGGTGCTGAAAGGCAAAGCACACTAGACAAAATCACTGATGAGGTGATATTGAATATGACTGGGGTGGGGGTGGGGGTGATTGGCAGTCTTTTAAACCTTTGCTGTGTGTAACTGATATTGGCCATAGATGGCACTACTTGTGTGTCATGGGTTGGGGTGGGGTGTAGGTGGGTACTGGGGGAGACTCTTCACCATCAAAAAGGTTTGTCTGAATTTTAATCCTCCCGTAGATACCACACTCCACATGCCTTTCCACCCATAATCTCACCTAAACTGAGCTACCTCTCAGTCTGAAAGGCTGATGGGGTATTGACAAAGTTGGATGATTGGAAGGACATATTTTTATGTTCCTACATGCACTAATAAACATGTCAGTTACACTAAGAATAACTTTATTGATCCCAGATGGAAATTCACGATATAAATTCAACAGTATAGTTAAAAAGTTTCATAGAGATATGAAAAAATAGTAACGTAAAAATCACTGCTTGGTCATTTAAAGTCTATGAAGCACTGCAGTGTCAGCTACTGCACATGGACTAATCATATATATATATATATATATATATATATATATATATATATATATATATATATATATATATATATATATATATATATATATATATCTCCTTCCATACACTGAAAACATTTCCTCAGTATTTTTTGTCAATGAGCAAGACCATGCTGCATGTTTGAGGTGAAATATCACACAGCTAATAAACCAGTAATTTGTCTTTTCATCTTATGACCATCCCAGCAAATCAAAAAGGTGTTTCACTTACAAACAACCAGGCCTTTAGGGATGGATAAAATGGGTCTATGAATTTGCTGGATGTATACTGTATGTACTAGCTCATCTGATTAGTAGTAACTGTTTTGATGTTAGTTCCATGGCATATAGCTAGCCTGTTATTGAGTTGAGTAGAATATTAATCAAAAACCCCTACAGTCATAAAAGAATGTCCAGCTGTAGTTCTTACCATAATAATAATAGCGGCAAAATTCTCAGTGGTTTATATTACGTTTCTTTAATCTCGTAATTATGAAAAAACAGTTTTCATTACATGATAGGATTAATAATAAGTTCTCTGAATAAGTTTTTGTATTTAGTTTTTTTTAGAACTGGCTCGGTCATTTTGAAAGATGACCGCACTTTATCCCCAAATAATTGCAAAATTGATTCCAAACTTTAATGAAATTTTGTTCAACATTGTGGAATTTTAGGCTGCAGTAATAATTACAAAAAGTTTCAAGAGAGCCTTGAGGGAAGAAAAAAACCCTCCAGTTTTCATTTGTGGTCTCAGCTCCCCTTTCTGCCTCCCACATCTTTTTTCTCCTTCATTCTCCTTCTTGCTGTTTTCCTTTCCTGTGTCTCTTTTGCTATTTAGCTAACAGACACAACAAAACAAACTATGGCCATGGTCCAGCCGAGCAGGTGAAGGAGAAGAGATGTCTGTGTAACAAATGACAAAGTGTCAACACCAGGAAATAGCTTATAGCCAGACCTGTGTAAGTGTGTGTTTGTGTGAATTTGGGGAAATAGTCTGGCATGCTTGATTACTCTTCAAGCAGGCAGCCAACCGCTGCAGTCTGGCAAAGTTCAACCTTTCAGGGCTACAGTAGATATAGAGACAGCGAAAGAGTGGAAGATGAGACAAAGGTGAGTCACCACGAATAAACACAGATCCAATGCCAGTGATATACACAGTGCCTTCGTATCTTCAATTTGGGATTTTAGTCTGACAGCTGACCTCTACTCTCACCTGGACAAAATGCAATTCATGACTCCTGAACCAAGTCAAGCCATTGAAGAATATTTCCAAAAATACACTTTGGCATCAGTCAAACCACTCGGACACTCAAAAGCTGTGAGCGTGAGGCTTCTGCCGAAGACTGATGGTGATGAAGCTCAAGGCAAGCCTAATGACAAAAATGGTATAATCATCATTAGAGATGAATAAGTCTGCATTGGTAATTTTTAGTACTGCATTGTAAACACTGCATTTTCAAGGCAAATTATCTTTTTTGGTGACTTTTCTGGATCAGAGCTGCCTTAGTTTCAATATTTCTGAGATCGCTTCATAGCTCTGGAACATGTGGGCCGTGTGTAGGTTAAAGTGCTGTTGTAGCCCCTAGAAACGTAAACTATGACACAGTGAAATTGTACTTGATTTTTTAATAAGGAATGGTCACTCATTACTGAATGTTTTTAGAATAGCATACACAGATATTTGTATTTTAACATTAATACCCAACCTGGATCTGTGTGGTTGCTATTGCTTCCAAGAAATCCTTGCCCTTATAACAAAGAGACAAGGATAGCTGTAGTGGAGAATGATTGAAAAGAAAGGAGAAAAGACACACAGAGAAAATTGAAAAGAGAAAGAGCAAGAGAAAGATGGGGCTTTAGCCTTAGCATTAATTGTGTTGAATTATTTAAGTGACTCTAAAGCGGAAGGACAACTGGAGCACTTCTTCCTCAAGTGTGTGTGTGTGTGTGTGTGTGTGTGTGTGTGTGTGTGTGTGAGTGTGGGAGAGAAAGATAGAGACTCAGACCATGTGCAGCTGTGTGAATACACTGATCAGCCACAATGTGCCACCCACCTGAACATTGTTGGAAACCAGCATGATCCCCCCCCCCCCCCCACCTGCCTGCCCTCCCACTGCCACCTCTGCTGCAGTGCAAACGCTGCTAAGAAACAGCTCGAGGAACCCGGTCTCTGAAATCCAATCCAATGTAGCACTTCCAGGATGTGCTGCAAGAATCAGAAGACTGGACCGAAGAATCTGCCACTTACATCAAAGTGCCAGACACCACAGGACGTCTCCAGAGGACCTTTGTACATGCCCAAGCACAGAAGGACCAACAAAATCAGGCAGCCAGCTTGTCATTACATGTAGGTGTGCATGTTTTTCCTCGATCATTTTATGCTATCCAGTTATTTGGAACTACTCATTCTGTTAGGAGTGCCAGTGAAGGGTTATGTTACACACACACACACACACACACACACACACACACATAGACATAAATAGACTATAAATCCACCATGTACTCCATGAAAATTCACTGCTGTATTCTCCCCGACAGGCTGGACAGCATCATGTTCAGTGTTAACACAAACAGACAGAAGCACTCAAACACGCACTGATCTAGTATGTGCGATCAGAATCTTTATTAGTCATCTCCTATTGATCAGCTGCCTGCTGCATTTGCTCTCCAGCAGCAACTTAACTTAGGTTTCGCATCCGTCTCTGTCTCTCCGTCTCTCCGCTTCTCTATTTCTTGGTTGTAAAAATATTTCAGTTTCAACCAGGCCAGTAGGTATCTCTCTTTGACTCCAAATGCTTCTCTTTGACAAAATTTGCCTCCTCTGTACACCCTTTGCATTTTTGAAAAGCAACAACAAAAGAATATAAATGCAAGGCAATAAAAGTGTTGTTGAGCATGGCTGCTCCATGATTTCACTGTGTGAAAAAAAAAAAAAAATTAAGAATAAAAGAAAGAAAGAAACAAACTCTGATCCAGTCCAGCGAGCTTCATCAGATCCTGACCTGTGTACGGCTGATCTGTGACCAGGATGAGAATCAGACCCTCTCATTCTAAGGCCAGTGTAGTAACATACTGACACTACGGATTGCCTTCTTTGTACTTGCTGCTCCAAGTACACAGCTTAAAATGTGCTTGTTCATTGTTGATCAGTGAAAGTGAGCTAAAACAGGGGATTGTTGCATTTTGATGGGATTAGAGTTTAGTATGAAAGACCATTTCTTAATAAACAGACAAACTGAAGAGCAGCATCGAGGAGAGTCTCTGAATTTGTCTTCTGTCTGGAGATCTTCTTCTACTCTTGGACATTTTATCTCCAGAAGAGATTCTCAGAACAAAAATAACAGCGATGTGACACTATGAAAAATATCACCAGCCATATACAGTACAGTATGTTATATTTGTGCACCTTAATTTTGAGAACATTTTTAATTCACTTGTAATGAATTAATGGAGTGCTACTCAGGAAAAAATGAAGTGCGTTGATAGACAATGAAGTGCTGTTGGAGGGCTTTTATTACTTTCTCATAGGCAGATATTTAAGCATGGAGCAGACGCTGGATTCCTAGCTTACAGCCAAGAGGGGAAAATGGGATTTTTAAGTGTCTGCGTCAGAGCTCTGCTCTTCAAATGGCTCGATCACTGCAGCGATAGGTTCCTCAAACAGGCCAGACTAAATCATGTCAATTGCACTTTGTGGGTTAAGCCTTTTTTATTGCACTTCAATTTAGCAACAGTAAGATACCCAGAGTTGCATAACATATGGCGGCTGTGCTTTTATTATGGGCTTTCCATTACCTAATTCCTCTCAGCAAGCCTGTCACTCTGTACTCTTTGTTTCTCGGTTCCTCGATTTGATGTTGTCTTCAAGGTACAAATGGACCCTTCTCATGAGATGTGGAATGGAGTAAGCACATGAATAATTTGTATCTAATATCCCCTCTCCTTGCAGCAATATAAACATGCTTTTCTGCAGAGTTCACCTTTCTTGATCCCCTATTCTCTGCCTCTTCTTTTCTTTCTTCTCTCACTCAGTCATGTTTTTTTTTTTTTTTTGGTCTCAAGTCCATTATGTTAACATTCAGTAGATGGGGTCAAAGGACACCATTATTCATTGAGAAGGCTTTGTGTGTGTGTGTGTGTGTACAACACTCTTTCATCACCCTACAATGTATATATATCTACTTAAAAGTATTGTGTACATAAGGTCTCAGCTTGACAAAGTGTGTGTGAAGGAACAGCATCTACTCAGTTCAGATTCTAACACAACAGCAGTTGTACTCAATGTGTCACTAATCCACCAGCTCATGTTGCCTTCACGAGATGCAGAAATTCTCAGTGTTTGTGAGAGAAGCTCAGAAAAAGTCAGTATGGGAAATGTACATGAAAAAGCTCATCAGTAATTATAAAACACTTTAATAGAGTAAAAGCCAACATACAGTACATGCTGTAGTAATCCCTCGCTACTTCGCGGTTCGCTTTTCGCAGACTCGCGACTTGTGGGTTTTCAATCAAGAGTTTAAAACACTTTTAGTGTATGTATGAACATTTAAGGAGTGTTTTAAAAGAAACAGGTACAGTGGGAAAGGTTATTAAGGGAATGGGAAAGTGTTATGTAGTGTATAAGTGTGTGGGGAGGGTTTATAATAGTGTATAATTACTAAAATAATGTATAAGTATTAAAATAAATATAGCATCCCTACTTTGTGGATTTTCACTTATTACGGGTGGTCCTGGAACATAACACCCGCGATAAGTGAGGGATTACTGTACACAAAAATCAACTGCCACATAAATGCCGCTTTTATGTCTGAATAACAACAGAGTGTCCTACAAATTACTTTCTATAGGACAAATTGATACATCCAAAGATACAATATGGCAAAAAAAAAAGTCACTGAGGAGAACGTCATTGAAGTGGGTGGTGGGCTTTCAGGGTGCAGACTGCTGTCTGAGATGAGATCAATGCAACAAAAGTCTTTTAGTGAAAAAAATGAATACTTCTGACATCATTAATAACCAGCAGGAAAAAAAATGACACCATGTTTTTGAAAAAAAAAAATATTGCTATAAAATTGAAGGCTTCCATGCCATAAGAAATAATTGGAGTTACATATTTTAAAAGCTTTAGATGTACTGCTAAAAATGTAATTAACTGCGGGACACTGAACCTTAAGCCAGCACTTGACAATTAATGTGACGCCTCTTGCTGAGCTTATTGTGTAAACACACCATGAATTATTCTTTGCTGTCAATCTTTTGGCACAAAAGCTGACATTTCATTGATGAAAGCTTCAGGATGAGACAGCCGTTGTTCCCTGGTGTATTTAAAAGCATTATGCAGTTTGTAGTAGCTTTTTAATGTATGCAAACTTTAAATACTTAAATGGATTTTTGCACATTGCACAGTATAAGGCTCGAGTGTTATTTAAATTAGATGTGTAAAAGGAAAATGGAGCAAAATGCAAGACTGTCCTGCCTCACCTGTGCCTGATAACCTCAGATAATAAGTGTGAGTGAAGAGCAAAATTGATTTTAAAAAGCAACTTAAAAAAAACAAAAAAACCCCAAAAAACACCACCAAACAACCTAGGATTTAACAAATAGATATTTAACAGTTTAATACATCTGTGGCGTTTGTTTTGATGCTTTAACTATAGATATGAGTCTCTGCTTCTCTTTCATTTTGCTGTAGCTTGAAGATAATGAACTGCAATGAGGCGTCCAAAGCCAAACAACAGCTGAAGTGTAAGCTATTGTGAGACCCAGCTTTTAAACTCCCTATGGGCTGGTTGAGGCCTGTGCTCTCACAAATACCATGAAATGCACTTAAGTGAGAAGTTCTTGTAAGAGACAGGATTCTACATTTTAGTATAAAGCTAAAAATAAATTTATGCCATCTTAAAAATTGAAAAAGGAGCATGTGAGCAACTTTAAATTCAAAGTCAGAGTGAGGACCTTCAGTTATTCTCTGCTCTCCTTGCATCCCCCCCCCCCCCCCCCCCCCCCCCCCCCCCCCCTTTTGTTCCTTGAATTTTTGGTTCAGGAATTCTTTGCCGTAAAATCCTGCAAGACACAGCCACAGAAAGAGAGGGAGCATTATAAAATATATATGCAGCACCAGTCCAAACTTTTGACTGGTGCTGTATGTAATATTACATTACATAAATTACAGGTAAGGCATTCTGAGAGGGTTCAAAATTTGCTTCAGTATCTGTATATTGGGGTGTCTGTATCTGTATATTAGTTGTTTATTTTTTAATTTGACACTGGAGGCAAAATGACAAGTGCAGGTGAAACCCAAACAAACGGTGGGCTGATGGATGGAACGGAGTGGATGCTGTGTTTGTTTGTCGTCCTTAGAGTGATGTGTGAGAGACAAGACCACATCTGCAGTAACAGCAGATACTTCTTTGTTCTGGGGAAGGACGGGCCTTTGAATCACTAGAATAGATACAGTTGCCATACTTGGAGTTTATCAGGTGTGATCAAAACGTTTTGTGACTCCTTACATAAAATGCAAAAACATGAAAAAACCCAAAAAATGCTTCTCTGATTTTAGTTTGGCTTCAAGGTCGTCTTCTTCTGCACGTTTGGACTTCAAACTTCAACTTCTGTGTCAAAGTGAGCAGATATTCACTGTGCCTGTTGGTGTCATTGTTTAAAGTGTGTCTACAATCACAGCGTATAAATCGTTGTCTTGCGTAGGTGACGTAAGGAACCCCTGGGATATACAGAGTTGCCTCAATGCAGGTCTTTTATAAGGTGTGATCAACACAGCATTATTACATCTGATGAGAGCTAGTTCTCTAGCAGTCAGACCCAGAGCAGTCTTTAACAGAGGAGGCCACAGTGTCTAAGCCTGAAGGTGGTTTATTAGATCAGGAGCTTGGCCAGGAGCATGTTCATTATGCTCCTGGTTGGGCACTGTGAATTCATCCCCTGGGTCAGACTGTCAGCCGTCACTGAGTCCATGTGACATTTCTTGGGGAACATTAATGGAAAGGACCTGAAACTTGGTTCACAGCACATTGAAAACTCATGAAATATTTGGCCACCAAGCACAATTGTTGCTAACCACCTGCTCTGCTCTCCAGTTTTGGCTCTCTGTGACTTTCTTTCCTTCTCATTTAGAGAAGAGAAGAGAAGTCTGGATTTCTTCCAGTGTGTCACCTCTACAAGGTGGCACACTGGAAAAACTCCAGTGAGCATTAGGTGATCACATGCAAGTTGTCAGTTGTAAAAAGCAATCCATCACACTGTAGTAGGAGACCTGAAGGTAATCAAGAGGTGCTCTGAGAGATAAACACGAACGGGTCAGCAACCACACTGAAATAAGTGAAGGTTTGTGTTAGTGTTTTATACTTCATTTAAACAAAATACAAACTTGCTGTAAAACTGATTAGTATTAGTAGGTCTGGAGTTGGAACACAATTATATTCTGTCAGCTTTTTCTTTTACTTCAGCTTACAAAACAGACTTGGTGGAAGTCACAACAGTTTATAAAATCCAATATTGAATTCATTCTTGCCCAACAGTGAAGTAGCATTAGCACTTATTTTGGCAGCACTAATGAATATATTAGTGGAAGCATAGATAAGGGCCGTGTGTGTGAAAAGGATGATGAGGGAGAGATGTGGATGAGCAGAGGATTATAGATGGATGAATGTCAGGATGAGAGCACATGGTATTTACAGCAGCAAAGAAGAAAAAGGGTTAAGAAGTTAGAAAGCCAGCAAAGGAGAGAGGGAGGGTGAGACAGAGGCGCAGAGAAAGCTTTTTGCAACCTGCCACAAGAGACATCACAGTTTTTCTGCTCAGAGGGTTTTCACTCGTTAGAAAGAAAGGCTTTGTATGTCTTTGTGTGTGTGTGAGTGTGTGTGCGCGGCAAGCTAAGCCGCAACATGTTAACACTGCCGGGAATGCCTTCCGCTCTGCTGTCCTCTTCTGCACTACTCCGTAACTTTTGTCTTTTTCTTTTGATGACCTTTTTTTTTTTTTTTTTTGGTTTTATTGAGCCTGCATTTTCCTTCCTCTCCTTCTTCTTCCGCTGTTATTTATTTGTCCTTCCTTTCCATGTTGTCTTGCAGTGTGCCCTTCTTCCTCTAAGAGGTGTTGGCTCTTGTTTATTTATTGTCCCCATGCCATTAGGTCTATATCCCTTCCCACTAAACCTGAGTACCTCTGACAGGCTGTGAACATGCAAAGAAAAGCATCACTGTCAATAATGTATTAAACAACATGCAAAAAGGATTATGAAGAGAACATTCTCTATTTAAGTAGGAACCACCACTGCATCAGCCACCATGAAGAAGAAGAAAATAGTCTGTGCTTGATGTCAGTCTAAAAAAAGTGACTTCAGGTGAATATCTTCAACAAACTTTGTGCCTTTCAGCCAAGACTATTTATCAAATATCAAAAATGCACAGAATGAGGAAGGATACCTTTGCTTGGAGGGCTGTGGCACTTAAACAGATGAGAAAGAAATGCATTGTGACAGGCAGACAGATAGATAGACATGAAGGCAGACATGGTACAAAATTGGTTGGTGTGAGCTAAAATCTACTCAGACGTGGGTCATGTCAAACAGGGCATTGCAAAGACAAATTGCATTTTTCATCCAGCTCGGCCAGAGTTGGCAGGCTTCGTGCAGCAAGCAGACTGGTTTTATGATAGCTGAAACTTTTTTTTTTTTTCAGAGATGTATCCCCAATGTTCTTTCAGTGTCTTATTCCTTATACAAATATATATATATATATATATATATATATATATATATATATATATATATATATATATATATATATATATATATATATATATATATATTTTACCACACACACACACAGTACCAGTCAAAAGTTTGGACACATGTCCAATAGACTTGGGAGCTTGTGGGTTCTGTGCAGTATCTTAGCTATTCCTAGGACTGTGCTGGACAGAGATCTCAGATGTCTTTCTGGAATTTGCTGGAGCCATCCCCCCAGTTTGGGGGTCACTGCCCCGAGTGTCCCAATTACCACGGAGACCATTCCAGGCCTGTCTTAGCCATTAGCAGCTGGTTTATTTGTGCTGCCAAGCTTAAGATGCTAATTGCTCATGGAGTGCAGTTAGCAACTTTAGCCAGTAGATGTGAATCATGTCAGGGCCTGGTGCTGTCCAGCTTTTCATATTTGAGACTCTTGGATGTCTGCCACTCTGATGGTTACTCTTGCTGTTAGTGTTACCTGTTCAGAGAGGTTGATGTGGTGTGCTAGATCCACCAGCCACTGACCTTTGTTGCTGTTTGTTGCATCCTTCTCCCATATGCTCTTCCAGTATTGCTCCGCCTCCAGCCTTGGCGGGAGGTGGTTTCCCTGCCAATGAGAGTACACCTTGGATGGTTCAGTCTGGTTAGTTCTCATGGCTTCTACATCTCTGGTATATTTCTTCAGGCAGTTAGCCAAGGCTGTGAGTCTTTGCTGGGCAGTCCGTGGTGGTAGGCTTAGGTAGCATGAACGAACTATCTAACACTCTCTGAATTCATGGCTAGTTTTCATTTTTTTTCCATCTTTCTGACACACACACACAAATTTATATTATATATATATATATATATATATATATATATATATATATATATATATATATATATATATATATTTTTTTTTTTTATTTTATATTTTTTTTTTCATAATTATTACAATCTTCAGTGTTCCTTGTATATCACAGTATTTTTATCACAGTATTTTTATGAGCTGACATGTTGTACTTCCCAGGACAATACGAGTCAGGGGTGCTAAAATCAAAGGAGTGTGACAGATGAGAAAAAAAGGAAAAAGTGCAATCTTTAGAAGTGAGTTTAAGGTACTACAAATTTTGTAGAATATATGAAGTGCAAATCAAAACTGCACCTTATGGAATTCAAATTTGGTTGCTGTCCCCTTCAAGGTTGTGGAGGTTACATGAAGATGGTGCCCCATCAGGTGATGAAGAGTAAAAAAAAATGTGGATTTTGGAAAAACATCCATCCATCAAAACACCATTCTTACAATTTTTTGGAGGACTTGTGATTGTTTCTCTGGTAGTTTAGAATCAATGCTGATGTGCACTGAAACTGCACTGGTAGTGCATAATAAACCAACACCTTCCTAAGACACTTTACACTTCACCCTTACTATAGAGTGCTACAGAAAAGGTTAAAAAATATATTAAGTAAAGAAACAGTTACATAATGGTGTTGCTGGTGTACAGGGTGATGATATTGTGACACACTGTGGTGGGAGGATTAAGTAGGCATATGATGACAGACCAGACAGGGAGAAGACAGAAGCAATAGATGAAGAGGAGAAGAGGTGGGAATTTGTGTAATTACACTAATTAAAAAGACAAGGTTGGGTTCAGGAATGGAGCAAAAAGGTGTGAAATGAAAAGTGAAAAGAAAAAAAACTGCAAGAAATGACAGAGGTTACATTTGTGAGGAGCTTTGCTCAGGGTTTCAGCTAATAAAATAGTAATCATTTCCCAAATAGTTTCAGAGCACTAACCATTCCTAAAGCATACTGTATTATTTAAAAATTGTGTGTATAAAATAAAATATTCAAAGAGAAGGTTACATCCTTGAGTGGAATTTTTTTTTTTTATTATTTGTTGGTTCACAATATTTGATATCTGCACAGCGTTTTTACAGTAAGATCTCTGTCTATCAAGTTTTCTGGAAAAATGCATTTGACATGACTGAAGGATCTTGTAAAATACTCTGTCTTTATATGGCACAAAGTGAAAGCCAGACCTTTACATCTGCAGCACCTCAGGCCCAGAATGCCATATTCTTTCTACACTGAGATGTTCTTTACTGGGATTCAGACAGCCTAATAGAGGGTCATCCATCCGGAGCCCCAGGTGCAGTCTGGCTGATCAATAGGGCACAGCCAAGCAGACACAATTTTAGAACATATACACATGCAGCTAATAATTTACTAGTACAATGTCATATAGCTGTACATGAGCAATAAAACAACAACACACAGCACGTTTTTGTAGCTGGAAAGAGGATACTCAACAAGAGGGCATGAATCCAAAGACACATTCTGGGCTTTCTTTTTACTTTCTCTCTCTGTCTCTCTCTCTCTCTCTCTCTCTCTCTCTCTCTCACACACACACACACACACACACACACACACACACACACACACACACACACACACACACACACACACACACACACACACACACACACAAATGGTGTCTGGATACCCCAACGTCACAGCACACAAGAAGGAAACGGTGAGCCCACAGTGATCTATCTTCATAGCAGCAGCATCTGCTCTTGGCCCTGTCTGTGCAATGTATGAGTGGGAGGTAAATGCAGTGCCCAACACCATCACAGTGACATTAACACATGATGGGGATTAAGTGAAGTCCAATACTTTAGTGCTAATATTATATCATCTTTTCTCCTTCCTCCTCGCTCTCATTTCGCAGGCATATTACAGTAGGTATTGTTATTGTTCTTCTGTTATTGTTTTGTCTTTCGATTTGTTTTCTGTCAGATAAATGCAGTCAGTTGGATTGCTACTTTCATGGACCACTTGCATGATAACTAGCACTATTATAGCAGCTGTCAACAGCTTTTTCAAGATTATTTTTATGGCTTCTCAGCTGTGTGAAAGTGTATGCAGTGCCCATATAATGTTGCTAATGCTGTTTGCATCTCTGGTCTCATGCCACTGAGCTCCCAGAACACGGAGTCCAAAGATGTAGATTGGACTGACAAGTTGCATAAAGGAGAGTGTGATGATACAAAATTATAAACCTGGTCACACAGGAACAATAACATCTTAGAGGGATGAAGAATGATCAAAGGAAGACGCTATTACAATTTAACTATTTTGTTTTTCATGCAACGATTTTCTTTAGTTTGCGAGATGCACCAATTCCTCAGATACTGGTTTGGACGTTTCTTAAATAAACAACAAACAGAAACAAAATTAAAGATGAATGAACTGTGCGGGGAATCTGGCTACATTATCTAAATGATTAACAGTTAAGCTACCTTTTAATATACATGAGCTTTTGTAATTAAACACCTTGGCAGCTGGGTTGCCTCAAAATTATAACAGGAGATTTGTCACTCATCAAAGCATGTCAGTCATGTGTCTTTAAAGCTGTTTTGTCAGAGATTATTTAAAATCCTGTCACATACAATCCACTACTCTCCCAACCTCGATGAATCATTAATGTAACCAAATAGTATCAAACAAATGCCACAAGAAATAATTCTAATCTGATTGCTGGGCTTATTTCGGTAACTGTAACAGATTACAGCTTCAGTATTTTTGGTAATCAGGTTCATGTTATCCTGTCACATGTAAATCCCTCACTGCCCAACCCACATGACTCATCGCTTCCATTAAGAAATTGACACACATATTACATAGCTGTTATCTTTCATGGCCTTTTATCTTGCTTTGCTCTCAGCTGGTTTCTTATCTTCATAAAAGCGAGCTTTTATGCAGTGTTTTGCCCGTAGCATTGTCTTGAGGGTAGGGTGTGGTGTTTGTGTGGGTTGCATACAGTATGTGTGCGACTGTTTTTTTTGTATCTGATTCAGTATTCCACTTACATGAAAATCATCATCTTACATCTAAAATCAGGCACCATCATTAGCATCCAGCCACGTCTATGGCAGAAATTTTCTGTGTGGTCCATTGCAAGTACCTTTGGCTATTCTGTGATTTTACAATGAGCTTTGCTTATCTTTAAGGGAACAACCTTTTATCCTGCCTCGTGCTCATAACATTGTCTTGTTAGCCTGTGTAATCTAATTCCTTGTTCTTATCACATCCCTCTTGTTGCTCCACAATTTTTTTTTTCCAAAGCTATTTTTAATGAGTAGGGGATATAAATGCTGACTTATTTTAGTCTCTGCTCCTATTCTAAATGCTATTCTTAGCAGTGTATGGAAGTTCATTGAACATCTTTATTACAAGGGTGCTAAAAATGACAGCTAGACACTGGAAACTTTGTACAGGCCATTTGGTTGGCACTTAAATCCTGCGTGCCTCGCAGACTGTATTGATCACAGGAGGAACCCTGCCACAGACTCTGGCAGTAGCAGTGAAAGTGCCATATTCATACAATGTAATCGACAAAGCTGACTCAATGTCTGCTCTGATTGTAATTTAGTAATGTCAGCTAAAGGAATGCAAGGTGATTACCTGGAACATTGAGAAATGTATCGTGTGCTGATTGGGATGTCAGTGGAGTACAGTGGGTAAATCTCCTACTGCCATTCCTACTGTAATAGTCGCCTTGCTAATCCACCGAGGGCAGGAAAATAAACAGAAAGTTAATAAAACCTACTAGCAAAGGGTCATTACCAAGTCATGGAGCAGTGACTCTGGTAAGTCACAGTGATGGTTGAATCCTTTGAGACTGTGTGCATGTATAAATAAAAATATTGATATTTGGCAGTTTGTTGAAAATGCATGGCAAGAAAAACCCGATACAGTATTTTTCCATATTGATACCATATTGATTTTTTCCCCATTCCTACCTTCTAATGTGCCAAAAGCCAGATATTGTATACCAAAAAAAAAAAAAAAAAAAAAAAGATTGTTGTGTTTCTTTGTGCAAGTAAATTTATTGTACAAATCCTTAAAATATAGATTTCTTTTCTGTACACTGAGGACACAGCCTGTAAAATGTTTGTTACAACTAGGATGGAGACAAGTACTACAGCACAAAAGAAACAGAAAAATGATATTAAAGTTAAAGATATCACTGTTGTCAAAACTCCTTAGGGCAATATTAATCCAGAGATTTTTGGGCAGCCGGGGAATAGAGGTTAGAAAAGCTACCATCTACAGTATAAATATACACTGCTCAAAAAATAAATACATAAAATAGGAACAGTTTTATTCAGAGTCAATTAAACTGTAATACTGATCTAGTCAGTAAGTAATAGAGGGGGTTGTTAATCAGTTTCAGCTGCTTTGGTGTTAATGAAATTATCAACACTAGAGGGGCAACAATGAGACAACCCCCAAAGCAGGAATGGTTTTACAGGTGGAGGCCACTGGTATTTTTTTCCCCTCATCATCTTTTCTAACTGTTTTTCACTAGTTTTGCATTTTGCTAGGGTCAGTGTCACTGCTGGCAGCATGAGGCCATACCTGGACCCGACAGAGGTTGCACAGGTAGTCCAACTCCTCCGGGATGGCACATCAATACGTGCCATTGCCAGAAGGTTTCCTGTGTCTCCCAACTCAGTCTGAGGTCCATGGAGGAGATTCCAGGAGACAGGCAGTTATTCTTGGAGAGCTGGACAGGGCTGTAGAAGGCCCTTAACCATCAGCAGGATCAGCATCTGCTCCTTTGTGCAAGGAGGAACAGGATAAGCACTGCCAGAGCTACAAAATGACCTCTAGCAGGCCACCGGTGGAAATGTCTCTGACCCAGCAATGAGAAACAGACTTCATAAGGTTGACCTGAGGGCCTGATGTCCTTTAGTGGACCCTGTGCTCACTGCCTGGCACCATCGAGCCTGACTGGCATTTGCCACAGAATATCAGAATTGGCAGGTGCACCACTGGTGCCTTATGCCTTTCACATGTAAGCAGGTTTCCTCATAGCACATGTGACAGATGTGAAAGGGTCTGGAGAAGCTGTGGAGAACATTGTGCTGCCTGTAACATCATTCAGCATGACCGGTTTGATGGTGGGTCAGTGATGGTCTGAGGAAGTGTATCCATGGAAGGATGCACAGACCTGTACAGGCTAGGCAATGGCACCCTGACTGCCAGTAGGTATCAGGATGAAATCCTTGGCCCTATTGTCAGACTTTATGCTGGTGCAGTGGGTCCTGGGTTCCTCTTGATGCACGGCAAAGTCTCATATGGTGAGGGTATGTTCCTGGAGGATGAAGGAACTGATGCCATTGACTGGCCCTCACACTCGCCTGATCTACATCCAGCAGAACACCTCTGGGACATTATAGTTCAGTCTATCCAGCACCAGCAGAGTGAACTTCACACTGTCCAGGAACTCAGTGATGCCCTGGTCCAAATCTGGGAGGAGATCCCCTAGGACACCACCTGTCATCTCATTAGGACCATGCCCCGAGGTTGTCAGGGATGCATACAAGCACGTGGGGGGCATATTATTTTGAGCTGCTGCAAAGAAATTCTGGCAAAATGGACTAGCCTGCCACATCATTTTTTTTTCACTTTGATTTTGGGGTGTCTTTGAATTCAGTCCTCTGCATGCTGATAATTTTCATTTCTGTCAAATGATGCGGCATCCTTTCTTCTCTAACACATTCCCAAGTCCACATCAATATAGATCAGGATTTTTTTTTTTTTAACCATTGAGATCTGCACACATGTACACCCAATTAACAAGCAGCAGTATCAAGATCAGTTAGGAAAATAGGATCTTTTCAATGCTTAAAGAGTTCTTCTTTAAGCAATAAGAATTTAGTCTTTCAGTATCTGTTCGTTTTTTTAGTTGCAGTTGCTTTTGTATGTATATTCATAGAGAACTGATAAAAAATACTAGTGATTAATTGATACTATTATCTACAAGAATTACATCCAGGGCAGATGAAGTGCATCTTATATTGCAGTTTCTCATTTTTCCCACATTTTTATGTCCATTCAGTCTGTGAATATCTTGCAAAATATGTACTTGTGACTCTATCTGAAAATGTGCAACCAAGAGATAATGCTGCAGTTTGATGTTGTGACCAGGTGATCTAAACACCCCATATTATTTACAAAGCATCCACATATTCCCCAAGTAGTAGCTGTCCTTTGCTGAAATCACTTGAGTACATGAATACTGAGATGGGGAGACACACAGACAGACTCACTGTGCAAAATACCTATGGGGGCGATGAAATCTAACCAGGCATGTAATCTGAAGATTTCTACCAGAGGAATATTCACTTTTCCATCAATCTGTTGCTTCATCCCTCTGTTCCATATCACTGTTCCTCTGTCGTTCATTTCTGCCTCCATTTGCCTCCGTTCTTGCAGAAGCAGACGCTCTCACTTGCTAAAGTAAACATCACCAGATGGAAATGGTCTTATTCTGTGTGGGTGTATGTGGTGTGTATATGTACTGTTAGTCATCTTTTGCTATCTCTGTGTGTAATTATTTATTTTATTTTTACTTATCCTGCACCATGCACATTCCTCTCCTTGGATTTCCTGCCTAAAAGCAAATATCCTTTTCCAATTCACAGATGCGCACACACACACACACACACACACACACACACACACACACACACACACACACACACACACACACACACACACACACACACACACACACACACACACTTTAATGGACCAAAGAGCTCCCATGTGTCCATAGGGGAAAGCCAATCGTCCCATCGTGGTATTACTGCTGTATGAAAAATGTATGACAGGATATGATACAGAGCAGAACCCATATCTACGCAGTAGTGAATTAATCATTTGATTTTAAGAGCTCTCAATAAGTCTGCCAGTGGCTTTAAGCTCTTTTTATTAATATTTTCTTTTACTTTAACTAGCTTTTTTGTTTTGTGTTTTGGTTCTTTGTCTGCTCTTTCACTTTCTATCTGCTCTTTCAAGCACCAGCTATGATTCAGTAAATACTGATCTAACCATTCTGCCCTTCCAGAAGGCAGACTGCCAGCTTCCGGTTTGAAATATCATCAATATTTAATTAAGCGATTATCTTTTTAGGACACAACACAGATAAGAATTGGAAATAGGCTTAAAATTTGGCTCCAGTTAATGGATAATCTTCTTGTCAAAATGGCTACCCCTGCAGTAGTGTTACCTTCTACCCACCCGATCAAACTAAAGTCCTACATAAAATAATAATAATAATAATAACAATAGGACTGGAGTGGAGTGGATGGCAGACTTCTTCCTGCTCAGCTTTAAGAATTTATGATGAAAGTTTTTTTTTTATGGACTACAAGTCAAAACACTTGAAAATACAAGTACAAATATGCATATCACATCCAGACAGTCTTAATTTACTTCCATGCCTTCTCGTCATTAAATGTTTTGAAAGAACATTTACAAAATTCATTTAGATGTTGTGATTTTAAAACCAACTTTTATTGGAAATCTTCTTTTTTGGTAACAACTTGAAGTTTGTGATGGCTTCTAAGAGTGTGAAAAAGACTTCACCACCACTGCCTTACTGCTGCTACGTTTGTCTTTGACCCCCTAAATGATAGGACAGCCCATTTAAGTTGTTTCCTTGCATAAACCATAGACATTTTAACCCTAGTGTGTAACCCCTGAGGCTAATGGCAGTCTCTTCAGTGATGGCTATTCAGCTGATGAGTGGAAGATGGAATTCAAATACATATGAGACTGGATAGTAAATGGATTAATAAGAAAAAGTGGAGAATAAGGCATGCAGAACCAGGATACTCAAGTGTGGCACAAGGACCATATCAGTAAATACCCTTGAAAAAGGTACTTTAGTTGTACTTCTGCCCGAATAACCTAAAGAAAATCTTTTGGTTTTAAAACTTCTAAGTGACCTCCCATGAGATATTCAGTGGATAATATATATACGTCATGCAGACTAAATTAGAACATCATCTTACCATACTCATCATCCTCATTAGTTATCTATGGCTTTCTTATAGGTGCAGCCAAAATAGATCTATTAAGCCTGCTGTGATTTTAATAGCGTTGCTCTTTCAGAAGCAAACCACTAATGCTAGTATTCAAAATCGAGTATCCAGTGTTGACCACTGCAGTATTTAGTGGTGGTGCTGTTAGTCTCAAATTCATTGCTGGGTAACACGACTCTCATTGGAAGACTGCTGAACTTTTTCAGTTGGTGAAGGCACTGTATAAAAGGCAGTGGTGCACATTTTTCAGCCATTTGACAGAGCCATTGGATATTCACGATTTAGCATACTGTGCAGTCTCCAAAAAAGTTCGTGTTCTAGATTTTTTGACCTAAGCATTGTTTTAATATTGACAGATACAAATAAACCACAACAAACATGCTGACAGGTTTTCAGTCTTAGCCTTTGCTTGTCTATAATACTGACTGGGTCAACACTTTCTGTGACCATTCCCCTGCTAAACTGCATTAAGCTGCATTGCTTTAAAAGTCTCCACTGCTCAGGAAGCTCTTGTACAGTGGAGCGCCCATTAAGACACGCAACTATTGTATCTGTGTTGTTGTTGGTGATAAATCAGCAGCTCTGAATAATTTACCAGCATGGAGGAGGAGTGCGATGAGAGATTTAAAGGTACTACACAGAGAATGGAAAGCTCTCATTTTGTCTTTCTCACCTGCTTTTCCCTCGCTCTTTTTCCCTGATCAATTTCTATGCACCATATGTCTCCATAGCACTTCTATTTTTCTCTTCAACTGGCTTTGGGAAGGAATCATACTGCTTACCCCAAAAACACACAAACTCACAAACCCATCTCTCTATCCAGTGTTTGCGGAAGCATATGTATCACCATGGGCAGCGATCTTAGTGAGCTACACTTTGATTTAGCATGTATCAGACTTGTATCTTAATTATGTTCTCAGATGATTTTCAACTGATAAAGTTTCTTCTATATGGATTATCAGACGTTGGGCAAAGAGGAGAGTAACATTTGCAGTAATCTTAAAGTAAGTGTTTGCTTCCTATCTTAACCAAACAAGGTCCACTGTTCCACACAGCATGTTTTTTTCTATTGTTTGTGTTCTGCCAAAACTGTGTTTCTCAAAGGTCAGCTTTTCACCATCTGAATCTATAGTCTCAAATAGTCAGACCTTTGCCTACTGCTTACTCACAGTGCAACAGAAAGGTCTTGCTCAAGCTTTTCTTAAGACAGAATGAAGGTAAACTGCTGAATCCTGAAGGCTTTTCTTTCTTTCTTTATTTCATATACTGTTCAAGACAACATTTTAAAACCTGCTTAAATGATAATATCACTCTTATAGATGCTGCATGGATTATACGTAGGAACCCTCTTCTATGCCCCATTTGTCACCCCCATGCTTACACTCTGCTATCTATGGTGCATGCAGTAAATGGCAATGGCTAAAATAGTGGCAAAGTTTGGACTTTGCTATGATGGGGTTGGGGATGGAATTAATAATTTTATGGTTTAATTTCATACTTTTGTTTTTAAGTTTTCACTTTCTGGTGTGGAAAATGGTTTGGGGTTAAATTTGTCAAATCCTCTTTTTCAGTAGTAGGTTAAGCAGCATGTTACAGTGACACCATATCCTGTTGTGTCTTCGTGCCAGTGGAATGACTCTTATTTACTTGGAGTTAGACAGAAACAGGCAGTTTTGCATTTTTCAGGCCTGATTCATGGTTACTGCACAGAACCCACCATGTTTGTTTCTCGGTAAGAAGCCACAGCATTAAACATAATATTTAAACTGCTAACTTCAAGCAAAGAAGAATGGATATAAAGTAGGATTGATTTCAGCATTATAATATGGTAATAGTAAAATATCCTAAAACATCATCCTATATTAATTTATTATGAGGTAACTGCAACTTTAATACCAGTATGTAAAACAAAATTCTAATGCACAGATGTTACTATTTAATTGGTAGCAGGCTCTTATAGTATTGCCAATATATCAATATCCTATTAATAATTGTTTCCACAATATTGCACTCAGTTTATTACTTGTATATTATATTGTAACTAAGTAGTAATAACTTTCTTTCCACATCATTACATCTTGTTTCCCCTTATTACCCCAGTATTACTATTATTACTGCGCTGTAATATAAATTGCAACTACATCCATTATTTGTTATTTATTTATATATTTATTTATAGATTGAACGAGAAACAAATGCTAATATGTAAAACTGCAATTTGCTGTTGATTTTGGATTACTCAAAATGACACATTGAAACATTTGGTTGTTTGCTGGCAAGAAAAAAAAATCAGTCTGGCCAACATTACTAAAAAAAACACAAAAAAAAATCATCTAGACAGCTGATGTAAAAGTAATTGGCATGCATATAATCATCATTGCAAGCTGAAGTTTGAATTGTGTATGCCATATTGTCCTATTGTTCTGTGTGTAGAGGCAAATATAAGGTGTTAAAAGTGGCCTTACATCAGATTACCTTTACTTACACATCAAGATAACTGTCCATGGCATAGTTTTTCACTTTATGTATATGAGTTTCCTTATTTTTCCTTTCATTTGGCCATCAGATTTTATGGTCTACAAGCCTTTTGAACTAATGTAGTAAATTTCAAAATGTTAAGTCCCTGAAGGGCAATTTGAAAAGGGCCCTTTTATTCATAAACTGTTATAATCAGTATTGTGGATTAAATAATAGATTTAACATACACTGCATGGTGTCCATGGTTGTTAGGACCTGCCTAAATTTAAAAAAATAATAATAATAAAGGTATGGATGTTTCAAATTTTGAACAAGCCTATTTAGACATGCTTGTTTTATATGGGTTAATAAGCTCCGTCTCTGAATTTAGAAGTCTCCAGTCAGAACACTTGGTTTACAGCTCCATGTTCTTATTTAAAAACATAACAACCAATTAACTTCAGCAAACTTCACTGTGTGTAATTAGCTGTGAAAAGGAAGTATGCTGAGAAAAGGACAGTGTTAATTACAGTTATGATTGCTGATCATGTCATATTTTATTTATTTATTTTGTTAAAAGCCCACAAAGTATTTTTTCCTCAGAAACAGATGAATGAAAATTGATATGGCTTCCAACAAAAATAAATAAATAAATTAATTAATTAATACAATTTAATTAACCTTTCTTAGGGTTGCTATTCTAGGCTACTTTAGATATTTTATCTTGAATCCATTTTGATAATTTTTTTTAAATACTTAGTTTCAACTGTTTGAATTCTGGGTAGCATAGTGGATATGCTGTGGATAGTCTATAACCTTTATCCACAGCCTTTAGTGGGCTGACTACCACTGGGGCCATTCATGCTACAAATATACAACAATTTCTACAAAAGCATCTGCCAAATTGCAATTGTAAGTTATAGTGGCAGGTGCATGAAACCTCACACCAGATCTGTTTAAACATTCATGTCTGTGTGGTTGGTTTTATCAAGAAATCTAAATTTGTGCATGTTGCTTTGACGCAGTGTTTCTGAGTGTGGGCTCATGACAGGTGGGGTGCAAACGACATGTCACATTTGATCCACACGACTGACCGCAGAGCAAAGAAATCCACTGCAGTTACTTTAGCATAGTGACTAGCAAAATTGTCACCATGTTTTTGTGTACGTAGAGGACGTCACCACCACCACCACCACCACCTCGTGGGGCGTGAAAACATTTCTTCCTGCAAATTGGGGCATGATGGAGTTTGAGAACCGCTGCTTTAAAGGATACTGTAAGTGCACTATTTTTTTTCTGGCTTTTGGCTTGATCTCATCCACTGGAAGATGTTCAAGTGACCAGGAAAAGACGGGGAGACCTGCTGCACCATTTGGAACTGTGATAAATCCAAATTTAAGGACAATATTGGAGAGTTGCCAAATCCAGAGAGGTGACTGGAGCGGGATCAATTTTGGTGCGACCAAGTAAAATGTGCCCAGTATGATTTTCTGTTTAAGCCAGGGACTTAAAGGCTTTGTGCTGCACATTTTGATGAGTCTGCACTATCAAACCTGCAGTACATATGACATTTAAAGGCAACAAAACCAGAGGCTGCAAAGACACTCGCTGGAGGCTGGTTCAAAAAGCTCGTCCAAAACCCAGAACTGATGCCAAATAAACCAGCTCACGGGACGTTAACCTCCCAGGTCCAGCGAGTCAGCTCCACGTCTGACATACGAAGTGCAGTCGCCAAGAGAAATAGAAAAAGGGTAAGTGGCTCTTAAGTGCTTTACCCTCTGTACCCCGTTTATCTACTGAGTGCAGGCAGTTGAACCACTTCCCTCATAATGCTGTTGTAGAGCATCCACAACTGTTTACTCTGGAGGAGGCTGTAAAACTTTGTGAAAGTAGTCCGATATGGGTTGATGAGTCAGTGAAGCTCACTTCTGCCCGATGACAGTGGTACAGAGGCGAGTTGTTGAGCATATGGTGAACTTTTCCGTCGGTAAGCACTGCTGTTTTGGCCGCTGCTGCTGAAACTTTTTTCAAAGGGGATCTAACACGACTCTGAGCGAATAAACTCGTACGCTGTGGGAATGTACCTTTATCAGAGGAAAGTGGGATTACAGGACTGCCTGATCTGCTGAAAATCAGTAATTGCAAAATAACGGGAATAAATAATGCATGCTTTTATGCATTAGAGCCCTGACTTCAGTTCAGGAGATGAGACTTGAAGTGAGGAGGAAGAGGATGAAGTGGAGATGAGGGGGGAGAGACAGCAGAGGTGGAAGAAGCCCCAGGCGTAACTTTGTGATTTTCAGTTCATCGTCCATTAAATTAACCGTCTCACATGAGTCGCTTTCACTTTGACTCTAAGAATTTTCACGAGAACGGTCGGATACATCACTGATCTGCACACTGTCCGTGTTGTTCTGTTTGATCATATACATGATAATACATAATCAATGGGAAATGGCGCTCGTGATCAGGTTTTAGCAGACGACTGGTTAGGGGGCATACAAAACAGCTTCTGCTCATCGTTTGATGAGTCATATTATTAGAAATACATTTTTTGAAGTTTCAGTGGGTTATTTACAAGACATCTATGCAAAGTAGTACATTGGTAATGTACATATTTTTTAAATAAGCCATTTTTTAAATGGCTTACTAATTTGCTTCATTTTATCCTGCACCAATTCTCTGGACCGAAAAGCTTGAATCAGTTGCTGACAGTAAACACTTAAAACTCCATTCTGCCTGGTTAATTGTATCATTGCTTTGACATGACCCTTGCCTCTTCAACATGAGTATTTAGGCGTGGTGGATTAAAAGTTTCTAACACAACATGTATGAGAGAATCAAGTCTGAAGAGGTCAAAACTCCAGCAACACTTGTAGCATATATAAACAACATTACTGCTCGATCAACACCTTTCACCTTGTGGCCCATGGCCACGATGAAGGCCACAAGCTGGAAAATGTTGTCAATAACAGACATAGAAACACAAAGGAGAAAACAGAAGCAGTTAAATCTGCAATGTGGAATGAAAGTCCTGATTTATAACAAGGTAAATTACTTGTGCTCACTGGACTGTTAGCTAGAAGGGTATCAGATGTGGAGGAGCAGGACCCTTCTGTTTCGTGGCAGTCTAAAATCAAAAAGCAACACATCCGAATCTGCTGGCAAACAAGTACACTACATTTGTTCACATGGAACTACAGATACATCACTCTAATATCTGCTACCTTATGTCTCAAAGTTACTCAGGCATGGGCCTGTGCAAATGCTCTAGTGTAATGAAGCAGAAACTTTAATAAGGACTTTACAAGGCAGCAATTTGATTCTCTCCCTTCCGCACACCGTCTCCCTCTCTCTCTCACCCACACATACCTGCACACACATTTAATTTAAATCCCACCCAGGTTGAGCGGTCAAGGGAGAGAGGAGAGAGAGGGAGTAACATGTAATGAATATTGGGACATACTGTGTATTAGCTGTCACAATGGGATGTCCACGTCCACATCTTCTCTCTTGCGTTGCTTTGCTCTCCCTTTGAGCTGTTGCTGCGTACTCTACTTTTGACACCCCCGTGCTCGCACTCTCTGAGGCCCCGTTTACACGACGCCATTTCAAAATGAAAACGGCGTCGTTTTGATGCGTTTCGGCCTTCCGTTTACACGAAAACGGAGTGAAAATGATGTGTTTCGGAAACGGGGTCCAGAGTGGAGCGTTTCAGAAATGCACCGGCTTGCGTTCTTGTATAAACGCTTGAAACCGGCGTGATTTGAAAACGGGTGACTCGCACATGCGCACTATGGTTGTGACGGCCACAGTTTTCCGCGCGTGCGCAAACTGATAAACCATGCTCGCGGATTCACGAGTGCTTCTTGTGCTTTTCTTGTGTTTTTACCCTTTTGTAATTCAGCGTTGTGTGCAGCAGTGATCCAACCTCATCGTAGGTCCACACAAAACCTCTCACATTTGCCGTTTTGTAAGTAATGAACAATTTGCCGCACTTCCTACTGTGTCCCTCCACGCATGTGCGTCTTGCGCAAACAAGCTTTGCAAAGAAAAAAAACCAACGCCAACTTGTGGCCTGGCATGGGAACTACATCGTTTTCATCGTTTCACGTGTCACCGTGTAAACGCAGATCGTTTCTGAAATGCTATCGTGTAAACGGAAGGTTGAAACGCATCAAAATGGCGTTGTGTAAACTGGGGCCTGAGATTGACCAATCTGGCTGCTGTAGACATACATGGGAAGAGAACCATGAGGAGAGAGTTTTCTGATGAAAACTCAAGTTATAATACAGTTATTGGTATTGGTATTCAGTTGTTTAAAGGGTCAGTCTAAAATATGCAGCGCATTGCTTATGCATTCCACAAACTGTTATATACATTTAATTTGCTTTCTACTGAAGAAATTGCTTATATAAAAACTGCTGACAATATATTCTTTAGGTTATCTGATTATGGAAATAGATGTTGGTTCTGAAGTTTCAAATATAATTTGTCAATGCAGTACACAAAACAACAAAATTCCATTCACCTCTGTTGGATTTTGGTAACAAAGGAGTTCAAAGTGATGGCTCTGAGTACCTGGGCCAATAGGCAAAATATATGTGCATGTCTGGATTTCTTTGAATATTATTTAACTTTGTTATTATATGATACTGAAAAAGTGTTTGTCCTCAGGGTCACCATGTGCAGACTGCACTCTCTTGGTGGGCATATGAGAACCACACAGAGAAAGAGAGCGGGAGGAGGAAAAAGAGACCCTTGGTGAGGATTGTAACCACAGCAGGGGTGCTTGTCTGGCATCTCTCACTGTGACAACCTATAAGAGAGATCAGGGGAGGTGGAGGAGGAGAAACCAAGAAATGCAGGGGTGGAGGGAGACAAGGAGGAGAGGGTTTTCTTGAAACTCAGTGAAGCGTTGATGTGTCTCTGTCCAGCTGAGAGCAAAGAGATAGAGAACCTATCTGGTGTACCAGGGGGTCTTCAGACAGACATATGCAGGAGAAACAAACAGAGGGCGGATAGACGGCGAGTAAGGCTGAAGGAAGGGGGGAGTGAGATATCGATGTGAAGATAAAGGCAAACAGAGGCAGGAGGGACTAAGAGAAGCCCACTGTGATAATAATTGTTATCATCATCACTGTTTTGTTCTGCTGTTGCAATGGGTCAGAGAGTTGTTGGGGACAGTCAGGTAGATCGCTGATGAAGCAGCATGTGGGATTTTTATATAGAATTCCCTTCTGCAGGTGGCCGAGATCACAAACTGGCTGTGATTTAGGCACAAAGTACAATCACAAGAAGCATCAAATTTGACCTTCAGCATGGTAACTCAGATACCATATTAGTAATATATTCAGGTTTTATTAAAACATATACAGTATATATATATCTGTCCTTGATGTACAGTATCCTCTTAAATACATCATTTTCCAGTTATGTTATTGTCTGCTTTAATACAGCAACTGCACAATGTAAGTTTGCATTTAACTGACACTACGACTCCTTCCAGTGCTGTGAACTGTTGTTACGTTCTATTCAGTCCTTGTACAACCACAGTGACAGTGTGGTTCACATTGTCTGCAGTAAGTCTGACTTGTTGTCAGTGTGAGTTGGACTCAGTGGTTCTATTCCTAACTTTCATAGACAGAATTTATCATTGTAGCCAAGTGGCGCAATGTCTCCGGTTTGGTGGCCTCAGGATCACCTCTGTGCTTTATGGACAACGTGGATTATGTGGTTCTTTTGGTGACAAGTGTGAAGCAGTGGGAATGAGAATTTGCACCACTGACTCTGAGGCCATGGTTCTCAGCCAGAAAATGGTGGCGTTCCCACTCACAGGCAGGAGTTAATGCCCCAAGTGGAAGAGTTTAAGTATTTCGAGGTCTTATTCACGTGTGAGGGGATACTGAAGTACTTTTGTAAGATAAAACTAGGTTTGAATTTGGATGCCATCACCCAGTCTTTGGGGTGAAAATCACACATTTTCCAACCAACAATCAGTCCGGCTGATTTTTAAAGTATGACCACAATTGTTCTCCAACCTTGTTTATTATTGTAACTGTAACGACTAAGTTTCCTTAACCTTAACAAAGGAGCATTCTGAATCCAAACATTGTGAAGCATGGCTGTCCACCAGTTTGTGTCCCTACCCACAACTTAACCATAACACCATGTCATCATAATACTGATATTTTCTATTGTTATGCCTAAACCATGTGGTCATCAGATGGAAAACCTTGCGTCCATGCATTGTCAAAACAAAAGTCTTTCACAGAGGTGAAAGCAGGACAAATTCCATATGTCTTCCAGACCATTTTAAACCACTATGCCTCGACCTGACTGTGACTTGAGCCATCCCCCCACTCTAATTTTTTCCTTCTCCCTGCTTTCAACTCGTATTACCTCCTCCTGTGCTCCTGACAGACAAGATTCATTAATACAGTCACCGGTGGAGGGTTTTTCTTGTTTAATGACTGATTCTGTTTTTTTGTTTGTTTGTTTGTTTTTTTTAGGTAGAAAGTCTAAAACAATGTACTCACTGTTGAAGAGAGAGCACTTTTAGAATGTTTATAAAAATGAACACAATTACAAAAGAACAAGACATTCTCAGTGCAGCCGACTGTGGCGATACCACGAGGGTCTTTGAGAGTTATCCATCTGGCCTGGGAATGCCTTGGGATCCCATGGGATGAGCTTGAGGAATTGGCTTGGAAATGGGACACCTGGCCATCTTTGCTTTAACTGTCTCAGTGACACTTGTAACTGAGCAGCAGAGGATATAGAGTAAACAGCCAAACCTTGTTCAACAATAATTAAGTGGTGGTCATAGTAACAGCCACATTTTTGCCCCAATTCATATTTTACGGGGAGAACAGTGCAATAGTTAATAGCTGATCAGTTATTATTCCCTTCATCTACCACCTGTTTTGATGTTGTGGATTATTGGTGATAATATAAGTGAATTCATCCTGTAAAACACAAACAGAGACATATTGAAAAGAAAAGAAACTTGGATGTAACAGAAGCAGAAGGCCGGTATGATATTGATGAAGAAAATGGATACCAGCTCTGTATCTACCAAACTACTAAATGTGGCTGAATCGACTGATAGCTATGGCTGTACAGTGGCATTATTAATAAGTGGAAACAGCAGTTAAATGCCAGATTAAAAAGATGTGCTAGTTATCAGTAGAGATTGCTTCCCTTATATTTTGAGGCAGACTGTTCCAGAGTATCCACTGCTCTTTGATGAGCACTGGATATCTAACTGTTTGGCAGACGAGGATCTATGAGAGCAAGCTGGGATTTAAAGCGACAGATTGTCAGAAACGTCACATGATCCAAGACTATTTAAGACCATTTTTCAGAGTCATGGCAAGTCAGGAAAGGTCATATTTTGGCCATGTTCCTAAGATGGAAGAAGGCTGCCATGATAGTGAAGTCAATTTGGGGTTTTTAAAAAGCTCATATAAATAACTGCATGGCTTTTAACTAGGCTAATTTCCCTAACTTATCAATAAGCAGACTGCATTTGGTTTTAGGGTCAATTACAGAAAAAAAAAATATCCATTTGGTCTTCATTAAGTTTTAAAAATTTGCAGTCACATGTTTGTTAAACTACCCAGTGCTCCAGATGGTAAATGAGGATTTTATGATCAATTGTGTCAAAGGCTGCTCTAAAGTCAAGTAAAATGAGGACAGCAACCATATTAGCAGCACAAGTTAGTCTGAGGTCACTCACTATCTTGAGGCAGTCTCCATGCAGTGATTTGTTCTGTAACCAGACTGAAAGCACTGATTTGTATGAATACAGATTTTTATAACACTTCACTAAGAAAAGGGAGTTCTGATATTGGGCTGTAATTACCACAACGTCTAATTTAGATTTCATTAAAAGAGGTTTTGGTCTGGATGTTTTTAATGTAGATTATTTAATAAATTGTGACATTATAAATTTGGTGCAGATTTCAGGTATGCTCATAAGCTGTTGTGTGTTTAGATAATTATTAGAATATATAAATATCATGATTACCAAAAGAAAAGAATACCACGTGACAAGGAAATATTTAACATTTCTGCTCCGTCTTATACTTTTTATGTCAAACTTTAGTTAGTTTTTTTTTTTTTTTATTTCCAGAGGATCTGCACTTTACCCACATTTTGAGTGAAACACTTGATTTTATGGTGTGCAACCTGGATCCAGCTGTGTGTGTGTGTGTGTGTAGGTGTGTGTGCATGCGCGTGAGTGTGTTGCAAATTAATGTATGTTGTGAACCATCCTATTATTAAAACATGGAGATTACACATCATGAATGGGCCGTCTATTCTTCATTTTAAAAATTAATGAAGGGTAGAGAAGAAGGGAGGAGAGGAAAGGGATGGAGGGCGGCTGGGGAGAAGCTCTGAAGAGGCGAGAGCAGAGGAAAGGACAGAGGCTCAGGTTTTAAACACAGTACGTAGAAGCTACATTAGAGCTATCAATAAATCAAGAAATAAGAGACTAGTTTAGAAATCAGGGGGAAAAAGGTATGTGCCACATCTCTCACAGCGTCTCACCATATTCTCTGCAGCTGAAAATAACTCAGATGCAGAGCTCTGTATTCTGAATGTCTTTTTTTTTTTTTTTGGTTGAACTCACATCATGAACTGTAGCTGTGCACCATAAATATGATTGCATGTGTGCTATTAAAAATAATTTGACATTGGAATATATTGCTCCAGTCTTTTACGCGTACATTGTTGCAACTAATTAGATTTCATCAACCTTGTAATGCTTGGGTGGAACCACATTTAATAATGAATGCTTCCTGCTTTGTTTCAGATGGTCTTAATTATTTATCTAATTTTCCAAAGGACTTCTGCATTCTCATAAATGCCTCAATATGATATGCTGAGTTTTCATTTGACCGTTAAATAATTATTTGAAAGGTATCTACACTTAAAAACAAACAAACAAAAAACATCAACTGTAAAGCTGTCATTTCAAGTGTATTTTTGTGGTAGAATATCTATATTTTTTATGAATGCTGATATAACATCATCATTACAGATACTGTGGAAGAGAGTGCCTTAACTTCTCAACCTGGTTTCAGTTTCTCTCACAATTTTATAGAAGAGTTGTATTTCCTGTTTATTGCCAGCTGACCTCATATTACTGTTCAGATAAAATGTAGCATTTCACCGGTCTGGTTCTGAGGCCTCATAATGATTCTATTTTTTACTTTTTGGGATCAAACATGCTGCTGCTTGTTATAGGAAACTGATTCAATCTAGTGAAATTTCCATATTAATGACAAGGTAACTTAATCAAGGCAGTTTGTTTAAGGTAGAAAGACACAGAGAGACATACTGTAGATGTATTTCCATAACACTTTTTTTTCCAGGTGACAAATTTTATGACACACCATAAGAGGTGGAATGATGGAAGATTTTCTTCCCCAACCTTATTCTCACTTTTCTTCTTCAACACTCCCAGGGACCTACAACTCTCCTAGAAAGATATTTCTCCTTGTCTCTTTTTACTTTTCCCCATCTTTTATCGTGCACACCTACACATCCAATCTTCAAATTCATCAGTATAGTGAGAAATCTCACATCCTGCTTTCTATTTCAGTAAATATGTGCAAACCTCTGTTTATCCTATCCAATTACCTTTAGTGATAACTAATTCACTTTGTATGAAATAAAGTCAGGATGAAGCTTTAAAACACTGGATAGGCTTTTAATATAATTGCAAACAAATTTATAATTAAAAAAAGTGAATGTTTAATTTTTTTCTAAATTCAGACATCAAAAGCAATCTTCCATTCTAAATCAACTGTGACTATTATTATTATTAATATTATTACTTTGTACGTCAGTGTAATCAGGCATAAAATGCAAATATTGCCCACATAGCTATAATTAAGGTGTGGAACTTCCTGCATGCCAAATGATGAATTATATCAATTTGGATCACCTGACACTTCTAGTGCCATCAAGTTATCAGAAATATCAAAATTTAATAGATCCATAGTCATGAAATGTTCCATCTGGGACTTCGGGGACATGCCTATAGATTTAAAAAAGTTTCACAATTAGTATGAATTTTCTTGGTCCTCAGAGGACAGCTCCGGATCAATTTAGCATCCACATAATATTCCATCGCTGTGAAAAGGAGACATTTTTCCAAGCTCATGTGTTGTTTTGTATTTATTGATGCCATTCTGTTTTCTGGTAACATCTTCACAAGGACAAACTTAATATCAAAATAAAAATGCTTAATTCATCCATCAGTATGATGAGTTGCAATGAACACTGAGGTCTCTGGAGGCCTCTGGTTTACACTTAACTGTTTGCTTTGTTGTTTAAGAATTATCCCTGAAATATATAAAAGAGGCTGTGCTTTTGTGAGTATGTATGTTTCCATGCACAATGTGTATGCAGTTCTATGTGATAAAAGCATGACATATAATTTAGAGAACACAAAATTTATATAAAAAAAAACAAAAGAGCAACCACTGTTAATGACTCAGTTGGCATGTTTGTGAGACATCTGTCAAGCTGAAAATTAATGGGTGTGAACCTGTGAATTACTGTCAGTGCTAGGCTTAAATGTCATCCACCAACGCTTTCCTCACTATACAAGCTTTATTTGCTACAAACAACATATACTGAATGATTGTATGTTAGTGGATTGATGGATTGATACAGATATAGAACCCATTTGTGACGTTAAAGTCTATACCAACAGTCGTGATGGGTTCATTTTCTTCCATAAAGTTTAAGGAAATCTGTAATTTTCGTCACATTCTTCGGTGATGGAAGGTTACAACATCTGGTATGTGTAGAGTAATTCAGTATATATATATATATGTATATTATATATATATATATATATGTATATATATATATATATCTATATATATATATATATACTATATATATACTATATATATATATATATATATATATAAATAAGTAAATAAGTTCTGACAAACATTGTCTACACACACACATGCACACACACAGTGAGGTGGTAATTACTGCTTATTACAACCCTTAAATTGTAGCACTAGTAAAGTTATTCAAAGAGCCACGTGGTACATGAGAAAGGGCAGCTTGACTATCTGTCGCACTTTGAGGCTTTTGGGGATTCCAGTGACCATGTTAGAGAGAAGAAAACACTTAAATATTTATAGAAGCGCAGCGTAATGAATCGCCCCTCTAACATAATTAACAGGGTAAAACAAAATACATGTGTTCTGACAAACACACATGTTGTCTGAAAAAAAATCTGTTACTGTGTAACTGGTTGTCTTCCAAATAAAAAGCTATAGAATTAATATCCTATTAGACCAACATGCAGACTTGCAGCCACAAAAAACCCCCAACAAAAACAAAACAAACAACAACAACAACAAAACAGACTATGCTTCACACATCAATTGGCTCTGGCTGTGTACTTGAACTTTTTACTGAGTCCTTACTCTGAATGTTTGTGGCTGTCCACATATTTCTGGCCCTCAATAATACTGTTATTTACTATTATTATTACTATATACTATTATTTTTATTAATATACAGCAGAGCTTAGCTGAACGTGGAGCCTTAGAAGGAGGGAAGAAAAGAATACTGATACAAGACACGTACAAGGATGCATCTTGTTTTACAGGCAGCAAAGTACGTTTTTGCAGTGAGCTGATGGGTTTGGAGGGCTTTAGTCATATTTATACACAGAAATGGGCGCACAATGGAAATGCATCTGCATGTCGTTTCTCAGCAATGCACTCACACAGAACAACTTTCAGGTAAGTTGTTTTGTTTGTTTTTGGTTTTCTAAAATTGCCTTTAGTTATCTTTTGGAATTTTCACACATCATATTGCAATGTCTGTTAAAATGCAGCTGTTAATAGGGCCATGTTAATGTGTTAGATTAATGTCTGAATCTTAATATATAAAACTGACTAAAATGAACTGCAGTCTCACATAGCCTGCAGCAAAAAAACAACATTTATTCATCTTTATCGGGCCTGGGATCTGATGGTGAATATAGTTTTGTGTTCTTCTAAACATCATAAAGGTCTGTTTTTACACATAAATGTCAGTTTTTATTTAGTAGAATAACAGGTAATAACCAGAGGTGGCAAATGAGTAGAAGTACAAGCACTTGTGTTAAAAACTACTCTAGTATAATTTGAAGTACTGGTTCAGCTTCTTTACTCAAGTAAAAGTAAAAAAGTACAGGCTCTGAAATGTACTCAAAGTAAGAAAGTAAAAGTAGCTCTTTGGAGGACGTTTCTACCTGCTATTTTTCTGTAAAGCTAACTGAACCTGTTATATTAATGTAATAATATAACATAATATTACCTGAGAATACAAGCATTATTCAAATCTAAATTTCAATTCTAATGAAGTTACTCAGCTTGAATCTGTTATGTAGGACGCAAACTGTGAAAGGGAATTTAAACCCAGCTCTATTCTGTGTTGCATACATTGTAGAGGGTGACTGTGCCTCCACACCTAAACACAAACATGAGGATACATCAGGGGTCAAAGTGGGATTCAGAGGTGGAGGAACCCTAAGATCAGCTGTAGTGGCTCTGGATGGGGAGAAGAATCACAACTTTCTATTGTGAGCTCCAGTAAATTTTCTTGGTGTGCAGGCTGTGATCAGCTGCTGCTCTGAGCTTTACTGCTGGGTGTGGGTGAACTGAATTCAAAAAAGGTGTAACCCAGTATTTTATGAGCTGTCTTAGCTGATTTCCATCCTCTACGCTGACAGCATACAAGTGGTATAAAGGTTGAATTCAGTGAATGAATCTAAGCAGAGACCAGAAATGAAAACTTCTGTCAGATGTGTTAAACCTAAAGTAACGAGCCTGTTTTGAAAATGTAAGGAGTAGAAAGTACCGTAAAAATGTAAGAAGTACGGACGGACGGAGACTATGCTGTAGTCACGCGAGACTTTGTGAATCTCGGCAGTATCGTTAATGGCGGCTTGACTCTATCAGCAAACATTTGCGTGATTAGCCTTTTTTTTTCTCGCCAATTTATAACTAGACAGGCTTAAAACTAATAAAAATATAGGTAGTTTCTTAGCCTAACTTAAATTATTTTCAACAATCTGGAGGACGGTGGAGAGGACCTGGATAGTTTGCTGCGGTACATCGACGGGTGTTTGAGCGAGTCGTCATGGGGAAAACAGACAAGACGCCGACTCCCTCCACCAGCAAAGCAACGCCGTCCACAAAAGAAGCGCCCAGAAGATTCCCAGAGGCAACTTCGCCACCCACCACCAATATTGTGGACATTCTGGAGTCCATTAATAACAAATTGTCCAGCTTTGACGCCCGCTTGGCCCTGGTTGAAATCCTTCACAAGGAGTTTCAGGCCCTGCGGGAGTCAGTCGAGTTCAGCCAGCATCAGGTGGAAACACTGGCTGCTGAAAACGCTGTCCTCAGAGAGTCGGTGAATTCCCTCACCGAGGAAACGACCCGGCTCTCAGAAGAAAATAAGAAAATTAAAGAATCGATTATCGAGCTTCAGGCCCGCAGCATGAGAGAAAATCTTGTGTTTCAGGTATCCCGGAGAAGGCAGAGGAGGACCCGGAGGCTACAGTGAAGGAATTTATCCAAACTCACCTGAAGCTCCCGGAGGACGCCGTGAAGACCATCGCCTTCCATAGAGTCCACCGCCTGGGAGGGAAGCGACCCGGAGCACGCAGACCCAGACCGATCGTGGCCAAATTCGAACACTTCAAAGAAAAAGAGCTGGTGAAGAGCCGCGGCCGGGAGCTGAGAGGGACGGACTTCAGCGTCAACGACCAGTTTCCAAAGGAGATTCTGGAGCGACGCAAGTCCCTATTCCCCATCCGGAAGAAGCTCATGCAGGAAGGCTCCCGGGCTGTCATCGCCGTGGACAAACTGTATGTAAACGGACAGCTTTACCGAGACAAAACACCACGCCATGGCTCAGCTGATCGATCAGGTGATCTGTGTCCATATTAACGTTCTTTTCTGAGTTTTTTTTCAACTATCTAAACAGTACCATTAAATAGTCTAAATCTGTCTAAGTAGTACCATTAACGCCGACGAGTCAGCATAGTACCCGTGATCGTTGTTTGGTTGTTTGTTCTGTTTGTTTTCCCCTCATCTAATTTCATTCTTATGTCACTTAGGTCACTTTTACACGTCTTTTTTCTTTCTGCACTCAGCAATATGTTTACGTCACTTACAATGCTACAGTTTACTACACTAACATACAGCGCAGATGCACACACACCACCATACAGCGCACATACACCCGCACACATCAATATAAAGGGCACCCGCCCACATACAGAACATATGTACACACACACACACATCCTTAGTGAGCACACAACAGTCCATCAGTTAGTTTAAATATGAGCACACTCAGATTTGTCTCATGGAATGTGCACGGGGCTGGTTCGAGGGAAAAGAGACTAAAAATTTTTAATCGGTTAAAAGACTTAAAAGCAGATGTTGTTTTTCTACAGGAGACACATGTGTCCAAAACATCTGTGCTCACTCTTTCCTCTCCACAGTTCCCTCACACGTACTCAGCCTGCTATAACTCCAAACAAAGAGGTGTAGCTATATTGATTAACAAGAAGATAAACTTTAACATTAGCAACAGTACAATAGACCCTGAAGGTAGATTTATAATACTTAATTTATCTATACAGAATACAGATTTATGTATTGCTAGTATATATGGACCAAATGTTGATGACCCCTCCTTCTTTCATGCTTTGTTCACTTCACTCTCAGATCACTCTGACACCACACTTGTAATAGGAGGAGACTTCAACCTGGTACTTAATGCAGATATTGACAGGCTCAGTACAGCAGCGAGTCAGAGGAACTGGCAGTCTGCAGACATTCTTAAACAGTACATGAAGGATTTTGGACTTTGCGATGCTTGGCGTTCACATCACCCTACTTTGAGAGATTATAGTTATTTCTCACAAGTACACAAATCTCATTCCCGCTTAGATTACTTTTTAGTTAGCAGCTCCATAATGATGGATATCACAGACACTCAGATTCACCCTATCACTATTAGCGATCATGCACCGGTGTCTATGTCTCTGACACAGAAAAGAGTCACACCACCAATCAGGAACTGGAGATTTAATACATCATTACTTAAAGAAGAAGATTTTATTAATTATTTCAAAAGGAATGGTCAGCATACTTAGAATATATGATATTCCAGGAATATCACCATGTGTTCTTTGGGAAGCAGGAAAGGCAGTAATGCGGGGCAAAATAATATCTTACTGCTCGCATAGGAAAATAAAGAAAAGCACTTGTGTTAGAATTAGAACAAAAAAATTAAATCTTTAGAAACTGCTTATGCCGCTTCAACCACAAGAACATACAATTATCAGCCTGAGGAAACTGAAACTGGAGCTAAATGAAATAATTGATAAAGGACACAATTTATGTTGCAGAGGCTGCGTTTGGAAACTTTGAGCATGGAAATAAATCTGGAAAATTCCTGGCCAAGCAATTAAAACTGAATAAAGAAAAAACAGCTATTTTTCTATTAAAGACTCGACTGGTATTATTACTCATGACCCACACAAATAAATAACTCTTCAGAGACTTCTATGAAGCCTTATATTCACCACAGATTAACCCATCTGATACTGAAATTGAAGAATTTCTTAATAATATAAATCTACCAAAACTAAATGACAGCCAGGCTGCAGCTCTGGATTTACCTCTTTCATTGTCTGAACTTAGTGAAGCCCTACAGCATCTCCCAAATAATAAAGCCCCAGGCCCAGATGGTTTTCCAGCCGAGTTTTATAAAGAATTTTGGTCTGAGCTAGCTCCCATTTTTTTCAGAATGGTAACTCAGATTCAGAATGACCACATCTTATCTCCAACCTTAAACTCTGCTAACATTAGCCTGCTTCTTAAACCAGGCAAAGACCCCACACTCCCATCCAGCTACAGGCCAATCTCTCTCATTAATGTAGATCTTAAAATAATTTGCAAAGCCCTTGCCAAAAGATTAGAAAGTATTACTCCATTTATTGTACATCCAGATCAAACAGGCTTTATCAAGGTCGGCACTCAGCCAATAATACACGTCGACTGATAAATATAATAGACTATTGTTCTATTAACAAATTAGAGACGACAATCGTGTCTTTAGATGCAGAGAAAGCATTTGATCGGGTAAATTGGAAATTCTTACTAGCAGTTCTGCAAAAATTTGGATTCGGTTCATCCTTTATAAACTGGATCAGAACACTACACAGCTCTCCGAATGCGCGAGTTAGGACAAATGATCTCATTTCACAAAGTTTCAGTCTGCAGAGGGGCACTAGGCAGGGCTGCCCACTCTCTCCCTCTCTTTTTGTAATTTTCATTGAGCCGCTAGCAGCAGCAATCCGTCAAAATGCAAATATTAAGGGATTCAAACTGAAAATATGGACCATAAACTTAGCCTTTATGCTGATGATGTATTACTTTTCCTTGGGAATTCACAAGGCTCTCTTTTGAAGACTATCACACTGATAGATAAGTTCTCATCTATATCTGATTACTCTATCAATTGGAGTAAATCAACAGTTTTGCCTCTGAATTGTAATTTCCAGAGAACCTCTAGGACCCCACTAAAGTCAGGAAATATTAGATATTTAGGCATAAATTTTTCCGCCAGGCTCTCAGACTTGGTACGATTAAATCATATCCCTTATTAAAAACAATAGAGGATGATCTCACACGTTGGAACAGTTTACCTATATCACTTATGGGAGAGTTGCTGCCATTAAAATGATGGTTTTACCAAAAATTAATTATCTATTTTCATTGATCCCTAATAAACCTTCTATTCCTTGGTTCAAGTCACTAGATTCAAACATCTCAAAATTTTATGGAAAAACAAAACCGTCAAGAATAAGCTTAAAAACTTTACAAAAGCCAAAACACAGTGGAGGTCTAGATTACCAAACTTTATTACTATTTCTTAAGCAGTAGATTGCAGTATATTTCAAAGTGGATCAAATCCAACTCATTAGACCACCCATGGCTGGATCTAGAACAGGCGTTTTGTGGAAAAATAGAAATCTCAGATTTACCTTTCATTAGTTCCAGTATTAAACATCATAACTGCTATAAAGTCCTTAGTATAAATACCTCTCTGACAGCCTGGTGGGAATTTTAAAAATAACTAAGTCTTCACTCATCCCCTGTAAACTAACACCCATTTGGAACAATCCAGATATTTGTCAGAAAAAGAAATGCTGAATTTTCCGTTATGGCGTGATAAGGGTATAAATAACTTAGAACATATTATCCAAGATGGAAATTTATCACGTTCCAAGAACTTATATCAAAATATAGAATTGGCAACGGTAGATTTCTGGAATATCAACAAGTTAAGTCCGTCCTACAGGGAAGATTTAACCTTAATCAATTGAATCTAGAATGCCTACTTGGGTAACAGAATTTCTTAACCTCTGTACCCCAAAATTGTTATCAAAATTATATAAATTATTAATAAAAACTGATGATTCAGTTTCCCTCCCAATTACAAAATGGGAGCGTGATCTTTCTGTCAACCTGGATCAAAATTTATGGACAGAAATATGTTTAAATATCTTCAAAATGACTAAAAGACCCCAAATACAACTTGTACAATATAAGATTCTCCATAGAACATACTACACTGGACAAAGGATGTTCCAAATGGGCCTTACACACTCAAACATATGCACCCACTGTACAAGCAATTCAGAGGATAATCATCTACACGCTCTGTGGTCTTGTGTACCAGTTCAGAGATTTTGGCAGAGGATTTGTGAAGATCTATCCACATGGTTTAGCTGTCATATCCCAACTTCCCCCAGACTATGCATCTTAGGTGATGTCAGTGAATTAATTATGGAGTTAAATATATCACACATAGTTCTTACTGCCTTGTGCATCGCTAAGAAGATGATCCTCATGAACTGGAAGACAAAAAATAAACTATGTATTACTCAGTACAGAAATTTAATTAGTAGATCATGTTAGTTTAGAGAGAATGTCTGCTTCTTCTAAAAACAAATTGGAGGAATTTGACTCTCTTTGGTTCCCACTGCTCAGCTCCATTACTTAGTGGGGTGGTGGGCTGCGGGCTCTGCTCCTGATGTGCTTTGTGGGGGGGTTGGGGGGGACTCCGGGGGCCTGGGTAGCTGGTAGCCTCCTGGGGCTGGGGTCCTGGGCGACCTTCTGGTGATGTCTGTGTGCCTGTCCTGGTTGATGGTGGTGGGGGCTTGGATGGTGCTGCCTTCGGTCCTGGGGTGTGGGCGGGGTGCTTGGGGGGGTGGTGCCGGCCCTCGGTCGGTTGGCTGGTCTTCCCTGTATGGCTTGGGGGCTGGGGTCTGGGGCCCCGGCACTGGGGCCGCGCCGGCTCCCGGTGGGCCCCCCCTGGCGCGGGGGGGGCCTCTGCTGTCCCGGCCGCGCCGCCGGGTGGGGTGGGTTGGCCTGACGTCGGGATGTCCGGTCTACGCTTTTGGGGCCCTGGGGTGCCTGCATTGCAGGGGGGTGGGGTGGGGGATGGGGCCGCGGTGGGGTGGTTGGGGGGGACTGGGCACTGCATTTCCATGCCAGGCCAGTATGTCCTGTCGCCTGTTTGTGTCTATTGTTGAGTGAATGGGCATCTAGGAGGAGCGGGGCCGCCCGCGGCGGGGGGGGCGAGGGCGCCAACCTCGGGTGCTGCAGTGCTCCGGGATGCTGTCACCGCGGCCCCGGGCTCACCTCCCCCTGCCCTGTGCTGGGGTGTGGGAGGTCGGGGTGCCTATTGAGCCAGCGGCCAGCTGGCTCTCTTCTTCCAGGATTTTTCCTGGTCATATGCCCCCCCCCCCCCCTCCCCCTCCCCATACACAAACACACACACACACACACACAGAATACACATCACTCACAGATGTAGGATGGAGAGGCCACGTGGAGAGCTGCACCACCACTTGCCTCTCCGTTTTAATTGCACTTTAGTCATTATAACTCACAACACATACACACTTACACCCTGATACACATAGGACCTTGGGGCAGGCATGTTACTCAGAGGTTGATGAGATGGGCCGCTGAGGTGGCCCCACTCGGCTCCTCGTCACTGTCTGTCTCCAATTTTATTTGCACTTTAGACATGGAGGGTTTTGGGGGGGCAGTGTGGGCAAGCGCTGACGACCAACAGTTGGCGCTTGTGGCATAACTGTCCCCTCAATTTTAACTGCACCCTATACACCTCATTCACTCACAAACATTAACACATAGACCTACAAGTTGGGGAGGAGGAGGGGTGGATGGGTCATCTTACACCCCGATTTCTTGCGTCTCGCCCGGGGTAGGGGTCGGGTGGTTCCTTGGGGACCGGGCTGGTGGCGTCCTGGGGTCGCTGTTGGCCCTGGGGTGGTTTCCACTTGCCCCGCCTTCAGAGGGTGGGTAGCTATGGATGAATGTGTGTCTTTGTGTATTTGTCACCGTCTCCGTGAGTATGGGTGGGTGAGTGAATGTGTATGTATGGCATATCTGTGTGTGGGTAAGTATGTATGGGCATGTATGAGTATCTGTGTATAAATGTGTACACGGGTGTCTGGGTGTGTTTGTATGTATGGCTGGACCTGGGTCTGGGCCTTGTGCCTTGCCTCCTGGCCGCTCCTTGCTGGTTGCCTCCTCCCCCCTACCCCCCTGGGATGGGGGTGCCTCGGGGTTCCTGGGTGGGGCTGGGTTTTCTGGCGTGGGTACTGGCCTGCCCCCCTTGGGGGTGCGGTGCGGGGCTGCGTTGGCTTCTTCGGCGTGGGGGGGGGCTCTGTGGAGGGTCGGGCGGTCCTTGGGTGCCGTGGGCCCGGGAGCCCTGCCGCCGGCCAGTGCAGGGGGCTGGCCGCTGGGGGGGGCTGGCTTCTCATCGCCTTGGGTTCCCTGGAGCCCTCGCTCCTCGACTGGGGGGGCTCCGTCTGAGACCACCCTCTCCCGTCTGCTGGGGTAGGTGTGCGGTTGTCTTTGGACTGAGTGGCCGGGGGTCTTCCTGGCCCTTGGTGGGCTGCTGGTGGCCTGGGGTTCTGGGGGCTTTCCATACCTGCCTCTGGCTTCTGATGGGTGGAGCTGCAGCGTTTTGCCCTCATTGGTAAGTACGTTCCATGACACAGACACAAACATGACACAGACACAAACGCCCACTCAATCACAACTCAACAAAATTGTTGGTGTGCGTAACATGCTTTGTTAGTTTGTTTTTCACACACAAATTTATTTTGCAAGTATTGATAGTATTTTTTTTTATATGTTAAAGTGATGAAGTATCTGATTAATAGACTTGTGCTCTTTCCCCTTTTTTTTTTTGCTCCCTTTCTCTCTCCCTTTTTCTTCTCTTTATTTTCCTCTTCTTCAGCCTGTCAGCTCTGGCTGTTACATAGTATGTGGAAAAATAACTCAGATAAATAAAATAAAGGGTTAAAACAACAACAAGAAGAGCCTATTGAGAACCTATAGAGCTCATCTTGAAATAGCAAATATGTTTGGCACAACAACGCATTCAGATCACAGTTCTGCTTGCAAGATCTACCAGACATGACAGGCTAAAAAAAAAAAAAAAAAAAAAAAAATGTAAGAAGTAAAAGTAAAAAGTAGTCAGAAAAATAAATTCTCAAGTAAAGTACAGATACCTGAAAAATCTACTTAAGTGCAGTAACAAAGTATTTGTACTTCATTACTTCCCACCTGTAGTAATAGTGCAACTTTCCTCTCGATAAATCCTGCGCTCCACCTGAGTGCCAGTCCTGAAGACCACTCTGAGTCCCCAGCAATTTCTAAGCATTCACCCTTATATTAAAGAATATCAAGTCTCATTTAGCTGCCTCTCATTTATCTGAAATGCCACACTCTTTCCAGAGAGAAACACATCCATAAAATCTGGGCATACACTATAATTTTTGTGCATTACCTGCTCCATCCACACTTATTTTGGCCTGGTATTGCTCTTGGTAGAATCTTGATCATTATTGAAATGAACTGACTGCATCTCTGTTTATACCTTAAATTAGTGCATTGTTGATCAGGCCAAAAAATTGTTAGTTTCCAACTTAAACACTGATGCTGATCCATGTAAATATATACATGTAATATTTACAGGAAGGCTCTCACACAGTTGGTCAAGCAAAGAAAAGACACACTGGAAGCTTTATGATAATTCTTTCTACAAACCTAATTTAAGAGAAGATCTTTGGAAACATCAACAATTATATGCAAAACCATTTTCTCCCCTCTTGCTCATTTTTTTTTCTGTCTGCATGACTCTTTCATGATCAGCCTTAAAAATATTAATCTTAATCTCTCTTTAAACATTAACAATACCTATAAATTTGACTTTTAGCAGGTTCAAGGTTTCTGTGTGGCTTTACCCTGTAGGGCTGCCAAAGTAGGATCTACTTACTGACTATAAATACATTTTAGGATCCTCTTAACATCCTACTCTACTCTCTGAACCCTCATGAGCTCCTCACCTTATATTAAAAGGAGAGCACAGCCACTGGGGGACACTCATTCCTGCCACTTGTGTCAGCAATCACATGATTACTTTTGATCACTACCTACAGCTTGCGTCCATAGGTGAGGGTAGGAATATAGACTGACTGGTAAAACGACAGCTTCATTTTCACACTCAGCTTTCTCTTCACCACAACAGACCATTACATTGTCTACATCACTGCCTGTCAATCTCCTGCTCCAGTCCCCCTCACTTGTGAACAAGACCCCGAGATATTTTAACTCCTCCACTTGGGACAGCAACATGTCCCTGACCTGGAGGAAGCACTTTACTTTTTTCCAGTTAAGAACTGTGGTCTCAGATCTGGAGATGGATGGATTTGCATCCCAGCCGCTTCACGTTCAGCTCCAAACTGCCATGGTGCATACTGGAGATCACCGCCTGATGAGACCAGAAGAACAATATTGTCTGTGAAGAGTAGAGATGCAAAGCAGAAACCCTCCAACACTTGCCTGCAGCTAGAAATTCTGTCCGTAAAAATTATGAACAGAATCAGTGACAAGGGACAACCCTGATGGAATCCAATAATCAAAAGGAACAGGTCTGACTTACTACTAGCAATGCAAACCACGCTCTTGCTATGGTTGTACAGGGACTGAAAGGCCTGTAGCAACAGGCCAGTCACCCTGTACTCCCAAAGCACCCGCCACATTGATGCTGAATGTTTTCTCAAAGTCTACAAAGCACATGTGGACTGGTTGGGCAAACTTCCACACACCTTCCCACAAACTTGAGAGGATAAAGAGTTGGTCCAGTGTTCCAAACAAGTATACAAGTATACCCACCCCTGCTCACTCCCTCTCACTCAGGGCAACTCCATAGAGTCATAGAGACAGAGTCCAGCCCATCTGCAGGAGACTTGTTCCAGTACATTGTGTGTTGAGGTGAACTTGACTGTATCAACAAAGCTCCTGGGATCATGCAGGTGTGCAAACCCTTCCACTATAATAAGGTGGCAATTAATTCATAATTAGGTAACATATTAATAAGCATCTATATGCCGTAATTGTGGGTATAAATTTGTACACAGTGTTATTTTGTTCTTTATGTGAAAGCATTCAGGCTAAGGTAGCTAAATTCTAAAAGTTAGAAAAATAATTGAAAATTTCTGGTGTAAAATTCTCTACAATTGACTGCCGTTGGGTAGATTAGGGATTTTACTTGCTTCTGTCTACTAAAGTTGGTAGAAACCTGGCAGTTTTTTTTTTTCCTTTTTCTTTCTTTGTCTGGAAATCATAATTCTAATTTTCAAAGTAGCTGAAAGATGCTTGACAGGTGTGACCATTTGTTGAAAAACCAAACCTGAGGAAAACACACATCTCTGCCAGAGAGACAGTCTGCTGTGTGCGTTCTGGAAAGGAATCCTTATGAAGCCATTTCACATTTATGGAACTAACTATTTTGGCAGCATACCTAGGTCCAGGTAATGACAGGAAATAAAGCAGAATATGCAATACTGCTGTATAGTTCAGTTGCCCATGTGTCCTTTTGGTGTATTCTCTTAAGGGCTTTCTTCCAAATACATGTCCACAGAATACTAAGTGGTATACCTCTTCCAGGAGGAATCGCGATAAGATTTCTGATCTAACATCAAGCTAATATATCTCTCGCATATATCGTGCTATTTCAGTTTCAGTTTGGAAGAAGACAGTTATTATTATCACAATATCTTCATCTAACTGCTTGTCACCACTTAAGTATTACTACTAGCTGTTTATGTTGATGATTAACTAACACTGAGAAAAGTAGTTGATGGTAACTTGCAGTGATTCAACTGCTCTAAAAAGAAATTAAGCTTCATTTTATGGAAACTTGATCTTGGCATTTGATCTTTGGCTTAAACTCCTTCATCACTGCAGTCCAATGTAATGTTACTGTGTGACTGCAGGCATTGCACAAAAATGCCATTATGTCAGAACCCAAGCCAGTGATATTGCTCTCTGAATTTTGGATGTTTTTCTTGACACTTTCCATTAAAAGTTTTAGGGTTCAAAACAATTTTAGGCTGATCCTAACAGAGTTCTAGGGAATCAAAGTGACAATGAAGGCTAAGCCTCTCACACTGTAAACCTGGATAAGTTGAATCTACTTAAAAAAACCAAGGTAACTCGTTGCCTTAAATTTTATAAGTAAAGAAACTCAGCCTGTTAAGTAAGCACTACTCCATTTCCAATTGAACTAAATTGCATGTTCTAATTGACCAAACTTATCTTTTATGGTTCATGAAAAAATAAAATGTCTTTTGATCAATCAATCCCCCCCTATCCTTTTCATGGTTGTGTGGGGGTGGTGGGGGCTGGAGCCTATCCCAGCTGACAAGGCAGTAAGATGCAGGGTACACCCCGTACAGGTCACCAGCCTGTTGCAGGGCTGACACAGAAACCATTCACACCTGTGGGCAATTTAGAGAGACCAATTAATCTAACCCCAGTAACTGCATGTCTTCAGATTGTGGGAGGAAACCCACGCAGACGCAGGGAGAACATACAAACTCCACACAGCAAGAGTCCCAGGCTAAGGTGGAATTGAACCCAGACTATCAGATAGCAATTCTAGCTGTGATGCAGCAGTGCTAACCACCACGCCACCATGCTGCACAGCAACACAAATGTTTTTTACAGTGTTGAACTGTCTGTTTAAATTTGGTAAATAAACATGATAAAACTCAGCCCTGCTGAATGCTGGTACATTAACATTTACAAATAACATTTGTCCATGGAACAATAAAAAAAAGCTATACGAGAAAGCGTTGTGAACAAAAACCAAACAAAAACACCAAATGTCTACTATTCCAAACAGCGAGAGGCCTGGGCCAAGCCAGAATTGAACCCAGACCTTCTAGATGGTATTCTACCTGTGAGGTAGCACTGCTGACCATCATGCCACCATGCAGCTGCGCATTAATCCACTCTGTTAAAACTGGTATAAACTAGATTTTTAGCAGGTGCAAAACTTGATGATATTAAGTTGTTTGAACTCAAACACATGATTACAATAAGATAGACCATCAAAAAGTACAGTCTACTCAACATTAACAAGTAATGTTCACATTCTAGGTAATTTTAAGTAATATGAACTCAATATTTTTAAGTGGAATCAAAATCTGGGTTTACAGTGCAGCTGAAGTTGTTTGATTTTCTGAAAACATTGGTCAAGGCAACGTAGCGCTCTAGTGTTTAGGCCTGCCTGTCATCCATGGATTGCTCTCTGTCTGATTTGTCGCCTACCTATCGAGAGATTTTAGGAGATACATTGTCTGTTGCTGTAGGAAATGTGTCTTGTCCGGACATGCACTCTGTACTTCAGATATGTCATTTTCAATCTTCACAGATAATGCCAGAATATCTGAATGTCCAACAATTTGAACCAATTTGGGGACCTAATTATTTGCATCCATATGGTGAAATATACTACAGATTTCGACAACATGTACATCATAGACCAAAAGATCTACCTCACTTTGGTCCCATGATACTACAGATAGCTTCATCTGATAGTCAGCAAAATTATTTTCTTAAGCACAAAAGTGCCGGGAAAATTATTCTCTTAATTTGTGTCAGTCCTCTGAAAACCACTAAAGATGGATTGACAAAAATCATATTACATTTTTAAAATGTCAATGGTATGTCTTTCTTGACAGGCACTATGTCTTAAAGTTCCTAGCTTATATTTAGAAAAGAAGAACTGAAACTATTGTAGCTGCAAAGGGTGAGCCATCAACATATTAAACCCTGTTGATTATGAATGGGATGTCACTCAATTTCATTTGCATATGAGGGCAGAAAAGGTAGCATTTCTGCAATATAGTGTATTTTATGTTTTATTTTCCAACACACACTTCTACACTAATCTAGAGAATTTTTTGACACATAGTGAACAGATCCAAGTAGTGAGGACTTCACATAGCCTTTCATTTTGGCCTCTAATTTGCATTTGACTATATGTAGTATATGCTACTTTTATACAGCTACAGTTAAAATAAAATAAAACTTGTTAGATCTCAAAGCTCTAATTTTCAGTTAACAGATGATAGCTCAGAGTTAGTAATTACCAGCAAACCCTATATTGATATCTTGATTACCACATTAGGATTGTGTAAGACATGCCACATTATTCCAGTCATATTCAAAATACCTCTCCTAAAAATTCTACATGCAAGAGAAAATCATACTCAGAAATAGAATCAGAGAAACAAAAGAAATACGTTAAAAGTCATCAAGTGTGCTCCTAAGAGAGCGACATGAGCAGGGTAAACAATGACAGAAACACAGAGATGTAACTCCTCCAATCATCCCCACTGTTGCATCAAAGACAGACCAAACCAAATCACCTGAATTTCTTCTTTGTTCCGCTGAGCCCTGCTGACTTAGAAACCTCTATTGCTGCTGCCATGATAGACTTCAAGGAAATAACCCGTCATTTTCCACTCAGGAAAATAATCCATTGCGCTCCAATCGAAAGCACAAGGTTTTATCTGTCTCAAAGATGCAGAGACAGAGCCACAGAGATAGCGGGGGAGAAAATTCAAATATATTAAAATATGCTAGGGAGACAAAGAAACTGCACGAGGGAGGCAGTGGGTTGCAAAAATCAAATCAAAAACTCAATTGAGTGGCACAACAGATAGATATACAGATATAATTTGGCTGATTTAGTTTTGAGTCATCTGTGATTTTGTCCTATCAGTCACAAATAAATATGGAATTCTCAGCTGGCCCAGTGAAGTCATGATGAAAATTTCTGTGCCATCTTCACTAGCTTTTCCTACTGTTTCACGGCCTGGAGGGAGATTTAATAATAGTATGCTGGGCGGACACGCTGAATGTGTTGGTCAGCTGTTGATTGTTAAATGTTTAAACCTTTGCTTTTGTGAGTTGGAGCTCTTCTTTAAGCATTGTTTTCCTTATGTTTAAAAGGTATGGAGATAGGGTTACAAAAGTACATTGCTGTTAATGAAACATCAGTATCTTTTACTTCCCATAAATGTAGCAATTGTGCTTCCACAAGATCCCAAATACAGTTATGTAAATGACTGTTTCACTGCTTTACTTTTAGAGACAATTTTCAAGGTGATTAATGTAAAAATGTTAAAATGATTAGGAACACTGGTGGAGTTTGTTTTTGGTTTTCTCCAAATCACTTATTTAAAGCATGTGTCTATATATAAGCTGTTTTTGGCAATTAATTTGAATTATGGAGGTAATTTACCAGAATGTTTGTTAAAAATATTAAGTGGAACTCGTGCGCAGCCCTGCCTACTGCTAAAGTAATTGTTAAACTTAAAAACTTTGGTCTATCCAGCCTTCATCAGTTAAGAAATGAAGGCTGGACTCAGCATTAAGTTGTCATCAAGCAACTAAATATTTTATCTGAAGACTAGACAGTAAGTTCCAAACATGCTCTAGAATCATCAGTGTTGGGACATGGATCTGAAATGACCTTTTCTCACATGAAGCACAGGCCAGGAGAAGGTCTGCTTTAGATGCTTTTTGAGTACTGGAAGTACTCTGGCTTAGTTGAGGAAGTTGCATGTTTATATAGGAGGCAAAACATAACATATTCACTCAATAGCTATGAGTTCCTAGAAAAATTACCTGCTGTGTTCTCATATATGTTTATTTGTACATTTGACACTTACAGGGATGTTTTAAGACCATTTAATGAATAGTATGTCACAGTCATATCTGTAATGGCTAGAAAAGTGAAAACAGCTAATGTGTGATAATTTGCATAATCCACATATTCTGTATATTTATTTTACTCGCCATGAAAGTGGTTTGTGGTGATTTTAAGCCAAGCATAAGAGTTATAGTGTGGCATTCTCCCATTTCTCAACTCTCCTGTTTTGTAGTTCTTCCTCTCATCCCTCATCTCTCTCTTATATAAAGGAAATGCCATATAGAGTAACCTTTAAAAAAGTAAGACTGACCTGCATCCCCCACTGGTTTGGCGTACCAAGCTTTTCTGTTGGTGTGAATAGTGAATATTGACATTTTCAGCCAACTAGGGACTAATGTGTTGTTGAATCTATGTATGCCCTGGAACCCTTTGTTTACAGACACACATAGACACTGACACAAACTCAAAGATGCGCACAATACACAAAAACACCACAGAGATGTCAACACACAAAAGGCATGGAAATGTCTGCAGCTATCACTAGTATGCTCACAATACAACCTGTATTTTAACATACACACTGGGTTCATATATGCAACATATCTTAGTTGCATGTAAGAGCCAGTGCTGCACACTTACTGGAAAAGCACATACACACAGTAAGGCCATGCTCACACACACATCCATTGAAAGCAGAATGCACAACTTTACAGACAGAACTGTCTCCCTCTTTTAATTCAGGTATGTGTTTGGGGATCTGATCAGAATTTCAATCCTTCTCCATAGACTCAGAGTGATTGACGGCTGTCTTTTTTTTAACCCCCCCCTCACTTCGATATTCCCCAGCTGTCTTTCTTTTCACACATCCTCCATTCTCCATGTCTCTGTTGCTTCCTGTCTCTCGCACTTGCTGCCTCGCCCCCTTTTATGACTTCCAACTTGTTGCTTAGGTGTCTGCAATAGATGGCTCAACATTTCATAGAATTATTACACTTCCTGTGTGTGGTTCTTTGAAGTGTCATAGAGTTTTGTTATGTGTCTATATAATTTTGCATGTCAGTATGTCAGGACATGTTAAACAGATATTGGAGGGGTATAATGTGCCACTTTTTCATTAGTACCTTCTCAGGTTGATTCTACTCTGCTTCGTTTTTAGGGTTTTCCATCAGGTGGTGTCTGGTACCAGGTACTTTTTAGCACGCACTCAGCTGTGGTTCCAAGTGCACTGAGTCGAGATGAAAATGTGACACCAACAGAGAGCATGCCACTGATTGGTCAGACACTGATGTCACTAGATGAGCCATAACAGCGACTCCTTCACAAGAATCTAACCTGCTGTTTTTGAAACCTGGCAATGAGGGAAATGGCTACACACCAACCAGTACAGTAGTTTTTGTGAGTGGTGGTTAAATGGAGTGACCATTTGTGTTTGTGTTGCATACAAATGGCGTCACTGGACATTTGGGCCACATTATTGAGGCAGCACTCAATTTTAACAGAAAATGAACAAAACCGAGTAGAGTAGAGTCAAGTTAAGTCGAGCTAAGCAGGTACTAGTGGAAAAGAGGCAAAAAACAAATTTACAGCTCAGGCTGGTTAGGCTGTTTCAGGAAATAGAAGCTGATATACAGTACATAAATGATTTAATGCATGACCATGCTGTAGTGATCTATAGGGTTTATAGAGGATTGTTTGAAAAAGAGAAAATATCCAGTGAGCAGCAGTTTTCTGGGTGAAAATGTCTTGTTGATGCCTGAAGTCAGAGGAAGATGGCCAGACTGCTTTGAGGTGATAGTAAGGCAACGGTGACTCAAATAACCACTCATTACAACCAAGCTATGCAGAAGAGCATCTCTGAATGCACAACACATTTTCCTAGTCTAACAACTCCGTGACATTGGTAGGGTCAGAATTTGGCAGAAACAAAATGAAAGCATCCATCCTGCATTCTATCAACAGTTCAGGCTCCTTCTGGTTGTGTAATGTTGTACCAGTTGAGCATTGTTTGAACGCCACAGCATATGTGAGTATTGTTGCTGACCATGTCCATCCCTGACAACAGTGTACTCATCTTCTGATGGCTGCATCCAGCAGGATCTCACACCATGTCATGAGTTCACTGTATTCAAATGGCCCCCACAATCAACAGATCTCAATCCAGTAGAGCAGCTTGGGATGTGGTGGAATGGGATATTTGGTTGACAAATCTGTTGAATCTCAAACAAGTAAGAAGATCTGAAGGCAAACGGGGATCCCACCTGGTATTAGCGCCTAATGAAGTGGTCAAGAAGAGCATTTTCTATCAATATTGATAGTGAAACTGAGTTGTGTTTAATTATTTAGATTTTTAGTGTGTGTTTAAAGCAATGGCACAGATTGATTACTAAGCTAAGAAGAAAAAATAGCTTCAAGAAGCCTTCAGATTAAGTTGTAGTCATTATGCAGGCTTATTGTCACTAATAGCTAAAAAACCCTTTTTCATATGGCAGTGATTTTTATTCAAATTCACCAAGTCTTTCGCAATAACAGTGAGGTGAAATATGTTTGATATCTGAGGCAGGAGTAATAGAGGATTAGTGCAAGTTGGGATTCCGATTACTCTATGTGTGAAAATATATATTTCAAAGTGGAGTTTCCCTCTAAGTAGCTGAAGCTATATCTTTTGCCAAATAAAAGAACGATTGTCCATTTCTGCAAAATAGCCCTATAAAGTTTTATGGTATTGTATCATTTCTTTTTATGATATTATATCATGTGCTGCCGGCTACTTGAGTTCATTGCACTGAGATGGAAACAAAACTCTCTCTTCTTAAAATGAGATGCAGCTTTTGGAGTTATAAAGCAAACTCATTTTATTGTAGCAAACTTACAAAATAGGCAAATATCAACATCAGCGTGAAATAATATGACTGTGGACTTGGCTGTAAAGAAAGCTTTAAATTAGATGATATTCATTTTTTTAGCGAAGCTCCTGTTTATGAGGCAGTGTGATTCAGCACACATGCAAATGTGTATATTTGTGCAGTTTTATAATGAAAATGTGATGTTGGGGCATCTGAGACTGATTCACATTACTGTAATATGTTTTCTCTCCATCTGCCACACACAGTTTTATTTGTTTCATGCGATGCATTTCATATTGTTGTAGCTGCAAGGATATGCTCAGAGAAAAAAAACCAAACAAAAAACATTTGACCAAACATGGACAAAGTATACAAAAGTGTCCATGGCAAATGTGGAAATATGAAAACACAATAGTTGTTTTGAAACCAGTACATCAGTGAAACACACTGAGGAGGAAATGGAGAACAGAGCAGAGTGGAGAGATGGGAGAGCACAGAATGGAGTAAAATCTGATGAAGAGGGCAGGCGAGCATACGGTGGGAAAAGAGTGGGAGAGGAAAAATGTTGAGATGAGAATAAATACTATTGTTTTTTGACTGTTTTGCAACAGTTGTCTAACAAGCTACTGTGAGAGACATTTTAAGCACAGCTGAATTTTTTCATTAGCTTATAATAAAATGAAGTCTGGACAGTCAGACTGGGGGGGGGGGGGGGGGGGGGGGGGCACTCAAGAAGAGACAAATTACTGCAGAAGTGATTTTGTTTTCACAAAGTTAGTCTGACATCACTTCACAGTCCATCTGTTTCCTTTGTTGATTTTGTTGAAATTGAGAAATCCTGAGTATTGGTCTTTGTTGTGCAAAGTTAAATGCAAACAAAAGAGGAGCAAGCAGAAGATAGAGTAAAAGATGAGAGGAAAAGAGGAGAAAAGAAAGCAGAGGAGTGTTTACTTTTACCAATTGGCCTGTCAGTGCTTCACAGCCCATTTCTATCTGCTGTTGACTTTGCGGTGAAACGCTGGAAGAAAACTTTTGAGAAGAGCTTCCTCTTGGGCAACATCACATCTAAACAAATCTTAATGTCATCACTGCCTTTCAGGAATCTCAGAACGCCAAAAGGTCAACTGGTTTATTTTACCTTTGATGCCAGTATATTTTCTGACATTTTGCAATACTATGTTGATGTTTTTGATACATTGTCAAGGTCAAGGAAGTAATGATTCCTATGCATTAGGGAGTCAAAGTCAACATGTGACTGAAATAAAGACCAAACTGAAGCAGCCTTTGGGGTGTTTCTGATTGGAGAAAGAAAGAAGAGCAGAAAAGAAGGCAGGAAAAACTGAAAAGCTGTTTTTATGGGGCTGTATAATTTGTACTAAATATATCTACCCAGGCATCAGTCATCACAGTTAACCTGTCAGCTTATCCATTCATCCATTTTCTTAACTGCTTATCCAATGCAAGGTCACAGGGGAACTCAAGACTATCCCAACTGGGAAGAATATATATATATATATATATATATATATATATATATACATACATATACATATATATATATATATATATATATATATATATATATATATATATATATATATATATATATATATATAGTGTGTGTGTCTCACTGCAAACAACAAAGTAAATTGCCACAAGATTTGGGGTGCAGAATATTTAAATGAATCATACAAATGTGATTTACATTTATAGTATTATAGCAGTCTGCAGAGGTTTTTTTTTTCTCACAGGCAGCAAAGTTAACATAATCAAACCCTCTCCAAAAATTCAGACCTACTGTTAATTTTTACTGTGAGCAATGAGCTCGTTTCAAGCTTTAACCAATTAAAATGTCTCTGAATGTTAATAGAACAGTGTTTAGATCTTACAATATGTAAAACTGACTTTATTAAATACCAACAGCCTCAAAGAGCCTGCAGAAAAAAACAAGAATGATGCAGAGATTGAAACAGTAACAGTACTTAATTTAACACACAGGCAGCTTTATTGTATACAGGTTAGCTGTTATACACAGATTTCAGGCTTACCATGTGGTGGAATACACAGTCTCCAGGAATTTTTTTTCCTTAAGTCAAAAATACATTGATTCTTCTTCAGCTGCCTCTCATTTATCCAAATGGACATGCTGTTCCCAGAGAGAAACATGTGCGTAAATCCTGCACTTATACTGCATTACTGGTTTCAAGTCTGATCGCAGCTGACTGCATCGTTTTTTTTTTTAAATTAGCACACCGTTAGTAGATCATTCGCAGAGCCTTTCACTGCCATCTGCCCATTTTGCAATTGTGGCATGGTAATTAGCCATTATTAGTAAATCAGGCCCAAAGAGTAACAAAAGACAGGGGTGTTTAGATATAAGACATTTATTGTCATATCAGATAAAATCACATTATTGTGCGCCAGTGGGACAAAAGTTGAACACAGGTTGTTGTTATCCACAGACATAGCTGAACCAGTCTTAACCCCATGAACTCGTAGTGTCATATCCATCTCATCACCCCAATTCCTTCATGTGAACTGGACCTTAAACATAACCTGGTATTGTGCTGTCTTAATATCTATGTAATAATTGAGTGTGGGTAGAAACAGGAGAGGAGGTGGATTTTTCACTTTCCACATCTCGTAGAGAATAACACACTTCAGCAAAATTGTAGTGATTTGAATACCAAACCATGTCTATATTTTTTTAATTTGAGTTTTAAAAAATAAGCATTTCTTAGGCATCAACACTATGTATCATTTCTTTCTGCTTCCCACTGCATCACAATAATTTAAATTAGCCATTCACACTCACATTCACATCTGTGGGCAATTTAGAATCACCAATTAACCTAAATCACTAACTGCATGTCTTTGGACTGTGGGAGGAAGCCAGAGTACTGCTCAGAGCTGTGGCTGCAAGGTGGGTGGTGCCTGTCGTGGTGGTAATCCCCAAACCAGATGGTGGTCATCGCTGGTGAAGGGAGCCATCAAGGTGAAGAAGTCCTATCGGGCTTGGTTAGCCTGTGGGACTCCGGAGGCAGCTGACGGGTGCTGGCTGTCCAAGCAGAACGTGGCTCGGGCAGTGGCCGAAGCAAAACCTTGGGTGTGGATGAGTTTTGTGAGACCATAGGAAAAGACTTTCAGATGGCCTTGAAGCAATTCTGGCAAACTGTCAGGTGACTCAGGAGGGGAAAGCGGTGCTCTACTCACATGATCTATAGTGCAGGTGGGGCGCTGCTGACTTCAAATGAGGCTATAGTCAGGTGGTGGAAGGAGTATTTTGAGGACCTCCTTAATTCCACTACCTTCTGTAGTGGAAGCAGGGTCTGGGGATGAGGTGGATGACTCGCCCATCACTGAGGGTGAGGTTACTGAGGTAGTTAAACATCTCCTTGGTGTAAGGGCCCCTGGGGTGGATGAGATTTGTCCCGAGTTACTGAAGGCTCTGGATGTTGTAAGGCTGTCTTGGTTGACACTCTATGCAACATCGCTTGGAGATCTGCGGCGGTGCCACTGGATTGGCAGACTGGGGTTGTGGTCCCCATCTTTAGGAAGGGAGACCGGAGGGTGTGCTCCATCTTTCGAGGGATCACACACTCCTCAGCCTCCCCGGTAAGGTCTATCCCAGGGTACTGGAAAGGAGGGTCCATCCGTTAGTCAAACCTCAGATTCAAGAGGAACAAGTCAATTTTCATCCTGCTCACGGAATGCTGGACCAGCTCGTCATCCTCCCGAGGATATTCGAGTGTGCGTGGGAGTTTGCCCATCCACTCTACAAGTGTTTTGTGGACTTGGAGAAGGCATTTGACCGCATCCCTTGGGGTATCCTGTAGGGGGGTGCTGTACTTTTCAGTTTTTTATTTGTAAAAAATGTTTTGTTTTCAATTTTTTTAAAACTGAGCTTGCCATGATATATGGACAGTGAGCTTGGGTAGCATCTAAAAATGGATGCTTGTTCCTTTCTCTTCTAGTAAAAGCCTTTTTAAGGGTCCTCTGAGATTAATAACATTGGATAACACACTTAATGCCTGAGCATTACCCTAATGAATATTTGGGGTTCGGGCTAAAATGCATCCACTGACTCCAGCACTATGTACAAAGAACTTCTTGCAGTTGCTCTAGTAAGCCTGGATTTGCTAAAATTGGGTTGGTTAGTGTGTAGGTAATAGGTAATGAGGCAATTTCAACAGGCATAGGCACTAAACTGAAGCCATTATTTGCAATGAAGAGTCAGAGGGAGGTAGGAAAAGAAAGGGAGTGGGACATCCAGAGACAGACAGTCTGAGAGAGAGGGTCATTAGGGTTAGACATGGTGCCACAGCTAGGCTGGATCTATAGAAATAGCCTCTTAACATGATGTATGAGGTACACACCAAAAAACAGACTCAGAGCTGGTGATAGTAGCATTGTGTTGCCTTTATAGCTGAAACAAAAACTTGGGTAAGTAGTCAGTAAGTACTGTTATATAGCTTGTGCCACTGTTATCAGGAAACATTGATATTATACTGTGTTAGAATTGCTGTCCCACTGCATACATTTATTCAGAATTAGGACTGCTGCTTCGCTGACTGGATTTACACACTGCGGTTCTGTATCGGCCAGCACAACATGATTGTTGGTTTGTGTATTCATTGTGCTTTTTGTTTTATTTTTCATGTGATGTTTGTTTTTTGTATGTGTTTTCTCGCAGGTGCAGCATTAGATGACACAGTCTGTTTTTCTACTTGCACTCTGTCTTGTCTTTTCTCCTGTTTCTCCCCTTTTTCATTTCTCTGTGTCACTTTTTTTTCCTTCCAGCCTCTCAGCTCTGGCATTGCTGTATTATACGTGTACAATAATGAACAATAGTGAACATAAATATATATATATATATATATATATATATATATATATATATATATATATATATATATATATATATATATATATATATATATATATATATATATATATATATATGTAAATAATAACTCAGCTCCTACAGGGGGGCCTACAGGAGGGTGAGTCCATGTTTCCTCTTTGGGCTGCAACAGTTGGGCACCACGGGCTGATGTCAGGCCACCACACGTTCTCCCTCGAGCTCCCTCCCCAGGTCTGGCTCCAGGGTGGGGCCATGGTAACCCTATCCCGGGCAGGGTAAACTGTTCCCTTGATGTATGTTCCGTAGGGGTCATTGGTATTTATGTAGATGTCTATTCCAGTGTAGGTGTGTGTACTCAGTCACAGAGGTCTGTATAAGACCAGATTTACTGGAGAAGTTACTTTGACAACAGAGAGAGGGAGGGTAGCGGGGAAAAAGTATACAAACTGCTTTTAGAAAGGTGTGGATCAAGAAAAGAAAGCATAAAGAAAGGAAGGATAGCAAAGGTAAACTGCTAAAAACAAACAGTGAGCCAACAATGAAAGTAAAAAGTGAGAAGTGATATAAGGTTTCAAGCCTCTCAGGGTTTGATAAAGAATTCCTCTAGTCTCAGATGGAATTCAGAGTTTGTTTATTTTTTCTGATGCAGTTTCTGAATTTCAAAAAAAACCACCAACCGTCCTGGCTATTGTGCACTGTAGTGGAGTGAAATGACCTTTCAGACCAAGTGTAGCAGTGTGTAATGCTGTTGAACCTGTGTGATAACATTTCTCTTCCAAATTTGCCATTAAAAAACTGCTTCCTTTAAAAACGCCAGGTAAGATAAGGCAATTGCTGACTCTAAAACCTATAAATGACAAAAGGTCAAAAACATGATTGTTTTTAATGGACTAATGTGCAGTTTAATGTGATACAGTGATGTATCAAACTGCCCTGATCTTTGTGCTCTGAGCTTATTTTATCCTGCTTCAGTGAAGGTCTGAAAAGGCTTTTTCTTCCTTTTCATTGCTCAAGGTGAACAGATATGCAGGTTTGCATTTGCATTACTGCTTTTAGCTGATATTATTAGACCATTTTGAATCAAAGTGTGTTTCAGATTTATTTATTTTACATTGAATATGTACTGTACAATAACGAAATAGTTTGCGCTGAAGAAAGGATGCAGTAATTAGTCACAGAATGGTTTTTAATTAGTACTGATCTAGAAATCTTTGCAGGCGTAAGCTCTCAGAAGTATTTGACCTGTTATACCTGCTGTGCAAAGACTACAACAATACAAGTACAGTGTGTGGTTTGTACATTTAATAATGAAATAGCTAATCACATTATGTACCCGTGTTGAGTGTAATCTTTTAATCCCTAATCCAGATAAAAGATGGTAAAACCTGATATGTCTGATACAGAGTTCCCACCCCTGTTGTTGTGTTATCGTCAGATAAAAATGAACAAAAAGCAAAAAATGGGCCTGCAATCTGTCTCTCTCTCTGCCATTATATGTATTTGCAAGTGTGCGTGTGGTCTATAGGCTCACGATGGGGAAAGCAACTACTTCTGCACACTCAACACAGGTTAATAACTAAGAGATATTATTTTTTAAACAAATATTTTAACAGTTACCTCATGAATATAAATGAGTAAAACAAAGAATATGAGTAATATAAGCCATTCAGCAGTTTTAGTGGCTCCTTTAACTGCATAAAAAAGTAAGAGCTGAAAAATAAACTGAATCTTTAAAAGCGAAAACCGTTTTTTCATTGTCTGTGGCTAATGGAACAGTAAATGGGCAGGATCATAAATACTGTAACAAGAATTATTAAGAGAAAAAACACATTTTTGCATATTGTTTCTACAAATTATGTAGTATTAGAAGCCAAAAGAAGCTTTCCATCCAGATTTAAGGAAGGAGTATTCCCTGAGATAAGCAAGGCGGTTTTTATAACTCCATAGGTCAGAATGGAAGATCTCACTAACCCCACAGCAACAGTCAACAGCATTGTTTTTCAAAATAACACAGTTTGAAATAACAATTATAAAAAACAGTATTGAAGCAGTGGATCGTAGTAGTAGAAAATGGTTATCTGATGGATAACAACACGAATCACGTAGTAATTTCTGTTATGAGCATAAGTAGAGATTGTGTACATGCTGTGCTCAGTTGACCTGTAGTGGTACTTTTTCGTGGATTTACACAACTGAATTCAACAAGATAGAAGCAGATGTTACATGAGTTATCAGGGCTGATTTCCAACTCCTACATGATGTAAAGCTAGTATATGAAATCCAGTGAGTTAAATCATCAGCATAAATTTAAACTGATATCTGTTATCATGTTACACTGACCATGACCACCGGAGCACTCTGTACCAGTCCAACATAGGACATTACTGTAAATGTCACCATAGTAGTGCAAACTAACAAGTATAACCTGCACTAAACTGCCTGCTATTTTCATGCAACCTTTGAATAACACAAAATATGTTCAGTTTGTTTTGCAGGACATTTCATAAAAAACATGATTCATAATAAAACACAGCATGTATATCTTCAATATCTGCTCAAAAAACTCTAAAATGAATGAGGACATTACAGGTAAGCTTCAAATTCTCAGGTCATCAAATGTCACTGCGCAGTTTTTACCTTTGAAAATAATATCTTTCCTTTTCCTCCTGCCCCGTCTTTCTTTTATCTTTCTCCATCTCTGAGAGTGAAGTTATCTCACATTTTTTCCCTCACTAGGAAATAGAGCAGCCATATCCTTCGCTGGTAGACGTGTGCAAAACTGGACCTGAGTATTGTACCATAAATGATGCACACACATACATATATTTGCCTTTTCATCTCTTTGTGTGTGATAAGCACTGGTGATGGATCCACCAATAGGATTGTCCTGTGAATGTTATTGTTCCCTACATTTACGTTCAAACTGGTTTGATGGTTTGGAGATTGGAAGTAATGGAAAAAATAACTCCCACAAAAACATTAACCTAAAGTCACAAGTTTTTAAATTTTAAGGAGTAGAAAGTTTATAAAGTTGTCAAAAAAAAAAATACCTAAGTCCAGATACCTGAAAATTTAACTTCAGTACACTAACAAAATAGTTATACTTCATTACTTTCCACCTATGCTAATACTAAAATTGAAGTAATTGCATTGTGCTCTTTGAAAATGTTTTTACAGTAAGAATAATCCACACAAAAACCAAACAACTACATTAATGTAGCACTGTTCAGATTGTTTTGGTATAAATTTAGGTTATGATAGAGAAGCTACAGTTTTTCTGGTTTGGGTCCTGACCAAGTTGTATTGAGTGGTTAAAAATAAAGAGACAGCAGTAGATGGGAGGGTGTCAGACCACTTTAAACCAGTGTCACCTGTCAGACACAAGACCTCCATTCCAAAATGTAATATCAGCTGTCTAAATTTTGACAAGCATCACCCAGAAAATTGCTGCTGGGTTGAAAATACAGCAGCAATTTTCCTTTTTAAAGATCACAACTTTATTTTACCACTTTACATTATATAACAATTATATACATTATATAACAATAAAAACAACGCTAATGTAAGGAGGTGAAAAAAAGAATTAAAAGAAATCATTGTAAACTGCTGAATCTGATTCAGCTTGTAAAACTCTGGTTTGGGAAAAGCTCTAATAAGCCTAACACTAGACTATAACCTCCCGAGCTCTGACATAAGTTATTTTAGGACAGCATAAATATATAAATACTGTGTCCTGTGTATCCTTGAACTCATCCCAACTGGCTTTTGAATAACCCATTCAGCACATTTGGTTACACCTTGCTATTACTGGCTTGTTTGCCTTCAGAACTGCCTTACTTCTTTGTGCCATAGATTCAACAAGGTGCTGGAAACATTTTGGTCCATACTGACATGATAGCTGCAGATTTGTTGGCTGTACATCCATGATGCAAATATCACATACTTCCCAAAAGGTGATCTGGTGGATTGAGATCTGATGACTTTTGGAGGTGATTTCAGGACAGTGAACTCACTGTCATGTTCAAGAAACCAGTTTGAGATTAGTGACATGCTCTGTTAATCTGCTGGAAACAGCCATCAGAAGATGTGCACACTGAGATCATAAAGAGATGGACATGACCAACATCAATACTCAGGTAGGCTGTGGCATTTAAATTATTCGCAACTGGTACAAATAGGTCTAAAATGGGCAAAGATGTTTGGTGATAAAAATCCAATATTTCGGTTGATTTATATTTTTTTCATTTGAGACACACAAAACACGAGTAGATTATCCTAAGATTTGTTATGTGCAGTTATGTATGAGTCTTTATGACACAGCTGACAAAAAAATTATCTTTTTTTTATTGTCACAGTCGTAGATTACGACAATATGATACGTGTTGCCAACAGGGAAGTTGAAGATTGCCCTGTGGTGAACAAAATATGCAGTATCAGCACTCATAAAATGGTCAAAGGGTGTTTCTCCCATCTCTTTTTTACGTTTAGTTTTAATTCATCTGTCATTATAAATGCCAATATTGATGTATTGCCAATAGCTAATATCAGCCAGTATATTGCCCAGGGCCTATTGCTTATGCCAAATTCTGAACATACCATCTGAATGTTGCAGCAGAAATCAGGACTCATCAGGTTAGGTAGCATTTTCCAGTCTTCTACTGTCCAGTTTTGGTGAACCTATGAGAGCTGAAGTCTCTGTTTCCTTTTCTTAGGTAATATGAGTGGCCCCCGATATAGTCGTCTGCTGCTGTAGCCCATTTGCTTCAAGGTTCCACATGTTGGCGTTCAGTATATTTTGCACAGTGTTAAAAGTTTCGTGTACACATGGTTAGCTCTAAAGGTATGAAATTTCACACAGGTTTGAATGACAACCTAAAGAAGGTATGTGGAGATTTGCTTAAGCAGAGCCGTGACCTCCAGTCAACGCTGGATTGTTTGCGATGCACGTCAGTGACTGTGGCTCAGTTTTTTCCTGTTAGACGTATTGCTTAATGAAATACCTGCCTTCTCATCTGTGCATTTCCTCCACACAGATTTCTCTGGTGTCCCCAGAGAGAAAAAAGTGGAGAGAGTGAGGAGCTTGTATTTAGCCTGTCTGTGTGACTCGGACCCCTGCCTGCCTGTCTGTGAGAGCGAGCAGCTGTTTGTGGACTTCCCATTCAGTGGAGACGGAACCTGCGAATTGGAAACCTTGCCCTGTTGATCCTGGACTGTTGAAACTTGTAGATAAACCGTTGAACTTTCAGTACGAGTCTGCGTTGTGAGTCCACCTGCTCGCTGAGCCATCACACACGTGTTTCTGCTTGCACTTATAATTATTATTTAACAAAAAAAGTTATGGGTCAACAAACTTGAGCTTTTCAGATGAATCTGATTACTAGGATTCAGTGACAGGTTGACACTCCAGGCTGCAGAGTTATCTGTGGTAATGCTCTGCCTGTGATTTGTTCCCTTCAGATTTGTGTAATCTTTCACCCCCCCCCCCCCCTTCCTACATTTCTAACTCCTCTTCCTCTGACCCGTCCAGCTCTCTATACCCTTTTTTAACCTTTTCCACTGAATTCCCGCTCTTCTCCTTTGCCATTATTTTTTAACATTTTTTATCGACTCATAAAACCCAGAGGTGGCTTGTTAAAAACCACGTCATGGACTAGTGAATGTAACTATGAGTTATGACACCAGCTATTTTCCCTTTTCAGCTTACATCACTTGATTAATTAACCAGTAGGTGCAGCCTTTGCTTCGCATGACTGTAATACTGCGAAAGAGTAATACTGCAAAATGGGCCAAGCATGGTTAAAATTTATGGACTTGTGGTACTTAATTATTCAAGAGAAAATGTCATGTTAAATGTAATTTAGCAATATCTAATCCATGTAAAACAGTTGCAGTAGCAGGGTGGAAATGCTTTTTGAACACTTTAAACTCACACATTTGATCTCCATGATTTCTTGCACATATGAAGGACACTGAGCTCGCACATTTTAAGAAGCATCAACTACTGCCTGGATTAGGGTCACAAACAACTATCTCTTGACTAAAGTGAACCTTAGTCAACTTTTTAAATTATTTTTTTAAAACCTGGCCTGTCTTTTGCAATCAGAATTACGATCTTAACGCACTGTTGTGCCAAACAATTTGCTTTTACAAGAAGATCTCGATAAATTCTCTACAGGCTCCTCTTGTTAATGTTTTTCTTTTTTTTTAATTCATTTCTATTATTATTTACTCAAGTGCATGTGTAATATGATATTACTGGGTCAAACAGGCAGGAAGAAAAAAGCAAGAATGGAAAAAAAAGGAAAAGGGGGCCAAAATAGGAGCGATAAGGGAGCAGAGCACAGGTAGAAACATACAGTGATTCAACAACTGCTGCACATATGTATACAAAAAACACACAGCACATGTAAGAGGAAAAATATTATGAAGAAAAAAAAAACAGATACACGAACAGTCCTGTTGTGTTGTTGTGTGTGTGTGTGAGTGATTGTCTTTGTCATGAAGCATACTTAATAATGAGGGTGAGAAGCTGCAACAATGTCCCTGGGAGCCCAAGGCAGACAGAGGAAAGACACAGGTACGCACATCCCGGGGGAGGCATCAACGACCAGCAGGGAATGGTAGGGAGGGGTAATCCCACTCTCCATGGCCACATATCACAGGGGCCAAGGCTCAGCGAGCCCCAGGCCCAGCCACACACACACACACACACACACACACACACACACACACACACACACACACACACACACACACACACACACACACACACACACACACACACACAGAATCAGAAGAATAGTGTACTCACTATTAAAATTAAAGGGACAGATGCAACATAAGCACTGATCAACAGTGCCCATCCACCCCCCACCCCACTCCACATAAGACCAGAAGGTAGCAGCCAGCTAAACAACTGGCTCAGCTTCTTTTTTTTTTGGATATATACCAAAACCGATGTGGCACCCTACTGACCTTGACAATGTCTATAAGTAACTTTATAAACCATTACAAATACTGTGGGGAAATAAAACAACTGTAAACACACTGCAAAGCACACATCTACGCTTAAGGGTTTTTAAGATTACGAGAAAAATTAGGAAATGATAAGGGCCACACTTTGCAGAGTTTGTAAGATGACAGTTTTGCAAAACCATATTCTTTACCAAATGTATAATTTGCCTAAAGATAACCATAAGAAATTAGTCATACGTTGCTCCAATGAGCAAATAGCAAAACAAATGAAATATGTTACCACTCTGTGTTCTGCAGTAAAAATGTGCTCACATTGAGTAGTTCTCAGATAAACACTGAAACCATCCATCCATCCATCCATCCATCCATCCATCCATCCATCCATCCATCCTCTTCTGACAATGATGTTCTGTTTACTTTTGTAGGAAAGTGGTTATAGAGCATTTGTTCACTTCAAACATTTTTTTAAACTCTGTTTTCTTCTCTCTTTTCCTCCTTATGTGATCAAATTTAAAGCTTCACTGTTACATCTTCCTCTTTATCCTCGGTTTGAGCATGATCATTACATCATAAAGACCAAACATGAACTTCAGATTGTCCTAAAATACTTACTTTTAATTTCTCCCATTCTAACACTTGTTTGACCATACACCATGAATAAAGTTTCTCTCTGCACTGATAGCAAGAGGTCCTCTGTCTAATGAGTTTTACACATTAACTGTAGCTCAGCTCAACATGGCTTCACACAGAGCACTCCGCATTTAGAGGCAAATAACTAGAAAGACAAAAAAGAGAAAAAAGAAACCCTGAGATGAGTCTCCTGGTTAATTGTCCATTGCCTTGGGATTCTGGCTGAACCCATGGCTCATTAGCTCAGAGTTTCAGCCACCACTGACACAAAGAGAGATGATTACTGCATTTTATCCCCTATGTGGAGCTTTTTACAAAGTCATTTATGTAATTAAACATTAGTAGATGTTGTTTTATCACCCAATCATTAAGACCAACAGCTGAAATTAAAAATCCAGTAAAGGAAAAATCGCTGATGCAAGTGAAGAAATTAGCTGGCATTTTTCAGTGTAATGAAAACAATTTCGTTTCATTTTGACATTAATAATTTGGATTGATTCTTGTAAATAGTGAAGATGTTAAAATCATCACATCAATCAACATTATAGGTTGTTGTTAAAAGGTTGATGGTTGCCCTATTTAAAGACCTCCAAAAAATGAGTTAAACTAAATTTCCAAGTGTTTTTTTTAAACATTATTAAACAAATATTGTGCAAAATATATTGAATACCACTTTGAGAGTGATGTCTTTGTTACTGCAGTTCTTTCAGAAATTGTTTAGCTGAAACTGCCTGAGTAATGGGCCAGACTTACTGAGCAGGCAGAAGGAAGCATAAAATGTGTCAAATCATAATATTCCTTTTACATGCTGAGCGAGGTACCTGCCAGTTGAAATGAAAAAGATAATAATGAGCAGCTATTGAAGAAAACCACAAACCGTCTTTGTAACTAGCAGCTAGTATATCTGTGAAACAGCTTGGAAGGCTAAATTATTGAATGGACAAGGTCAGAAATCTGTGTTTGTCAATGAGGAGTATCAGAGACAGTGCTCTTCTCCAGTCGGTGTTCAAGTTATGAGGTCAACTGGCCTTTGACTTTGAGTAAAAATACAAGTTCTTACCATTATATTTACTGCGTATGACCTCATTGAGGATCAGAGCAAGCCTTTTGTGATACTTTCTCTGTACTTTAAAAGGCCTTTTGAGAGGGAAAGTGAGGATGCTCTATGTTAAGACAGAATTTTTAAACTCATATTTGCAGGGTCAACAACAGTTTCTGGTGTATCTGTTTTATATAGCACCACAGTCAAGTGATTACAAAAAAAACACTAAAAGTTTAGTTTATTTGCCAGAGCAAAATCACATGTTGTCTCGCTCATTTAAAGAGAGCACTAGAAGAAAACACTTGAATCATGGATGATCTCCAAATGTGAACTGTATAAACAATAAGTGTGAATATACTGGCAAAGTTCACCCACTTCAAACGGTGCCATCTTTTTAATCTGCCTTAAATCTGCACATTTTAAAAGGCATTTCTTGACCAAGAAATGTGCTTTGTGTGTTATTGTTTAAAAGAAACAACTCTTTGGAGTTATTAATAATTAATATCAGCCTAGAGGAGATTGCAGTTATGAGCGAAGAAAGGAAGCTGACAGAAAGAGGGAATCTAGTTGTATTTACACAGTTTTCAGCACCATTGGTGCTGGCAGGTTAATGTTTGTTTAAAAAAAAAAAAAGAAAACAGAGTGAGAGGAAGACAAAGCCAGACAGAATGATAACAGGGCAACAAAACCATACAAACAGAACGGTACGGAGAAAATGAAATAACAGAAAGGCAGACAGGATCTGATTATAATGCGTCAACAACTGCTGGTGTGGTGAAGCTCATAATGTTGGTAGTAATAGTGTTTGATGTTAGTAGTACTTTCTGTTGGTGTGTGTGTTGGTGTGTGTGTTGGTGTGTGTGTTAGGTGGGATTGCTGATGCATTAGCAATGGCCATGGTTCAGCCAACCTAGAGAAGTGCCAGGAATCTGGACAGTCAGTGACTTAGGTCCCGTTGATGCGTTTCGGCCTCCTGTTTCCACAAGAATGGAGTGAAAACGATACTTTTTGGAAACAGCCTCCATGCGTTTCTGAAACGCTCCGGGCTCCATGTAAACGGACTAATAATACAATGCTTTTTGGAAACGGGGACACTCGCACATGCGCACTATGGTTGATGGAGGCACTCGCACTATGGTTGCAACCATAGTGCTCATGTGCGAGTGTTTCCCTGTTTCCAAAAAGCGTCGTATTTGTCCGTTTACACGGAGATGGAGCCCAGAGTTTTTTCAGAAATGCATCACTCTGGAGGCCGTTTCCAGAAAGTTTAATTTTCACGCAGTTCTCGTGTAAATGGGAGGCCGAAACACATCAAAACGGCACTGTTTCCACTGGAAATGTTGTGTAAACAGGGACTTAATCACTGCAATAATAATATGTACTATGCTAGTGGTTCCCAAAGTCAAGAATGCTGCAGCCCCCTTAAAAACCAGAAAGTCCCACTCTTTGGGAACCACTGTACTATGTAATAGTACCAAGTTCAGAAATTCTGGATCTATGCCAGACTACATTAACAAGGACGAAAAATAGTCAAAGCCCTTACCATTACTGACTTAGTAGGAGTTATCCCAACTTGATTTTAATCAGTGGGGCTCAACCAGGACCTTTATAGTTCTACAAAGTCTGACTTTGAATATAGAACTTGAGTATGAATTTTAAAGTGCTTTGCCACTTATAGTATATTCATTTTGGTAACATTTATACTTTTCTTGATGTAAATTTACACAGTTAAGCAAAGTGTTCTGGGAGGACAACGTCAAGCTCCGTCTGCAGTTCTGGCAAATCAGCTGATAACACATCTCAATGCCAAGCCATATCAGGTGACTCTTTTCTGCTTACCATTATAGAAAATCTCACCAGGAATGATATTTAAGCTGCTTCCAGTTACTGCTCCCTCTGCAAGCTCATTTGCAACCCACTTCCACCCCAGCTCCACCCTGTCATGCTTTGTGTAACTTGATAAATGTCATATCTACCATAAACCATCAAGTGTAAATAACTCCGGAATTAATCTTTTAACTAAAATGAACCTGCCTATTTATTATTATTATTATTATTATTGTATTAATGCATTAGTAGGCCTGTGTTATAGCCCTGAAACCAGACAAGATAATCACAATGACACTTCTGACACGAGGCCAGTTTGAGATGACTGACATTTCTGTTTACAGCACGCTACATATTTTGCTGCTCTGAGTTATAGGTCTGTACGCTTCAGAATAAAAAATAAATAAATAAATAAAACACAAATAAATAACCTGAATTCACAAATTCCAGACCAATTTGTATTTGTACAGATTCCAAACTGCTCTCATTAATTCACAAGACAAGTTAATTTTGTGTAAAATGTATTGTCGTTAATGGCTCCAAAAAAAGAGGGGGAAAAAGCAATGTCATTGAGAAGAACTTCTTTATATCAAAGTAAAATACAGGTCATTAAGTGTATTAGATTGTTATGGCCAACAGAAGACACATAATGAATGAGGACGCAACAGAAAAGTAGATGTGAAATTTACGGAGTGAAAGAAGAAGCTGATCCCTGCTGTTTGCTTGCAGATACGACCATTTACAGAGCTGTCAGGCTAATACTCAGATTAACAAGAAGTGAGATTCAGGAAAAAAGGCACACAACACATGCAAGACAGACTCCACAAAAACCGGGAAAGGGAGAGATGGAAAAGTGTGAATGGCTAGAAGCACAAAGAAACAAGATGCTTTGAAAATGCCTTTTTAATCAACCACTTGTGCACTTGTCAGACTAATTCTCATGTTAAATACAGCCTCAGAGGCAGGGCACATTGAAGACTGACTACTATATCTAGGCCATCATAAAGGACCATTAAGACAGGCTAATAAGAAAACTTCCTTCTGCCCAGAAAATGAAGTCATCATAGCAGTTAGAGGATGCCCTGAGGCGGGAACGAGCGAGAGAAGATGGAAAGAGGGGAGTTAGAAAATGAAGGAGGAAAATCAGGGGAGATACAGAGCTGAAGACAGTGACTGAGAGAGAGAGGAAGTGTGGAGGTGGTAGAGAAAAAACGTGCGAGTTTGCGTAGAAATGAGAGTGAAAGAACGAGCACAAACTGTCCCAAAGGACCACTCATCCATGATCTAATGTAGTCATATTCCCTCTGTATATCTGTTAATTACTTCCTCTGTAGCCATAACAGTGAAAAGCCTGGGCTGGTAGAAATACCTGGAATATGAACTGCTAGCAGATCCAAACTGTATCTGGGTTAATTACTTTACCTGCTGTTGTGACGATGAAGAGCTTTGTTTCTTGCTGACTGCCTCGAGTGTCTGTTCAGCATGGTGCCACTAATTTTCACACAATGAGCAGAAAGCCACAAAAGTGTTAGAAGATGTGAAAATGATATCTGCCAAAAAAAAAAACCCCAAAAAAAGTATTAACCCAGTAAAGGGGGAAATTTATTTTGAGTTGTTTGGTAAATAAATAAATAAAACAAAACAGGAAGTTAATTTAAGGCTAAAGAACTTTTAAAGCTTTACATACATGGTAAAAAAAATGTTTTTAAGTAGTTGAAAAAGGACCTCTGCTGCTTGGAGCTGAAGGCAAAAGTAGTACTTGTAGAATTTTTACAGCACATTGAAATACTAATAGCTTTATTTTTTCTATCCGAGTTCAGATTAGAAACTTAAAATATATCAAATAAATGAGCAAATCTAACATTCATACACAGATTAAACACAAAATTAAAGCCATATTGTGGAGATTTCTCTTCTTTAGCCAGAACAACTCTGACCTGGGATCTCGGGGGCTGTTTTATGATGTTTGGCAGCAGATACTGCGAGTCTTCATGGATCAGGATTGTTCTGCTGCATCCCTGCACATTCTAAATCTGATGGGCATTTTTGTCGTTTTGAGGTTGGTCCAACTTCCAGGGCTCTTTGTCATGTTCCTGAACAGTTGTTGAGGTGTGGCTTTATCCTGTTGGGAGAGCCTACTGCTGTTGGGGAGTGCCGTTTCCATCAGGGTGTGCTCTTGGTTTCATTCTGTGCGTGGTGAGAATCGAAGTAGCACCAGAATGTTGCTTTGTAATGAGATGATGAATGTTATTCACTTTAAATATTGGTAGTTTTATTGTTTTGGCCAATTCATTTGTAGAATTCAGTGAAATTTTCAGTCATCGTTAAAAACTGCAGTATGAGTTAACTAGACTCATATTTAGTGACAGAGGACAGGGCTAAGGTTGACAGAGATTGTTTGCTCCTCTATCCTTAGTCTGAGGTTCCTTCATGTGGCCTGTAAATGCTTTCTCATGTTTGTTTGTTTATAAATTTATGTGACCATAAGAAGTAGTTATGATTTGGTAATATCAGCTGGGAATATCAACCAAGAAGATAGGGCTCTTATTAACATTTTACAAATTTTACTGAGCTCACGCTGGTTGATTTTGGCCTACTTTTCTCTGTTTTGTTCTATATCACCTGCCTACACTCTCATTTACTCTCATCAGTTACAGATAATTTGTTTTCAGTCATTCCTCCTTCTCTCTGCATCTAGCTCCCTGCAACGTATCTTTCTGCATGCCTTCACAAGGCTTTCCGCCCTCTACTTCTCCCTGTCAGTGAGAACTGATCTTATATACAGCAATATGCTGACGACAATCTCTGTGGAGCACAACATAAAAGAGAGCGCGAGCATGAAAGAGCGAGAAGAGACAGAGGAAGAGTGGGAGTGTGCTCTAACAATACAGTGCTTTATTAAAATGTCAAACACAAAGGACTACAGAAAAAAGGGATATTACTAGTACTAAAAGCACATTAAACAGAAGTAGATTTCTTGGAGTGGGAGGAAAATGTCAGTAGAACTTAATTTATTCTAACCTCAAACATCTAAGCTGACTTGCTGCTTTGCCGAAAATGAAGGTTGTAACATTTTTTTGATGGTAATAAACACAGAACGGAAAAAAAAAACAAAAAACATTTTCGGTCCACCATAATGCTTTATTTTACACACGTACATACACAACTAAAGGGAGGCAAATATGGGTATTTTGAATGGTTGCAGAGCAGTAAATAATAGTCTTGCTACAGTATCAAAAAGAGTGCACCTTTGCTGCAGTGACGCATGATCCCACTTGAATGTCATATCTGACAAATGAAAAGGATGGAAAATAAACTCTCATACCGATCAAAGTACTTTTAAAAGAAACATTTTATCTGGTTTTACTTTGATGATTTATTTTTTTCCCAGCAGCCAGTTATTTGTTTCTTTACTGTGATTGTTCACTGCGCAGGTATTTTATTAATTTCTCGCTGGTCACAAGTTGCTCTATGAGAAATCACTGCAGCCATTTTTGAATAAATGTTTAGAAGTTTTACTTAACATTCAGAGATATTAAGGGAATATTGCACCTTTGCTCTTTAATGCTGCAGTCATACTAGGGGAAATAGCTGTTGGAGTCTGTGGCATGACCAAAATATTATGACTGTATGCAATGGACTTGCAATCTTGTTGTTTTTGAAATGGTTGCGTTGATCTGGCAAAAAGATGGAGTCAGGATACTATTAGTCTGCTATCAGTTTGTGTCAAATTTGCAATTACATGCATGTTTTTGGTAATAAAATCATAGCTCTGTTCCTGCATACTCAAAGGCGTTTATTTACAGAATGTTTCCCATCAGGCAACCGTTGCAACCACCTTGCACTTGAAAGTGGTCACCCAGAGGTTGACGGTGATGCATGCTCAGCCTCTCAATTACTTTGCTGTTACTTGCAATTAGTCACCAACAGTAAAAATATTCAATGCAATCATTTGGCAACCACTAATTTTTCCTGGTTGCAAACAGGTTTCCATCAGTTTTACTCTAAAATTAAATTAAAAGTTTTATTTTATTTTATTTTCTCCCCATAGTTTCCAGTGAATTTACTGAGAATAGTTTTGACTAATTGCAAAAATTTGTACAATGTCTACTGGCTAATTTATGGATACAGTGATGGTTATAGGATGGATGCTTATCTACCATGAAAGCTGGCACACGACTCCTGTGGATATTCCAAAAAAATTAATGAAAAAAAGAGAAAGACCCAGGAAACCCGGGCTGCCTGCAGCCCATCAAGAGCCACAAAGACCCACAGCCACACATTCCAACGACAGCTGCACGCCCACACCCATCAGAAGGGAGAGGGAGGTCCCATACGAAGCCCCCTAGCCGAGGAGCAATGGCCCCAAAGATCCTGAGGCAAGGGGAAGCCAGCCCTCACCAGAGGCCAGCCCCCTGTGCAGGCCGAGAACTGCCTGACGCACTGCACCCTGCTGACACCCTGCAGAGCCCCCACCCCGCACCCACACACACACACACACACACACGTGCTGAAGAAGCCAAAGCTGCCCTGGTCCACAGCCCCAAGGGGAGCAGGTCAACACCCATGCCAGAACATCCAGCCCCGCTCAGGAACCCTAAGGAACCCACACCTCAGGAGGCCAGAGGACACAGGAGCAACCAGTGATGAGCAGCAAGGAGGCAAGGCACAACAAGGCCCAGACCCAGGTCCAGCCATACACACAAACACACACACACACACACACACACACACACACACACACACACACACACACACACACACACACACACACACACACACACACCAGGAAGACTGTGACAAATACACAAAGACACACATTCATCCACATCTACCCAGAGGGTGGGTAGATGTGGATGTTGCCCCCCCCAGGGCCAACAGCAAACCCAGGATGCCGCCAGCCTAGCCCAAGAAGCTGGAAAGCTGATTTTCTCTCTTCATTAAAAAATGGTTTGCCTTTACAGTAAGTGTAACATAGTTACATAGTTATCACATAGAGTGAAAGTGTGGAAATGAGAACAATAAGCAAAACAAAGTGTGAGATTAACTAAATGTTAAGAAAACATTTCAAAGGTTTTGGATTTTCTTTCTGTCTGAGAACTTTTTTCCCTCTCGATTCCCTGCCAGCAGAAATACTTCAACCAGTTTTCTGTCTTCAGTGAAGGTATCATACAGATAATAAATACTACATGAATAATATCAGTGGAACTAGACATTTTTTATGGTTTATTGGCAAAGTCTGTTTAAAGTAATTATTTAATCAGACAAGTTAATAAAATCCAAGTACTTTTTTTCTTTTTTCGTCTGTTTCTTTGCCAGGCTCCCTCTTGGTCTCAGTGTCTCTCTTCTTTTCTTCATTTCCATATCATTGTGAAGAGAAAAGGGATTAGGAGACTATAGGAGCTGTCTCCAACCTTTGTAACACACAGAGAAAGTAACACAGAAGCAAGAAATGCTCAAACATATACACAACAAAAAAGAAACAAACAAACAAAAAAAACAGCAAAACAAAAAAACCCTTTTATCTCGACCTGAACTGCACACAGCCAACCATTGTGTTCCCCTATCAAAATACTGATATGCATCTTTATTAGGTAGTGGCTTAGAAAAACTGTATGTTTTATTCTTTATTGAGTGCAAGTGCAGTAGCCCTAAATGATACCGACTCTCTATAAGGATACGATGCAGCTACAAGAACAAGGGTTTCTTAACACAAATATGCAGAACATTTCAAAAGAGAGCCTACATCCTAAAGGTTTCAAGTTCAAACTTAAGGTTTCCTCTGTGCAGAAAGAAAGAAAAACAGCACTGACCTCAAGGTAAAGAAACTGATTGATTAACTCTGTTATATCTCAATTATGAATATGCAACAGAACTAATGTACCAGAAATAATCTTTTCTGATACTTTTATCATGATCCAAGAGGACAACAACAAAATTAAAAATAAAACAAAGTAGGTGAAATTCAAACTTTTTTTTTTTTTTGGTCATAGACAAAAAAATAGGCATAAAATATTTTAACAGGATTCAGTGGCCTGGAGGAAATATGTTGGAATGTTTCCTTTAAAAGCTTTCTGTCAGCTGGACTGAAAAATTAAAAGGTCCACTCTGCTGGCATGGGGCTATATATTATTTAATGTAATATTATTGACATTAGTGTAACCTACTGAACTCATTCGTTTGTGGCCCAAAATGTGTATTGAACAGATACAATGGAGTGTAGTCTAGAACAATTGCTTCTCATGCGCTCTCCCAAGACACTAAACATTAAAATCATGTTTCATGGTGGTTTTATAGAACATGAGTGAATAACCGAAGTAAATCACAGAACAAACCTTTTGACATTTAAAAAGCACTATCATAAAAAAATAGAAGTCCCAAGAATCAACCCAGCATTTACTCTGCTTATTTTTTTCACCTTTGTATGCAGTGTTGTTCTTATTCAAGACTCTGGGGACTATGCTCATCCCAAACAGGACTCTTCGTGATTTTCCTAAGCACCGTGCATGACAAATAGTCTTTTCCACAATCGAATGCCTGAATAAACACAAAACCTAATCTTGCATAGCCAGACACGAGTCTCATCAAATTTAGTAAGTCTGGAAAATTTAAGTACAAAGAAGTGAAGAGAAAAAAATAAAATTATTGCTGAAACTTAAACTAATAAAATGAAAGAGAACTTTTCCCAAACCTAAAACCAAGGGTGGAAAAAAATGGGGGAAGCAAAGACAAAGTGCAACAAACTGACATGAGAAGGTGAAAGAAAGATGAAAAAAAAGACAGTAATGAGTCAACCATTATGATTGTTTTTTGTTTTGTTTTTTCATTTTGAGGGGCCATGAGAGAAAATGTCATTAAAAAATGTTATCCTAAAGGATCAAATACCCATTTCTTTATGAAACATTGATAAACATTGTTTCTTCTCCTCCGTGAATTGCCACCTGATTGAGGTGGAGGTGTTTGTGTGTCCCATATATCCCACAAGCTATATTGTCTAGAGACTTTTACCCCCTGGTAGGGTCTGCAATGGCAAATTGTTCCTGGGTGAGGGGCCAGACAAAGAGATTCCAAGGATATTTGTGGAAGCATATCAAGCGAACAGTTTACTCTGCTCGAGATATGCTTACCGGGGCTCCACCCTGGAGCTAGGCGTTGGGAGGGAGCTTGAGGGACAGTGTCTGGTGGCTGGGCCTTAGCCCGAGGTGCCCGGCTGGGCACAGACCGAAGAGGAGACATGGGCCTGTTCTTCTCCACCTACAGGGTCTGGTGCAGTGTGTGTCAGACGGCAGCTAAGGGTGGAGGCCCTGGTGTACCGATCCTCGTCTATTGAGGCTGGCTATCAGGGCATGGAATGTCACCTCTCTGATGGGGAAGAAGCCTGAGCTAGTGTGTGAGGTACCGGCTAGAAATAGTTGGACTCACCTCAACACATGGCCAGATCTCTGGAACCAGTCTCCTGGAGAGGGGCTGGACTCTGTTCCAGTCTGGAGTTGCCCTCGGTGAGAGGCAGCGAGCTGGGGTGGGTATCCTTTTATCCTCTCAACTTCCTGCCTTTATGTTGGAATTTTCATTGGTGGATGAGAGGGTTGCTTCCCTGTGCCTTCGGGCCAGGGAATGGGTCCTGACTGTTGTCTGTGCTTATGCGCCAAATGACAGTTCAGAGCACCCAGCTTTCTTGGAGTCGCTGGGTGGGGTGCTCAATGGTGCTCCATCTGGTGACTCCATCATCCTACTGTAAGACTTCAACGCTCACGTGGGCAATGACAGTGAGACCTGGAAGGACGTGATCGGGAGGAACGGCCTGACTGACCTGAACCCGATTGGTGTTTTGTTATTGGACTTCTGTGCAAACCACAGCTTGTCCATAATGAACACCATGTTCGAACATAAAGATGTCCATAAGTGCATGTGGCACTAGGACAACCTAGGTCACAGGTCGATGATCTATTTTGTAATCATATCATCAGATCTCTGGCTGTATGTTTTGGACACTCGAGTGAAAAGAGGAGCTGAGCTGTCAACTGATTACTGCCTGCTTATGAGCTGGATCAGGTGGTGGGGCAGGATGCTGGACAAACCCGGTGCACCAAAACATAAAGTGAGGGTGTGCTGGGAACATCTAGCAGAGGCTCCAATCCGCGAGATCTCCCACCTCTGGCAGAACATCATTTCTGCTGTTGATGAGGACATTGAGTCCGAATGGACCATGTTCCATGAGACTGAGAATCAGCACCTCTAAGTCTGAGGCCATGGTCCTCAGATGGAAAAGGGTGGAGTGCCCACTCGAGCTCAGGGACAAGTTGCTGCCCGAAGTGAAGGAGTTTAAGTATCTTGGGGCCTCGTTCATGAGTGACAGAGGAGAGAGTGCAAGATTGACAGATGGACTGTTGCAGTGTCCACATCACTGCAGACGCTGCACCAGTTCATCATGGCAAAGAGAGAGCTGAGTGTGAAAGCAAAGCTGTTGATTTACCGGTCAATATACCTCTCTACCCTCACCTATGGTCATGAGCACAAGATACAAGCAGTGGAAATGAGCTTCCCCCGAAGGGTGGCTGGCCTCTCTCTTAGAGATAGGATGAGGAGTGCAGTGATTCGGGAGAGGCGCAGAGTAGAGGCACTACTCCTCCACATCGAAAGGAGCGAGCTGAAGTGGTTCAGGCATCTGATTAGGATGCCTCCTGGGTGCCTCTTGGGTGAGGTGTTCCAAGCATGTCCTACCCAGAGGAGGCTCTGGGGCTTGGGAACGCCTTGGTATCCCCTTTACCAAGATGAGCTGGAGGATGTGGATGGGGAGAGGGAGGTCTGGACTTCTCTGCTTAGGCTGCTGCCTGCGTAACCCGGCCCTGGATTAGCAGAAATAAAGCGATGGATGGATGCTAAATATTGTTAAATACAGTATCCATGCTGTCCATAGTTAGGATTGGAAGCAGTTTTCCTTTATTTTTTTTTAAGTATTCAATATTTATATTCCTTTTCATGGGGACTTTTATGGGGAACAGTGAAAGAGAGATGGGATGCAAAATAGAAGGAGAGCGGTGCAAAGAGACAGTGTTAGCAGTAGAGAAGAAAGACAAGAGTATTTAGCCCATTATTTCCATGGGCTAGGTCAAAATGAGTCAGTTAGAGAATAAAAAGTCATCTTCAAAGCCCGAAGAAGACTCTGCTATTATTCTCTGTCTGAAAAGTGACACTCCACTTTAAGTGTTCCGCTTTAGGATGGCCTTGGGAGGTTAGAACCATGAATGTCAAAGTTGATTTCACACTCTGTAACTCTCTGGACTGTGTGATAGATGTGGACACCGTGCACACATAGACACACTCAAAACATACCAGCACACAATGTAAGTTTGCAAATACACAGAGACATGTGGAATTTGGAAATGCCTGCATGACCACACACAAAGACCAACAAAGCAGATTTTCATATATATACTTAATATTAATCATCTTTAACACCTACACTTATTTGGAGACATACACACCTACATGCACAAACACACACACACACACACACACACACACACACACACACACACACACACACACACACACACACACACACACACACACACACACACAAAGTGGAGGTTATCTGGTATTACAACAAAGGATGAACACCAGCATTAACAGCTTGCTAATGCACACATATTCAAAGAATTAGAGGCATATGGACACAACAGAGGCTCCCATTTAAGAAAGAAATGTCTTTAAAAAATGTTGTCACAGGTAGACTGCCTTTCAGAAAATACATTCATACATGCATAAATAAAACTTGAAATAGACAATCTTAAAGAAAAAAAAAAAAATCACAGCACGATTGCTTTTCTTCATTAACATATCCAATTAACATCAGAATAACATGTCAGAGTGTTTTTGGATGGGTCATGCAAACAAGATGTTGATGATGTGTAAATTAGCATGTGCTATTAAGCAATTAACTTGCTGTTGGAGGTAGCTTTCTTATTGGATGGACAGACATGAGTATGGCATCAGCTTCCCACTTAACCTTCTGCCAAAAAGTCCAATTAGCACATTTCCTCTATTTGCAAACTACTGCATCAAAGTACAGTCGAATGTGACATTAAATTATATTGGTTGTGGGTAAAGGTAAAGGCATAGTTTATGGTAGAGTCACCAGTCATAAGAAGGAAGAGACACACTATGTTGTTCGATGGCAAAACGAGAAAATGTTGCAGACGAAATGGGAAACAGGGCAACACCGAGTTCTGTTTAGAAAGCCACACTTAAATATAAAGTACACAAATGTTTGCACAAATTATTAATAACAAATTATTGTAGTGTGGAAGACCAAATTGTGCTGAGTAAAAAGACATGTTTAAAGAATAATTTCATGCCTAAGAAATTTCAGATTTTTAAATTGCATTTCTAGCTGGGAGTTACTGTTTTGTTCTTTGCTCGAAATTCATAGTTTTTCTTTTATGATTATTATCTCTTAAACAGAGAGCAGTACCCACTGGTTCTGTAGTGGGAGTTTTTGGAAAATGCTTACAAATTAGTCATAAGTGCAGTTCGGTCATACCAGCAGACTTCTGTTGCTAGAAGCCAAATGTCAAAATATCAGCAGGAAATTCAGAAGAATTTCTTTAACAATACTCAAGTGACATAAGCCCCTTTTTGCTTTGGTCTGTTACACTATCAATTTACATACATATTGCAGCTGAGAAAAAAAAAAAAAAAAGCTAATACCAGCACACTATAAGTAAATTATCTTGAAGTATAATTAACAAAAGACTTTGAAGGAATTTGGCTTCTCATGTTAGTGGATGGTTTATGATTTTGAAAGCTAAGAAAGAAACTGCTGCTTTTAACAACTTTGCACTGAATATGTTTAGATGGTTGTTACTGGGGTTGTCATTTTGTTCACGCAAGAAAGTGAATCTATAAACCATAAATTCTTCATATAATGGAAAAGGTAATACATGGTCTCGCACCTAATTGTCCACAGGAAACATTGCATGTGTATTATGCGAAATTGGCTATGCCATGATAATATAAAACATCATTAAGAACAAATTTGACATTTAATTCTTTATCTTGGAAACATACACAACAATCTAATCCTGAGGTCTGCTTACACTGGAGCTTTTAAATGTGTCACAATACAGTGCTTTGAAAAAGTATTTGCCCCCTTCCCAACTTCTTCTTCTTCTTTTATTTTTTTTGGACTTTTCTCACACTTACATGTTTCAGATCATCAAATTAAAATACTATACAAAGATAACCTGAGTAAAAACAAAACTTAGTTTTTAAGGGGTGATTCATTTATTGAGGGTGGTGGTGGTGGTGAGCGTATCCTCAGGAACAGGTGAGAAACAAAGTCATTATCATCTATCAGTCTTGAAAGGGTGACTAAGTTTAAGCGCACTTGGGTTATGGCAGGATGATGATCCGGAACAAATCAGCAAGTCCATCCCTGAATGCATCATTTTGTTTTTTGTTTATATTTGAACCAATGTGAAAGACTCATTGCTAATTATCACAAATAAGTAATAATAAATAATAATTAAGAGCTTTTAACTTAATCACATTATCTTTGTAAGTGTTCTACTATTTTTTTTTTCATAGTGTCAAAGCAGAAATATTTTTAAATCCAAAATTATTTTAGCATTAAAAATATGCATAAGATTCTCAATAAAGTCACTGACTGTGTAGTTTGTAGGTTACAAATTGGCACTAAACACATTTTGACAGTTAAAGCCAATAAACAGGTGCACAGTATCACACAAAGTATGAAAAAAAAACAGTATTCTCATGCTAAACATGTTCTGTTTGCACTGGATTTTTGACATGCTGATTCATAAGGAGGTCATGGTGGCTAAGACTGAACTGTGCAGGTTAACAAAAAGACAGATGCTTGATATGCACTTCCAGCTGACAAAAGAAAACATGGTCACACTTCACATTTTCCAGGTGAGACAATTCATAAGTCCTAACATTGCAGATACTATCTCAGGAATATCTCAGAGCAGAGAATAGCACCACTCCATTGCTGACTAAGACCTGTGACTGTGAGAAGCATAAGCTGTTTTTGAAGATACATTAATTCTAATTCCTTCAGGAAACACCACCATGCACACAGCATTTTAAACACAAATCATACCCAGCTTAAGGTAACTTTGGGACATTTCAGGGTACGTGCTGAAACTAAAAATACAGCTATAGCATGAGAAGAAAAAAGGCATAAAGACAAAAAGCAAATAGCAAAGGAAAGGGGAGAAAGAAACTAAAATTATCAGCGCATGCTGCTTTATTTTAGTTAAAGGTACCTCAGTTGAAGGACATGTATTCACTGTGAACATATTCTAACACGTTTTTGTTCAAATTTTTGTCATATTATGCTCATTTATAGGCTCATAATTATATTTGATGATGGGGCAATAGAATATATTGATATACTCTACACAACAACCCCCCCCATCCTGATGCTACGTAACCACCCAGCTCAATAGACAACACACCCAGTGCAGCTGGATGTAATAAATTGATATATTTCTGTGTTTCTTTTTTTTTTTTTTTGTCTATCTCAGCAACAGTTCATCTGATCCACTTCAGGCTCGGGGGGGAATATAAAATTGGAGATCCGAGTACAAATTTCCAAATGAGATTGTTCAGATAAGGTTTTTGGAGGTCTAAGAAAGCAATGAGAAAGTTCAAACCAGAAAGGCGTGTGAAACGTTTTGGTTTAGTTACTTGGTTAAACTACATGTTTCCTTGAAAGGTAAACAAGGTGAAAGTGTCAGCAACAGGCTTTCAGCTACATTTGCTCTTCTTTTGTAAAGTGTTATCCTACAATCCAAAAGGTCCCTTCCACCTTTTGGATGAAGACACATTTTTTGTAATTTTACTTTCTTACACTACTACAGCACAAGTTAAATCGAATAGTCAACGCGTGGTTGAAGTGCAGACTTTAATTCAGTGGGTTTAATCAAAGTGTTGCATTAACTGTTTAGGAATTGCAACATTTTTTTTCTCCATAGTTCCCCATTTTCAGAGGCTCAACAGTACTTGGACAATTGACTGGGTAGATAAGGCCTGGCCCCGTGTTATTGCTTGCCAGATTGAGCAGATAAAAGATTTTTGATTTGAAGTGTTGAACATGCATTTGGTGGCTGTTCACTGGAACTCGTAATGTGATAGATCCAAAGAGATATTGATTCAAGTGAAGAAGGTCATCGTTAGAGTGAGGATATAAAATAAACTTGTGATAGAGACAGGAAAATACTTATAATTAACAACCTGGTGGATTTGTAAAAAAGAAAAAAAAAAGAGTGCAGTAGTCAACTCAGCAACATCACAACTCTGAAAGGCCACAGAAGGCAAAGTAAATGATGACAGAATTATTTCTATAACATCTAAGTTAAGAACACTTGACCCAAGGAATACCATGTCATCTCTCAAACAATGCAATGTTATAGCATGGGCATGTATGACTGCTAGTGCTTATTGATGATGTGCCTGCTGATCTAAGTAGTAGGATGCTGTAAAACTTCACTTCACAGAGCAAATGGTTAATGACCCAAAGCATACTGCAAAAAGGAGCCAGAGTTTCTTAAGGCAAAGAAAAAAATGAGATTCAGTTACTGAAGACAAAACTGAAAGCAGAAACTGATGCTGCAGTAAAGGCCTGGCAGAGCATCTAAAGGGAGGAAACAACATTTGGTGATGGTTCTCGACTTCAGGCAGTCAAAGAATTTTTATCCAAGTATTAAAAACAATTACAATTATGGAAGTTTGTCCACTTATTTTGAGCCTCTAAAAATTCCTAAACACTTTATGGGGTACTTTTGTTAAACTCCTGGTTAAACTGAAAGTCTTCGAGCACAATCGTTATTACTTGATTTAAAATCCACAGTGGTGTACGGAAGTTAGAAAAAAAAAGTGTCATTGTGCAAGGAGCACAGTATAAACACTTCCACATTAACAGGGCAGCGCACACAATGAATGAATACCATGTGTGCAGATCATTCATAACACCCTGTTACCTTTGCAGGGTGTCTGATGCACCACTGTAATTTTGAGAATAAATAAATAATGAATAAATAGGGTGAAGGTGGCACAAACACACCCAACTGTCCACTGGGAATTTGCAGTTTGAGTCTGCTCTCTTTTCCTTTTTTTTTTTTTCTCACTTACAGTGTGGTTTAGGCAACACATTTTATTGCTCGGGGGCTTGATGATGATAATGCTTTGCATTTAAATGCACATTTTACATCCTTAAAAGCTTTGTTTTCTGTGTTTCCATGGTGCCTGGTTCGCCCCATCTTTAGTTGCAGATACTGGCTTGCATTTCACATGCTTGAGGTCACTTTACTTTAAACTGTAACTATCTATAGATCATAATATAACAAATTGCACTACTGGTTGTTTATATGGAAGGAAATCTCGTTTGCAAATCTGTTGCATTGTAAAGTACAAAGGTAATGAAAGAAAAGCCTGGAATTTTAACAAGGTATACCACACAGTTCAGAAACAGCATTTTCTGTACAAAGAATTACTCCCTCTGGGTGTGAACTTTGGGCTTTGTAAGATTGCAGACATTTTACAGGCACAAAAAAGCAATATAGCATAGCTAATGAAAGGGACAAAGCCCATAAGCATGTTATGACCACTTTAATGGAGGCTATAATATATATATATTCACCTTTGTGAGTCTATAGGGATTTGTAGAGAAAACCTGAGGAAGCTGTGCACCACTGAATGGAGATCCCTAATAAACTTAACACATAAACTTGCACATGCAATATCATGCACGATGTCCTCACAGATATTACAAGTACAGCTTAATGGCTATCTCTAACTCAAACTAAACCAGCATGCTTATAAGACAAAAGAGAGCCAGGTTTCATATAACTCCATCTGGGTGTAGATTACTATTATCTCACCTACTCCCTATCACAGACATGGGCTCATACAAATCCGCCTCATATAATGGAGGTCATCTTTAGTGTGTACTGACTATTATCCATCTCTCAATGTGATTTTCTCCTTTTCTCCCTCCCAGTGTTATTTTCTACCTCATTCATGCTGATTTTCTCTCCTCTCTTACCTCTTGCTGTTTTTGTCTCCATTCTGTGTGTGTCGCCTCCTCTCTCTCTCTCGTTCTCTTACAGCACCCCCCCCTCCCCACCCACACACACACACACAGACTTTTTCTCCCTCTCTCTTTCCTCTCCTCCCACTCTCCACTCCCTTCGGTCTAGCTGTCACCCTTGTCATTCATAAGCACAATGCCATTCTGCTTGTTTCAGTAATAGGATAGTCCATTATCTGACTGTGTCTGTTCATCAAGGTACTCCTGTCGTACATTTTGCTCTCCTCGCCTTCACCCCACACAGGAGGAAGGAGAAACAGAGGGATGATTAGGAGGAGAAGATAAGCCTTGAACAAGGACAGCTGGAGGTAGAGAGAAAAAGATAGAGGAAGAGAAGGGCATAAAGATCAGGCAGATGTGTGAAAATCATAGTGTGAGTGAGAGCTCTTACATCTTTCTATCTTTCTGTATGTTTCATCAGTTGATTGCCCCTATCAGACAGATTGAAGGAGGCTCTATTCCTCACTCTGACCGACTCAATAATGCGGCTGGAACTTGATTAGCTTTTCATCACCAACCTTCGCTTTTTTTGGAATCCAACTGCAGACAAGTGCACAGAAATATTCACACAGTTGCATACCTGAGGATGGAGTTAAAGCCTGCATACAATTATATACACTGCTCAAAAAAAAAAACCCACAGGAAAACTTAAGCACACATCAGATGAACAACATATACAAGCTACCGATATGCATTGTGTAATTCATCGAGAAAAAAAATGGCATAACAATGTCAGTGGAAACCATAACCATGAATCCTTTGAGGGCTGTAATCACATCAAAAAATTCAAAATTTAGATCGCAGGCTGATCCCACTTCTGTCAATGTGGCTCAGTGATGTTTATGGCCCCCGTGTGCCTGATGCACTCACAACAGTGGCTGGGCATGGTGGATGGTGTCATGGCGCTTCTCTTCCCAGATTTGAATCAGGGGGTCAGTGAGATCCTGGATCAGCAGTGGCAGCTGCACAGATACATTATGTTTCAGAGGTTCTGAAACATAATGTATCTGACGATCAGAATTTGTCTGAAGCAATAAAACTTCATATTCAAATCCTTCACACAGTATTTCACACAGGGTTAAAACACATTAAATTTCATTGCTTTCTGTATTAAATTCATGGGGTTACAACCATGCAAATCAAATTATAACTTTTATGTATGTATTTTTTGGGGGGATTTTTGGTTGATATTCTGTCTGTCTCCATTAAAATGAGACTACCATCAAAATTAGAGACTGTTCATTTCTTTAAAAGTGAGTAAACTTACAAATTCAGTCAGTGTTCTGTTGGCTAGCAAGCGGAGGTCTCTGTGACCCCCAAGGATTCGACTGTACAGACCATCACCGAGCCACTGCCAAACCGATGATGTTGGGTGACGTTTGCAGGTAGCATGGTATTCCATGGTGTCGCCATTCTCTGTGACATACCACGTGTTCAGTGTGAACCTGCTCTCATGGGACCCCATGACACCCTCACGGAGTCTGAGTCTGACAGTTTGGTGAGAAACATGCACACAAATAGCCCACAGGAGGTTGTTTTGTGGGACTGTGGCAGTGCTCCTCTCACTCCTCCTCACACAAAGGAGCAGATACTGGTTGATGCCCTCCTCTAGCCCTCTCATTCTCTATGTATAACAGCCCTGCTTTTGTCATCTCCTCCACACTTTTGAGACTGTGCTGAAAGACACATCAAACCCAGAGAAAAATCAGTCAGGAAGGATCAGAAGAGAGCCATGATCTTTTGCCACCACCTGCAAAAAGACATTCAGTTTTGGGGGCATACCTTGTTGTTGCTTGTCCAGTGTGCTTGTCACTTTCATTTGCTCCAAAGCAGTTGATGTTGATTCACAATGGTTTATGTTTCCTAACTAGAAAGATTTATCTCTGTCGTAAATGTTGCGATTATGACAATGTAACAGCATCTCAGTTAAACTTAATTTATAATAGATAACCAGAATAGTTAAGATTGTGGGCACACTGCTCACCTTGATGAGCTATCCAGGTGGTTGGTTCGCTAAAGTTTGGAGCCTATCCCAACTGTCACAGGGCAACAGACAGAGTTTGACTTCTAACCTTATTGTGTAATCCTGAATTACAGTATACTGTATGCCTTGAGATCCATTAGTCTGTTACACAGCCAGCCAGGAAACACAGCAAGCCAGATTTGCCTTAACATGGACCAGACAAACTAAGAGAAACTATGTAAAGCTGATATCTACATCTCCCAGTTAATTAAGGAAACAAGCCAGTATACCAACCAAGCAGACAGACATCATGAAATGTATTTCTTCCTAGAATTTAAAGTGCATTTCCACAGTAATGAGTTCTTAATTTCAGCCAATCAGTGATTCATTCTTGCAGTCAATCAGCCATTCAGTCACTGTGTGCTGCCTGCACACTGATCTGCAATATTGAGCAATAAAATATCCCTGGCTCCACATGTCAAAACTTTATTTTCAGTCTAATATATTACAAATTCAACGGCTGGATAAATCAGTGCCACTGAATTCCATATTAATAGTAATCACATCACCTATAGCCCAGAGTGACTTATGATTTTATAGATGGATTATGCTGCAGTCAGGGGTGTGTGTGTGTGTGTGTGTGTGTGTGTATATGTGTGTGTGTGTATGTGTGTGTGTGTGTGTGAGTGTGTGCGTGCGTGCATGTGCGCGTGCTTGAACATCCGTCTTTGTGAGAACCAGTTTGAATTCATACCAAGCTTCTCTAAGAACCATTGTGAGGGTTTCTGGTTTTCTGGTTTGAGGATAGACTAACTGATGAAGTTGTAGAAACTGCATGATGTCAATATGCATGCTCATAAGGACAGCTGTATATATAACTGTTTGTGCTTGAGAGAGTATATTTAAGTAGTCAGATTTTACAAATTCCTAACACAGATTCACTGTTGAGCAAATCTGTTGCGTGGGACTTTAACTAAGAAAGGGACAAGATATGCAACGTATTCTCAACCCATCACATCAAATCCTGCCATTCTGTCAGATGCTGCTGGCATTGCAGAGATATGCACAAGCTGTCCTTTAAAGTCAGTGCACCGGCAGCGGCAATATTGGATGCTGAGAGACAACAGGTTTCTTTAAAGAGCAAGAAAATCTGCATTTAGAGGTTGGAGGGGTGGCATTGTGGAAAGTCGCAGGTCTGAGTCAAGAGAAAACTGTTTAGATGCTTAATATTTTGCTTTTACTTTGTTTGAACTTGCAATTTTTTTTTTTTTAATTGCTTTTCAATTTTACTTGCTAGTTAGGTCAAGACACTTAAAAAGCACTAATTCAGTTTAAGGCACTAATTACTAAATAGTTAAAGTTCAGTTAAAATATGCCCCTTCACAACTTTAACTTTATGTACTGAAAATTGACAGGCAGTTTGACAGAAGTGTAACATTTGAACCTGTGGTAGTGAGTGTGGTAATATATATGTTTCCTTTTTTTGTTGTTTCTTCAACAACAAAAGAAGACCAAAGTTAATGAAGAAAAGTGGAAAGCTAATTGTATGAGGGACAATGAAATGCATCGGTGAATTTGTTTGACTTGCCCAAACAGAGAAATGACCAAAGTCATTTTTGTTAGTTGTTACAAGCAAAGAATTTGAAAGATCAGGAAAAAAAAAAAAAAAAAAAAAACTATAACCATGTGATACTATAATTCTCTAAATCAGTTTTAGTGATGGTGACAGCAGTGAAATATGCCAGTCTTCAGTGAAAATGCTACAATGCAAAGTTAAATTCTGCTCTGCATAATAAAAAAAATAATTAAAAAAAGAACAGCTTCATTTCTCCTTCGGACAAAGGCTTTAATCATCTTTTAGATGATTCTGATGATGCCAGTGACATTTCTTGATCTAACTGGCAGATGCAGTTAACCTGGGTCAAAGTGCTACCTGTTTATAGCGTTTCCATTGAATGTTACAAGTATGCAGGTCAAGAGGTCACACAAATGAATAGACAGATGAGTGTTATGCTAATTACTCACAAAATAAGGCACTTAAAGGAGAAATTTTAAGGTTTAAAAAGTAATAAAGCTTGAGACCTTCTTCGAAGTGCTGTACCTTTTACATTTGCTTTTATTTTCTCAGTGGTATCAATAAAAAGATGTTGAAGAGGTTCAAGTATTTTTTTTTCGCCTCTTTTCACCATCTGCTGTTCCCAGACCAAAAAAAAAAAAAAAAACTTTGCCTGATAAAAGTATCGCTGTGGGTTTTCTGCTTTTTTCAGTCTGGTGAACATTTTAAAATATCAGATTTATCAAAGATGCCTCTTGCCTGTAGTAATTATAGCAGTGCTACAAAATGAATACTGTAGTGCTCAATGTTGAATTCATTTTCATAAAGAAACAAGAAGCACTCCGAGGGTGCAAACCTCAGAGTGCCTCGGAGTGAGGCAGCTCACTCTCGCCCTCTCTGGGCAGTGTTTACTTTTAAGGGAACAGTATCGTGTTTTGTATATATTCATTTAATAATGAATATATTTAATCAGTAATATGTATCAAGTGAAAAAAAAGAAAACAAAATTTTGATCACCAGTTTGCCCCCCCCCCCCCCCCCCCCCCCCAAAAAAAAAAAAATAAATTATTCAGGAACATTGTACATAATCCAAATTTGATGTATTTAAGCTGTTACTGTAGTCATACAAAGTCATAATAAAAATATAATATTATATTAAAATATATTTATAACTAACTAGATGCCTCATTCTCTTCCTCTACAATTCAATTCAATTTTATTTATATAGCACCAAATCACAACAGTTGCCTCAAGGTGATTTATATTCAATTCAATTCAATTCAATTCAATTTTATTTATATAGCGCCAAATCACAACAAACTGTCGCCTCAAGGGGCTTTGTATTGTGGGTAAAGACCCTACAATAATACAGAGAAAACCCAACAGTCAAAACGACCCCCTATGAGCAGCACTTGGCGACAGTGGAAAGGAAAAACTCCCTTTTAACAGGAAGAAACCTCCAGCAGAACCAGGCTCAGGGAGGGGCAGTCATCTGCCGTGACCGGTTGGGCTGAGGGGAGAGAAAGACATGCTGTGGAAGAGAGCCAGAGATTAATATCAATTAATGATTAAATGCAGAGTGGAGTATAAACAAAGTAAATAAGGTGAATGAGAAACAGTGCATTATGTGAACCCCCCAGCAGACTAGGCCTATAGCAGCATAACTAAGGGATGGTTCAGGGTCACCTGATCCAGCCCTAACTATAAGCTTTATCATAAAGGAAAGTTTTAAGCCTAATCTTAAAAATAGAGAGGGTGTCTGTCTCCCGAATCCAAGCTGGAAGCTGGTTCCACAGAAGAGGCGCCTGAAAGCTGAAGGCTCTGCCTCCCATTCTACTCTTAAGTATCCTAGGAACCACAAGTAAGCCAGCAGTCTGAGAGCGAAGTGCTCTATTGGGGTGATATGGTACTATAAGGTCTTTGAGATAAGATGGTGCCTGATTATTCAAGACCTTCTATGTGAGGAGAAGAATTTTAAATTCTATTCTAGATTTAACAGGGAGCCAATGAAGAGAAGCCAATATGGGAGAAATATGCTCTCTCTTTCTAGTCCCTGTCAGTACTCTAGCTGCAGCATTTTGGATCAGCTGAAGGCTTTTCAGGGAGCTTTTAGGACAGCCTGATAATAATGAATTACAATAGTCCACCCTAGAAGTAATAAATGCATGAATTAGCTTTTCAGCATCACTCTGAGAAAGGATGTTTCTAATTTTAGAAATATTGCGCAAATGCAAAAAAGCGGTCCTACATATTTGTTTAATATGTGCATTGAAGGACATACCCTGGTCAAAAATGACTCCAAGATTTCTCACAGTGTTACTGGAGGCCAAAGTAATGCCATCCAGAGTAAGTATCTGGTTAGACACCATGTTTCTAAGATTTGTGGGGCTGAGAACAAGAATTTCAGTTTTATCTGAATTTAGAAGCAGGAAATTAGAGGTCATCCAGGCCTTAATATCTTAAAGACATTCCTGCAGTTTAACTAATTGATGTGTGTCATCTGGCTTCATTGATAGGTAAAGCTGAGTATCATCTGCATAACAATGAAAATTGATGCAGTGCTTTCTAATAATACTGCCTAAGGGAAGCATGTATAATGTAAATAAAATTGGTCCTAGCACAGAACCCTGTGGAACTCCATAATTAACCTTAGTGTCTGAAGAAGACTCCCCATTTACATGAACAAATTGGAGTCTATGAGATAAATATGATTCAAACCACTGCAGTGCAGTACCTTTAATACCTATAGCAAGCTCTAATCTCTGTAATAAAATGTTATGGTCAACAGTATCAAAAGCTGCACTGAGGTCCAACAGGACAAGTACAGAGATGAGTCCACTGTCAGAGGCTCTAAGAAGATCATTTGTGATGAATTCTGAAACCTGACTGAAACTCTTCAAATAAACCGTTCCTCTGCAGATGATCAGTTAGCTGTTTTACAACTACTCTTTCAAGAATCTTTGAGAGAAAAGGAAGGTTGGAGATTGGCCTATAATTAGCTAAGACAGCTGGGTCAAGTGATGGCTTTTTAAGTAGAGGTTTAATTACAGCCACCTTGAAGGTCTGTGGTACATAGCCAACTAATAAAGACTGATTGATCATTTTTAAGATTGAAGCATCAATAATTGGAAAGACTTCTTTGAACAGTCTAGTAGGAATGGTGATCTAATAAACATGTTGCTGGTTTGGAGGAAGTAACTTTTGAAGTTAACTCTGAAAGATCAACTGGAGCAAAAGAGTCTAAACAAATACCAGCAGTGCTGAAAGCAGCCGAACATGAAGAATAATCTTCGAGATGGTTATGAATAATTTTTTCTCTAATGTCTAAAATTTTATTTGTAAAGAAATCCATGAAGTCACTACTAGTTAAAGTGAAAGGAATACTCGGCTCTACAGAGCTCTGACTCTTTGTCAGCCTGGCTACAGTGCTGAAAAGAAACCTGGGGTTGTTCTTATTTTCTTCAATTAATGATAAATAGTAAGATGTCCTAGCTTTACGGAGGGCTTTTTTATAGAGCAACAAACTCTTTTTCCAGGTAAAGACCCTACAGTAATTACAGAGAAAACCCAACAGTCAGAATGACCCCCTATGAGCAGCAGTGCTCACAGGGGTGACAGTGGGAAGGAAAAACTCCCGTTAAACAGGAAGAAACCTCCAGCAGAACCAGGCTCAGGGAGGGGCAGTCATCTGCTGAGACCGGCTGGGGCTGAGGGGAGAGAGACAGGACAAGAGACATGCTGTCGAAGAGAGCCAGAGATTAATAATAACTAATGATTAAATACAGAGTGGAGTATAAACAGAGTAAAAAGAAGTGAGTGGGAGACGAGACTACAGCTGATCACCCCACTAAGTGATGGAATTGATCGGTGGGGCCAGAGAAAATCAAATTCATCCAATTGGTTTTTAGAAGAGGCAGACATTCTCTCCAAACTAACGTGGTCTAGAAGTAAATTCCTATATTGTGTAACAAACAAATGAATTTTTGATTTCCATTTCATGAGGATAATTTTCTTAGCGATGCATAAACCAGTAAGAACTATGTGTGATGTATTTGCTCCTATATCTAATTCACTTACATCACCTAAATCCATAGTTTGGGTGAGGTGATTGAATGGATTGGGCAGGGTTGAATTTTAATGCATGGTTAAAACGACCCAACTCTACACCCCCCACAAGGTTTTATCCGATTTCACTCAAAACTTTTCAAGCTATTGTGTTTTTACACAAAGAACGACACGCACGTATGCACGCACACATGCATGCGTATGCTACCAAAAACATGAGGTATTTTGTGCAATACATTCACCAAGAAGTCTGACAGCAAAATTTGTCTCTAATCAGAAGGACTGGCATTTGTGATATTAATATAACAAATAAAAAAAATGAATTTTCATATAGTATTCATCTAAACATTTACAATACACACAGACACACGCACGCACACACAAAAAGACTCAACCTGATTTGTGTTGCTCATGCTCCCATATCGCTCTCCCTTCAGCACAAGTTGAGTCCTTTCACACTTCTTGTGTGAAGATGAAACCCCGTACGTGTGTGTGTGTGTGTGTGTGTGTGTGTGTGTGTGTGTGTGTGTGTGTGTGTGGGCAATGAATCATAGGTTTTTGTGCAGGGATGACAGTTTGGGAGCTTAGCAAGAGGAGGAGAGAAGAGGAAAAACTTCAGAGGGGAGGAGAAGCCTCGGGACACACATGGAGCAATACCTTCCCTCTCTTTATTCCTACTTTCCTTTGTCTCACACACACATTTGTACTCGCTGTCCATCAGTCAGTCCCAGCAGACCCTCTACAGAGGAGATACGACTGAAAGACAGACAGGGTTGTGCCGTATTAGCTCGCCATCTGTAATGGTGAGGGTACGTGTTTGTGTGTTTAGTTACCTGTGTGTGAACAGAATACAACACAATAAAAACTGTGCATTTTATTTGACGATATCAAATTAAAGAGAAATTAAAGTGCTACTCCAGATGAGCTGAATTTAGCAGCTTCAAGCTACAGTAAATTTCTGTTAGTGGTTTCTGTAGGATTTTGGTTAAGCCCAGATTTTTTCCTTTTGTGGTTAAATAACAGCAACAGAGAATAAATTTCTGACTCCAGCACGTCCATGTGTGATGTGCTGCACAGCCATGCACATCATTACAGCATTTTCTACTGCTGGTGAGCCTTGGGCCTCTTTTCCACAAAACAAATATTAACACTTTCAGTTAAATGACGTTCTTAGATTACATTATCTGAAAAAATAATGTACTGCGTATATATGGGCAAAATTACTGGGCCACCTACAAGAGCTGTTCAGCCATGAGCAGTCATGCCACGAAGCTTCAGATATACAGCTAACCAAAATATTAATGACTGTCAAAGGATTCCATCTACATACTTCAAGTAAAAGGATTACATACGCACACTAAAATGTTCGCTCTGTTGCTTTGGATCTTTTTGATGTGCAGAGATTCTGTTGGAATATTGCTGCACAATGAGGGTCAGCGAAACTGTTGGGACAAAACAAGGTAAAACATCATCAATGACACTGAAAACGATGGTTTACAAGGAGCAAATTTTGAGGGTTATTTTTGGATCAGTTCACTTGTTTGAATTTGCACTTCCTCCAGTCTGCAAATCAGTGAACAAACCTCTAAGAAACAACATCAAAATAATGTTGGCTTGAATAACATTTTACTTCTGAAATAAGAAAAAAAACACTCCAACTTAACAAAGTCAAATCTTGTTTACTAGCAATGAAAATGCCTCCAAATCTAAATACCTGAGCCAGAAAATATCTAAAGCCTTTAAAGGATGTTTTTCTGTTAAATGTGTGCTGTTGTCATATTGCGTTGTGTTGGTAATTTTGTATACCCAAATCCAGTATGTGAGAATGACCATAGAGCAAGGTTGTAATGTCAATCACAAAGCGGCTACAAAACCCAGAAAAACAGAGAATAAATAAAAGTCTTTGAATCCAAGGCTTCCAGAAATCTTTAAATATACAAATACAGGACCAGGAGACTGACAGCTCAGAGGGACGACTCAACAAAACACAAGGAGAGACTGAGACATCATACAAAAGGTCATGAAGTGGAATCAGGCAGGGAAAAAGAGCTGAAATGAATCCATGATGATGAGACAGGGGAAGTTCAAACAGTAGACAAAAAAGACAAAGGGTACTGAAACAAGCCAGGAAATAACCAAAACACAAGAACACCAAACACAGAGACAGACTGAACACCAGACACGGGGACACGGGGAGGCGAACAAAGTGTGAACAGCATTCAGAGAGTTATATTAAAATTAAGACCACAAATTACAAGAATCAAAAATACAAAAACTCAAACTCAGACACAAAACCCTAGTGCTCATCACAGTTATATATTATCATAAAGTAATTAGTAAAAATTGGTAAATTTAATTAAATAGTAACATTATTAATTACATTTTCAACAAGTCAAGTTGTAACCTAATAGATTTCAAAGGCAGCCTTTCTAAAATGCTGATTGGTAAAACTCCATTATTTAACAGCAGGACTTTGTGCCTCTGACTTCAATCTTAACAGGATCCTGAAGCTTTCCAGCACCTGTAAAGGGTCACTGTGGTAGTGTGACTCTACAAATCTGAGAAAGTCACAACAAGAAAGAAATGGACAGAAAGAAAAAGCAAGATGAAAAAGTCACTTTGGCAGGCAGTGGGGTTTAAATATAATGATATTTTTTGGGGGGGGGGGAATACATAAAGAAAAAAGGAAAAGAAAGAAACAAAGAACTTATGAACACTGAGAAAGTTCATTCCAAAATTGTACTTTTGCTTACTTGCTCAACTTTTTAAACAGAGGCTTTTTTTTTTTTCCAGATATGGATTCAAAATTATGTCAAATCTGATACTGAATCACAGATACAGTGCTCACAAGTCCCCCATTACTTCAATAGTCTCATCCCCTACAAGTTATAGTCAATAGCACATATGTCTGCAGGACTAAACAAATTCAGCGTCAGAGTCATTTGTTTTATTCACTTTCTCTCTTAAATCAGAGTTCCATTCTTTTACTACCTAAGATGTGACGACCTGCCAGTCACAGCTAAGCATAATGCTAGTGTCTGTGGAGTCTGTGCACAGCTTTGCAGACCATCATCTGTGTGCTTTTCATGCTGTTTGTTGATCTTTGGTGTTTTTTTACACTCCCTCCTCTGTGTGGTGAATTCCTCTGTCACTCCCTTTCCCGCTCAGGCTCACTTTAGAACAAAGCAGAAATCACCCTACGCAATGTGTCGTCCCCATCGGACTGCATGCTGTAGGTTTTTTTGAAGGACTACATGAAAGCACATCTGCGTAGGTTGCATACACATAATCCACTGTGTAGGCAAAAAGCTATGCAAATGGACACAAACTCAGTCACCCATTAGTCACTGACCATTGATCCTAAGTGAGCAAGGTGGTTGTAAAGCCACTGGGAGCAATTTGGGGTTCATTGTCTGTCTCAAGGACACTTTGACATGTAGACAGGTAGAGCTTGTACAGGTGCATGTGCTCAATGTAAAAGTTTGCACACTCATGTCATGACCACAGCCTGTTTCATGTTACCATTCTGTTATGTATTTTGCAGTACTATCTGTCCATTGAGATTGCTTGACAGCATGAGCTGTGATACTGTTAGTTATTATTATATATAACAACAATTATTATATAGTAATTATTGTTATCCATCTCTGTGTTTTTCAGTTTAACTCCCTCTGCATCCTTTGTCCTAAAGAAACCATTCTGGTATGAAAAAAAATTCACCTTTTTCTGGAGAAGTGTGCTATTAGTTTTCTTTTTTGTAACTTTCATAATTTTTAAAAAATATTTAGCTTTTTATGAATTATTTTGAATTTTGCCATTTGAAATGAATGGAGAAGGTTTGAAACCAACTCTATTTTGAGAGTTAACTAGTTCAGCATACTTTGAGTTAGAGAAAAAATTCAAACTTTAAACGGGTCTCAAAACCTTGAACTATTCATTCAGGTGTTACTCACTATTCAAACAGTGACAGTTTAAGTTTGAACTTTGAAATTTTAATGCATTTCTATGGAAGGTTTTTAGAGTGGTGTCATCATCACCCACTGAAGAATTTGAGCTGTTTTACTTTTCAAAATTTTTACTCTTTCAGCTCTTTATTCCCACAACTTTTGGTCCCTATCTATCGATCTATCTATCGATTTATCTATCGATCGATAGATAGATAGATCGATAGATATATATACACACACACACACATGATATATCTAAAGGTTAACCTGCTTTCAGTGTATTATAGTGGGTAAGAGTGCAAAGGAAGTTTGTGGTCTATTGGCTTGTAATGTATTCATCTTATCTTTAACCAGTCAGAAATTGAATAAAGGAAGGTATGCTTGAGTAACAAAGACCTTCTTAGGTATCATAAGCCAAAACTAACCAGTACTTCAGTACAGCAGTATTCATTTTTTGTACTTTACAGGAGCTGTTTTAAAGTAAATTGAACAATAAGATAAACAATTAAATTGAGAAGTCATGGTTCCCTTCTTGACTAACACCGATGAGGTCAGAAAGAGCCACTGAGGCATTTGCTGTAAATTCTTGTTCTAGAAAGTAACTGGGACTGAAGGTACACTGTAAACCCAGATTTTGATTCCACTTAAAAATATTGAGTTCATATTACTTAAAATTACCTAGAATGTGAACATTACTTGTTAATGTTGAGTAGACTGTACTTTTTGATGGTCTATCTTATTGTAATCATGTGTTTGAGTTCAAACAACTTAATATCATCAAGTTTTGCACCTGCTAAAAATCTAGTTTATACCAGTTTAAACAGACTGGGTTAATGAGCAGCTGCATGGTGGCATAATGGTCAGCAGTGCTACCTCACAGGTAGAATACCATCTAGAAGGTCTGGGTTCAATTCTGGCTTGGCCTAGGCCTCTCACTGTTTGGAATAGTAGACATTTGGTATTTTTGTTTGGTTTTTGTTCACAACGCTCTCTCGTATAGTTTTTTTATTGTTCCATGGACAAATGTTATTTGTAAATGTTAATGTACCAGCATTCAGCAGGGCTGAGTTTTATCATGTTTATTTACCTAATTTAAACAGACACAGTTCAACACTGTAAAAAACATTTGTGTTGCTGTGCAGCATGGTGGCGTGGTGGTTAGCACTGCTGCCTCACAGCTAGGATTGCTATCTGATAGTCTGGGTTCAATTCCACCTTAGCCTGGGACTCTTGCTGTGTGGAGTTTGTATGTTCTCCCTGCGTCTGCATGGGTTTCCTCCCACAATCTGAAGACATGCAGTTACTGGGGTTAGGTTAATTGGTCTCTCTCTAAACTGCTCACAGGTGTGAATGGTTGTCTGTGTCAGCCCTGCAACAGGCTGGTGACCTGTATGGGGTGTACCCTGCATCTTACTGCCTTGTCAGCTGGGATAGGCTCCAGCCCCCACCACCCCCACACAACCATGAAAAGGATAGGGGAACTGATTGATCAAAAGACATTTTATTTTTTCATGAACTATAAAAGATAAGTTTGGTCAATTAAAACACACAATTTAGTTCAATTGGAAATGGAGTAGTGCTTACTTAACAGGCTGAGTTAAATGAACTGTTTCATTACTTAAAAAAAATTAAGGCAACGAGTTACCTTGGTTTTTTTAAGTAGATTTAACTTATCCGGGTTTACAGTGTATGCATCTACATCTCACATGGGCTATGGATTATTCAATCTGCATTAATCTGGAAAAAAAAAACAAAAACATTTTACATGAATGAAATCATATGAAAAAAATTCAATCAGCCTTGACCGACGAGTCACTAAAGAGCAGCTGACTATGTGGTTTGACCATGTTTTACTTGATTATTTGCTTTAAATCTAAGAATTAAGAGTAACAGTTTTGCCCAACCTGGATTTAAGTGTTTGATTATTGATCATCATTACTTTATAATATGATAAGGGACAAATTTAAACAAATGGTGCAGAAACTTTTTAATTCCCACGTTTCAGCAAATTATTTAAACCATTAGTTCAAAAAGAAAGAAGCAAAGGTGAAATAGAGCAGAAAGTCCATTGTAATCACTCATTACACTGAAGAATTGGTGTACACCTTTCTAAGTCATAATCAAAGTAGGTCAAACAATCAAGTAGCACTCTAAAATGTAATTGGTATTTATGGCCAACAATTTGGATTAATAACATTAACTTTTACTTCCAATTTCACTTCAAGATCCCCGCACAATGGAGTGGAGGTTTAAATCTGTGCCAGGCTGAGTTCTTCTTTCACTCTCTGTATAATTAACATGGCAAAGCCAGCTGGAGTCACAATAAATATCAAATATGACCTATTGACAAAAAAAAATTCACAAATTTCATAAAGCCATTCCTTTCCAGCCATAAGATACAATCAAATGAGCTATTACATTGTGGCTACAATAGTCATTAAGCTTACTTTCAACTATGGTTGAGACCTGGTTCAGTCACACTGGAGTAAAACAGGATGGACTGCATTTAAGTTTTTCACATTTGGTGACTGAATGCAAGTAGTCACAGCAATCACTCTCAGACAGATTGGCGAAGGTTTGCAAATAATTGCCATCTAGTTTACAAACAGGCAGATTGCCAACACATGGCAATCAGTCTAAGTCAGACTGCTCTGATGAGAACTATTTGTCTGTGACACGTCTCTTTGCAACAGGGAACTCCAGTCAACTGGTTGCCAACTGACAACTTGCAACAGATGGCAATAGATTTGCCACAGATGGCTACAGATATGCAATTTTCACCAACTGATCACGTGTAATTGCTGCAAACAGATTGCATGTAATTGCCATGTAATTGACCCCATTGAACTGCATGCCAATTGCACACTGACAATAGACCAACTCCGCTGCTGTCTTATTGCACTCAAGTTGGTTTGAAGACAGCAACTGACTGCGAGTGGCTGCAGACTTGCTCCCTGTGTTCAAAGCAACCATTTCAAAGACAACAGGATTGCAAGTTCACAGCACACAATCACAATATTTTGGATTTATTTATTAAAATTTTTATGTCTTTTTTTTGTGCTGTGTTCTGGAACCGCTGTTTTTTCCTACTGTCACTGTAGCATAGGCAAGTTCAAACAGTGGGAGTTTGGAGTTTCAATCAGTTTGATAGATTGATAAGATTTAAGAGAGCAGCATGAGGGTGCAGTGTAAAAAATAAACATTGTTTTCTTCAGCAACAAATTGAAGTGCTCTTAACAAATATATCACATTTATTAAGTTGTGTTATTAGAAGCACAATAAAAGAGTAAAATAATTAGATAAAAAAAAAAAAAATCCTATTGTACAATTGTATGATTTTAGATAATAATTAGAATTCCTACTTAGAATTAAGTTTGGAGGAAAATGTCTAGTTCAAACTGATAGATCTGACATTAATAATTTGATGTGATGAATGTTGGTCACTGTAAGTAAGCCCGTTTACTGAAACAAATTGTCGACCAGTTAATTCATTGCCAATTTTGAGTAAAATTATGGAAAAAATTATATTTGAACAAATTAATACTTATTTTGTTGAAAATGATCTTTTTACAATGTACCAACATGGAGTTACCTTAGTGATAGAGAACAGATGGTTTACTCTAATGGTTGTTATTCAAACATGAAAAGTGTACAATATGGAGTACCACAAGGCAGTTGTCTTGGTACAATTCTATATACAATATTTACAAATGATTTACCATTAGTGTTAAATAAACCAGGCATTTCAATGTTTGCTGATGCTAGAACAGTATATTTAGCTGCAAAGTCCATAAAAGAAATTAAAACAGAACTTGGTCAAGACATAAAATGAATGATCAATTGGGTGAATAGTAATGAATTTATTTAAACGTTCAGAAAACAATGAATATTTTAATTGGCACAAAATATTCATTAAGAAATAAACCTCAGCTTATGGTCCAATATGTCATTAAGAAATATTAAAAAATTACAATTAGATGTTATATTCAACTCATTGTGTGCACAAGGCACACAACGAAACGATCGTTCCAGATCACTCATCCAGAGACGAGCATCTGCGGTCATGCAGTTTAAGTGTCTTGCCCAAGGACACAACGCAGCACAGGGACAGCGGCTCGAACCAGCAACCCTCCAGCTGCAAGGCGAGCGCTTACCCACTGCACCACTGCCACAGCAGTGCAAAATAAAGCAGCACAAAATAAAGCAGCAAGGGTGGCTCTAAATTGTGGTATTAGGACAAATGTTGGAAAAATGCATAATCAACTCTCTTGGTTATCGAGTGAAGGATAGAGGGTTGTATACTCTGATTACTAAATAATATCATTAAAGCAAGAATTCCAATGATGGATCAAAAATTTGAATTTAGCAGAGATATTCATAAATATTCAACGCAGCAAGTGGCCGGATTATGCTTTGTTTTGCCTAAAGGTAAGACTAATGTGGGTCAACGTGCAATGATATTTAGAGATATATATATATGAATGGAATGTATTGCCATTGCATATTAGACAAAGCAATGACAGTAGTTTTAAAAAAAAATTGATGATGTATTTTAAAAATAACTCAAGATTAATTTGATGGACATAATGAGAGGATTGATATATAAGTTGATATATTTTTGAATGAGTATATCATGATACATGTATGAGTATATGTATGTATTGACGTATGGTTAATGATGATGTGGTGTATTATTGGATAAGAAATTTAAGTGTGAAGAGCTAAAATGGTAAAAAAGTACAATGTTCTTAATAAAAATGTAATTGTTTTTATGTAACGTGACCCCAGGAAGAATAGCTGAAGCAGCACGCTGCGGGTGCTAATGGGGATCTAAATAAACAAATAAGCAAACAGTCACTGAGATATGACATAGTTTCTTTGTCAGGGGAAGATCTATTGCTTTTATCATTTTTGATAGAGACATCAGATTCCTCTAATACAGTTTTAAGCTTGGTTTTAAACTTGTATTTCATTATTCTTTTCCCTGTTGAGTTTTCAGGAAGGCTGACAAAACAGGTGAGCCCAGAGGTTTAAGAGTTCTCAATTTGCCAGCAGTTATTGGATTGAATTTCTCAATGTTTGTTGGTTAGTTTAAAAAAAAAAAAAATCATATTCAGCATTTCAGGGATAGAGTGTGGGAGCAAAATACATTGAAGTAAATGCTCTAGGCCCTAAAATGTGTTTGCAAGCACTGCATGTGACTGCACTCCTCAAGCCTTTTGCTGTAGAAGTGTATTCCTGTTAGAGGAGGAAATGTTCAGTGGCTGCTGATTGCAATGATTGCTGCATAATTTTAAACCTGTAAACATTCAAACTTGACTGCAAATTCAGGTTAATTGTATCAGTTATCAGTAAGCTGAACATTTTCCTTGAGCAATTTTAAATTAAACATTTGAGGTCAAAGTGTAATTTTAATATATATATATATATATATATATATATATATATATATATATATATATATATATATATATATATATATATATAGTGTGTGTGTGTGTGTTTTACAAGCATTACAAACATAATTATGTATAGAGTGCTCTGTTACATCAGGAGGCAACAAGACAATAAGAGCTGCATCTGATGGGACTCTCAGCTGTTTATGGATATGGCTTCACTGAAAATGACAGTTAAATGTGGCCTGATTTTAAGGTTGAGTACTTTGACAACAATAAAAAATAAAAATAATTACTGCAAAAGAGAGGTTCTGCTATCTTTTTAAAGGATAACTACTCTGACAGTGTAACTTGTTAAAATGTGACTCCGAGCTAAAAATGTCTTTTTAAAGCTTACTGTTTGTGACAGGAAACAAATTATGGTCATTTTAAAGGCTAAGTATTATGACATTGAACTTAACTTGGTCTTTTAAAGTGCAGCTACTGCAACAGTGACCTTACATTGTTGTTTCCTAACTGTGCTATCTGCTCTCATAAAATCAATATTTTATTGAAGTGGGCAGAAATCCACAATTTCATAGGATATGAAACAAGCAATCAGTCCCTGATGTTGATTGTTGTCCTGTATTTTCAGAGTTTCTTTTCAGACCGTTAGACACCTTTCCCTCTACATTTGTACCTACAATGACATTTTCTTCTGGACTCTACTTATAAAAGGTCCTTTACAATGACCAAAGGAATGAACAGTCTTATTTTTATGGTAGTTTCATTTAAATGGAAAGAGACATATCAGAACCCCCAAACAAAACCAAAAAACATACAAATAAAACAAATAAATATAAACACATGACATAAAAGTTATAAATTGATTTGCATGTGAAGTAAATATTTGATCCCCTACAGCCCAGCAAATATTCTGGCTCCCACAGACCGGCTTTGTGCCCATGTAGCACACAGATTGCAGTCAATCAGTCAATTACAGATACTCCTGATCTCAACTTGTGTGTATAAAGCACACCTGTCCACAGAATAATTTTCATCCATCCCAGCCTCTCCACCACCATGGGCAAGACCAAAAGAGGTCAAAGGATGTCAGGGACCTGCACAAGGCTGGAATGGACAAGCTGGGTGAGAAGGTGACAGCTGTTGGTGTGATTATTCAGAAAGAGAAGAAATATGAAATGACCATCAACTGGCCTCAGTGTGGAGCTCCATGCAAGATCTTGCCTCATGGGGTGAGGATGATTATGGAAAAGGTGGTGGATCAGCCCAAAACCCACATGGGAGGAGCTGTTAATGATCTGAAGGCAGTTTGTACCACAGTCACCAAAACCACTATTGGTGACAAAGTGTGCTGTAATGGATTGAAATCAATTTTTGGTTGATATTCTGTCTCTGATATTCTTACCATAAAAATAAGACAGATCATTTCTTTGGAAATGAGCAAACTTAGAAATTCAGCAGAGGATCAAATAATTATTTGCCCCACTGTAGATGGTTACCGGAGTAACATAATTATGATCAAACAATTGTATTTTCAGCTCTGTCCAGATCGGCCATTTTTAGTATAATGTTTTCCTAAACTGAGATTTTTCTGCTTATAGTCAATGAAGCACACATATAACCACAGTAGTATTTCACCAATAAATTAAAATTTCCTCACAAATATTCAGACATTTAGTATAATTTTACATTTCATATAACTTACAGTAAACACTTACTCAGCGTCTGCAAGACTAAATAGAACACAATTTAGCAAAATAAACTGGGAATTACAGGATTTTCATGGAGATCTTGCTGTATGTTTCTGATGTTAGAGAGAGCTCAGTTGACCAGGTTTATAATTTAGTACTCAGGGTTGCTGCTCTCTTGGGATTAACTCATTGTGTAAATGCCTGGCAGCACCAGTGCTAGTCAGTTGATTGGTCTGACTTATTTTGTCATTACATCTTACCTGACCACTGACAGGTAAATTCATTAATTAAATTATTCAGGTATACCTATTTTTGTTGCTCTCTAAAATAAATATATTAATGAAAGCTAAGCAAGATATAGCACTGATTCCTAAAGGGAATCATTAAATTGTCTTTGTAATCAAATTGTTCATATGTGTACTTTTAGAAAATAATAATAAAAAAAAAACTTAATAAAATAAGGATATTCTTGAAGCTTTTGTACCATTAGACTGTTACTCTCACCATGCTTAACTTTTTTGCAGATAAAAAGCAATGTGTGAAAGATTGTTTCAGGATTCATTTGTTATCCCTATGACAGTTCTCATTTCTATTTGATGCTGAATGAAAGCAGCATTTTATGATGTGACATCATCATGCCATCATCATCATCATCATCATGTGACTGAAGAAAGAACTTTTAGGTTTCCACACAATATTGTCATACAAGTCCTGCATATGTATTAAATTAACTTCTGGATGACTAATTTGGTTCAACTGCCCATGAAGATGGCTGTGGGGGCCATGCCAACCTTTGATTTTTCCTGTAGGGTACACGGGCTTACCTTCAAAACATCATCTCAAAAAAAGCTTTCCACTGGTGCACGAGGAAATGTCCTTGATGGGGAGATCAGAAAAAAATGTATTAGGCTTGTTTTGGTCTTTTTCTGGCCAGGGCAGCAAATGTTTTGAATGTACTTTTTATTTATGACTTTCTATTAGATACTACAACCCTGGCTTTTAGAAAATAAATCTAATATATATTACAGTTTATATTACACACTTCTTGGCAATTCATTTTGACACTGCAGACTCAGGTCCAATGAAGAAATGCTCCTCAGAAAGAAAGAAAGAAAGAAAAAAAGACTTTCTTTCTTTCTTTCTGAAGGGTATTTCTTTCTTTCTGAGAGCCTCTCTTTCTTTCTGAGAGCCTTTCTTTCTTTCTTTCTTTCTGAGAGCCTTTCTTTCAAGAAAGAAAGACTCTCAGAAAGAAAGACTCTAAGAGAGAAAGAAAGAAAGAAAGAAAGAGACTCAGAAAAAAGAAAAAGAAAGACTCTCAGTAAGAAAGAAAGAAAGAAATGTACTGAGCCTCTCAGTGCATTAACTGATACCATTTTCTACTGTTTCTATCAGACATATTCATTAACTAAAATATTGCCACATTTTATTTTTTATTGCAGTAAATAATATTCAGTAAGGTGGAGATCAGAAGAAAATCTGTGTAGTTCTGATTGTTGCAGGCTTGAATAATGTTAAAGGAACTCTTTGTTTAATTATTTAATTGTACCATCAAAACTGAGAAGAAAAACAAAAAACAAAACAAACAAAATTATTGTCTAAAGAGGATTCTTGCACAACAAATGAGGCAGATGCAGATTGAAGTAATCATACAGTTAGCAAACTCCTGCTACTTAGGAACAAATGCATTTGAGTTTGAGGATTACATGTGTGTCTCTAACACTTTCAAAAACTGGAAGTACACTGTTTTCTCCAAACAACACAAAATAACTTGTAAAAGTTGTATCCACTTTGTGTGAGTGTGTGCATGCGTGAGGCACCATCACCAACATGTAAGTTAGAGGCAGGGTGTTAATTAGTAGTGTGTCTCACTAATAGACTCAGAGCATTAATGCAATCAGCCTCAAAACCAATTAATTCAACATCTGCTCTGATCAAATTTGCCTCTGCCATGTTTTGATGATGTATCCACACACAATTATTCCCTTAATCTAAAGAGAACAATTAGTCTTTTCGCCATGCTGGTGCTGTCTAATTATTAGATATCACTGAACCGAATCACGGAAGTCCAAAACTTTTTTTTTTTGGCTGCATTTCAAGGTCTTCAATAAACTCATATCACAGTAAGAGTGTTTTTTTTTTTTTTAAGATGAATGTGGTTTATAGTAATACTTTTCCACAATTAAATATAGATTTTTGTATATGTATATGTTTTACCTTTTTCACTCTGTTTAATACATGTTTTATTTCTGTTTGATTCATGTGACACTAAACCATCCAATCTCCTGCTAAAAGGAGTTTTTATCCTCTTTTCTTCTCTTTGTGAACCTCACATTTTCTGTCAGCTTTCATCCTCTTTTTGTCCTCTCTTCCTATAATCCACCATTTTTTCACTCACAACTCTTTCCTTTAACTTTATGTCTCTTTGCTTCCTCCATCCATGCATGCATCCATCCATGCATCCGTCCATCCACCCTCTTCTGCTTATCCCGTTCAGGGCCGCAGGGGGGCTGGAGCCTATCCCAGCCTGTCGCAGGGCTGAAGACACCACGGGAGAACATGCAAACTCCACACAGAAAGGCCCGGGCCAAGGTGGAATCGAACCCAGACCTTCTAGCTGTGAGGCGCAGTAATGTAAATTTTTTGTGAACAAATCTGCACGGACCCTCATATTAACCATCTGTTGACAAAATGGATGTCACCAGGACCTTAGTGGACTCGCAGATGCAGAAAGTATAATCCCTGCTTAATGGAGTACTTGCAGTTCCCAGATACAAAGGAAGGACATGTATATTAGGTTAGTTGGTAATTTTGAACTGGTCATTGATGTGAGATGATCAAAGGATGCAGCACTGTGTGGATATATTGTTAAATGTGGCTTTTAGTCTTTGCTTCCTCTCTATATTATTTCGTAGTTTGCAGCTTTTTGTGCTTTATTACTCCATTCCTTAATTTTGATCCCCTTAATTTTTCTATTGTAACTCTTTTGTTAAATTTTCACATTTTATTTCTTTCCATCTTCAGTCCACCAAATTCTTTGATCCTGTCCTTAATCTCTCTTATCATCAGTCATATTTTTACCCATTTTTGTTTCCTACATATGATGAGCTTTTACTTTTGGCTTTCCTTTCACTTCTTTCTCTTATTCTTGTTCATTTATCAGAGAATCTAAGAATCTGTGCTGCACACCCTGCCTTTCTTTTTTCTTTCCATTGTACGTGTATCTAATCTGTCCACACACTCTGACTGAATGTACCTTATGACTTCATATAAGTGTGTCCTCCTATAAATTGAATTACACAATATAACACTGGCCTTGTCTCATCTATGAGTACAGACAGGGCATCCTCAGCAGCACCATAAATCAGTATTATTCTCATTGTTGGGCACTGTGAGACACAAATGCACAATGAGTGACCCACACATACCTATATAGTGGTACTATGATGGGTATGTGTGTTGACAATATGTCACCTATGGTGCCATAAGTCAGTGTATGTGTAGTACAGGTTGATTTAGAGAGCTAGTCTAAATGCTAAGTCCCAACACTCACTCATAGGCTGTGACAGCTGCTGCATGAGCACCACAGAGAAACGTCCATTAATCAAAGGCCAATCAAAAGTAATCTAAACCAGGAACTGTGTAAGTAATGGTAAATGGACTGGTTCTTATATAGCACTTTTCTACTCTACATGAGCACTCAAAGCACTTTATACAGCATGTCTCATGCACCCATTCTCTAATATTCACAATCACGCTCCAATTAATGCACTGGGAGCACCTCAGGGTTTAGTATGTTGCCCAAGGACACTTTAGTACACAGACTGAAGCAGTGAGGGATCAAACCACCAGCCTTCTGATTAGTAGATCACCTGTTCTACCTCCTGAAGCATAGTTGCTTTTTTTTTTGTTTTTTTCTTCCAGATTTTTTGGAAGACAATGTCCTTCACTCTACAACTACCAGGATGATCAGTGCAGAATGACAATAGGCTGAATAAATCACATGGAAAAAGGAAAAAAATATCATCCCTATAATTTTGTAACTAAAAGACATTTAAAACATTTTTTTGAAAAGCATTTCTATTGACTATTCATCATTCAGCCACAGTTGCCTGTTAGAACCAGTGATTAGAAGGAAATAACAGCTAATCTAGATACAGATGAGCAGCACCTGGCAAACTTTACAGTAATCTCATATTTCCTAAATTTAGAAGTTAGAAAGATAGTTTTCGTTCACTGCCTGCAGCTAAATTGATGCTATGCTACACTGTCAACAGGCTGTACATTTCTGTACAGACAGAGGTGATCAACAGTAATAGCTGAATCATTTTCAACAAATATTGAACACTTATTGTAGGTTTAGAGTATGAGAGTATTTAGAGTACATTTTGCCCTGAGGTGTTGCTCCTGTTTGGTCCACTTCCTGCATTTGTTGCTCACCGATAGATAAAGCGTCTGCACCATCTGTGGGGAGATGTTTACTTTTTGCCTTGTATTCTCTCACACTGTTTCGAATGATGTAGCACAGGTAAATACCTGCAGCTTCCCACAAAGCAGTATAAATAGGAATATTGTTTGATGACTCATCCACTAGCTCCCGCTGTGGCAAGAGTCATTTCTGGAAAGAGACACTGAGCTACGGTGGATCAATCGGGGTAGACTTGAGACAGAGGATTGAAGAGGTTTCAGAGATTTAAATTTAAGAAATGTCATTTCATATGCAGTTCATGTTAACCAATTAATTACAGACTTGCATCTCCATCTAAACAGAGTGATTGCAGCAACAGACAATAGTGAGGGTGGGCTAGAGATGACAAGAAAAGCAGATTGAGAATCAGAGAGACAGATGAGAGAGCGAGGAGAGATGAGTTAGTTAGACAGGGCTAGTCTTTGTCAAACAAGTTACACCGAGTTGTTTTTAAAGCTTTTACTACATCCAAGTGTGCTGTCTCTTTGGGGAATTGTCCGGTAAAGAGGGCAGGAATCCTAAAATTTGCCTACACAGTGAAAGGCCTGTGGCGATGAGGTTACAAACTAGCAATGGCAAGTTAAACTACTCTCAAGCCAATGCAAGCAATCAAAGCAACTACCAATGGGAGTGAAGGATACTGTTCACTCTCATTGCCCAAGAGGGCTATGTATGCAACCAGAGTGTCCACTAGCAACCAGCTAAAAGCTATGGCTGAGGAGTCAATCGCTTTATATGAGGAAAGGTTTTTAGAGATGATTCAAAATGTTTTCCAGCCACAGGGGCCACATTAGCTTGGTTGAAACCTCATTGAATTACATCGTATTGTTGACATTAACTCACCTGATATATATATATTTTTTTAAATGAAGCTTAAATGTTAGGTGGCATTTGCAAAGATCAATTTTACCATCCCAGCTAAGAGTTAATGTAAATGAATATTTCTCTCTAAGCGTCGGCATTTCGCCATCTTGTACGCTGTTAAATCCACCACAGATAAATCCCTCTTCGTCTCCAAGTACAGCCTTATAAAAAGAATTTGGTATGACACCTTTTTCAAAAATAGTCATATAGTCATTATAATATAGTCGTCATCTTCTAATCCAAAACAGAACCCTTTTTCTTCTTTCAACACAGATTATGGATTTTGATGAATTCCTTCATGCATATGTTACTTATTTCCTCCTGTTTATGCATCGACATATGAAAAAGAAGATATGACTTTTGCTTTGCTTTCATGACTAGCTGATGCAAACATCTGTCTACTTATGTCTACCCGACTACATACATACATACATACATACATATATATAGTACATTCTTGCTTCCTCCATTTTTAAGAGCTTGTTGTCTACTGTCAGTGACTGTTGTTTGCTTCCTGAATTGTGAGTCAAAGAAAAAGACCTTGCAAAACAGTATTCTCACACACACGCACATACACGCACGTTCCGAGATCATTTGACACTTGACATACTCACAGACATAAAGAGACAAGTTAGGATCTCTGATGACACAACTGTCAAACTCACTGTCACACACAGAAACTTTGAAAGCTATCTGTGTGTGTGCACAAACATACAAACACACCAGCTAGCAACAGAGAGAGACAAGTGGAAATCTTTGCCATGGGCTACAAACAATAAGAAACTAATTAACATTCAGCACCCTGAATGCAACCCAAGCCTCGTTCTCTCTGTCTCTGCTTCACTCACTTTCTCATTGACTCTTTCTCTCTCTCTTTTCTATTATTTGTTTTTAAACCCTCCATCCCCACACCCCCAACACACACGCACGCACACACACACACACACACACACACACACACACACACACACACACACACACACATACACACACTCTCTCTCACTGTTGTGGTTCTTTCACAGCACACGAGAGAGACAATGAGATGAAAGAGTAGTGTGTGTGTGTGTGTGTGTGTGTGCGCGTGTGCTCATGTACAATGATAACTAGAATAGAACATAATGAGGTACAGTTACTACATGGCTGAGATGACAGCATGCAGCAGGCATCAGCTCTCACTCCATCTCTCCCTCAATCTCTTTGTCTCTCCCGCCTCATCCGTCTGTCTTTCTCTCTGCTGTAAACAGATGTAGAGTACAACATTGTAACCACAATTCCCCCAGGCACTTCGGGAGACTCTCACTCATGAAATCTATCTTTTCTCCCTACTCTCTTCCCTTCATTTCTCCCCTCTCATCTCTATCCCTTCTCCTCTGTTAGGCCACAGTGGACTGGTTGTGGCTCAGTTGTAATTATGGAGCTGAATGATTTGGCTTGTAGTGCCATTGATGGGTTTGTTGCCGCTTTTGTTTTTTGTCAGATCTAAGGGAATTTTATGGCATGCAACATGCTGCTATGTAGCCTGTACTGTAGCATTCAATCCAAATATCAATCAATAACCTCTTAAGGCCAAATTATCAAATGCCAAACAGAAAACTTGAAAATGCTGTTTTACACCTTTCTGCATGACTGAGTTCTGTTAAGGATATGACAAAAAATTACTTGTATTCAGACACACACTAGCCCACACACTGTTTCAGCCTGCTACAGGAGATCTATTTGAAGAGGTAACCTTACATTTTACATGCTAATGCAATTAATTTGACCAAAAAACAACCAAAATAGGTCATAACTGTTTAGTAGTTTTGTACTTTAACTTTTTCACTTGTTGTCTTTCCCTCTCTATTACTGTTGTTCTAAACCATCACAGGCTATTTGAATATTATCACGTGCAAGTTTTTCGTACTGTTGCACTGGTACGTGTTTTAATGTCAGCAGGGAAACTCAAGATTGCAAGAGTTTTGTAATGATCCCTGAAAGGATCACCAGTGTAGGCTGCAAGCTTCAAAGAGTATAAAACTGACCTTTAACATTACGATACTGCCAGGACACAATAATACAGAGATCAAATTTTTCTGTGGAAATTCTGGATTATATTCAGTCCAGTGTTATTTTACAGTTAGTCTCAGATTTCTCCACCATGCAATAAGCAGCTCAGGTATAGTTTGGGAGAAATCACTCTTTTGCTACAGAAAAGGCAGAGGTTTTTTTTTTTGGTACTTCCACTTCTTACATATCAAATCTTCCACTATAAACACGTGTCCTAAGCTGATGTGACAAAAGTTAATTTTGCATCAAGTATATTCTCTTACACCTAAGTGTATATTATGCCAGTTGACATTCCCGAACACAGAAACTGATGCCTTACCTGCCCCTGCTTGTCATTTCAAAGGGACATCATGCTGGCATGGTGTCCATAGCTGTATGTGTATGTGCAGGGCTTTGGTTTATCTAACAAGCTCAGAGAGGTTGATGTATGACTGGCCAGCTCCCATTCCCTCCCCGCTTGATCATGTTGATAGATTGTTGGTCCAAGGGTGTGTGTGTGTGTGTGTGTGTGTTTCCATACTATAGATGGTGAGAGATATTGGGAATTTTGTAGGGAATTCCCTAAGGCCTCAACACTTGAACAACTCTTGAAAAACAGTAGTGTGTGTTTAGCTTTGTGTCACAGATGCTCAAACAACAGCTGTACTATACTGTACTAGTGGATGCCAGAAAGCCCTCATCTCCTTTTTGTATGAGAATACGGTCTACATCAGCTGCACACATAATGAACAACCCCATTATGTTCCCTTTTTCAGTATTCTGTTCATAGCATAATAGGATCTCATCTGCCATCACCACTATATGCCAAGCAGATACAGTAAATGTTCTGGTTGTTTTATAGCGCTTTTCTACTCTAACTACTCTTTTCTACTCAAAGCACTTGCCTCATTCTGAAGAGTTCAGATGCAAAAGCTGCTACCTCCATCAAAGATGAGAAAATGGCATTTGCGAAATCCTTTCCACAGTTACTATAGGCCAATCAAATTTTGCGTCGTAACCCGCTAAATAGCCATCTCTGCCTAATCCGTGTGTTGTCAAAAGCCTCTAAAGTCTGCATCCACTTGCCAGCAAAAGCCTCTACAATTCAAGATCGGATCATATGACTTCAAGTATTTTCAGTATTGTGCTGCACTGAGGAACCAGATATTCTGGATCTTTTTTTTCTGAAGTTGGCTGCTGAGTTTATAGCAGAGCCATTGTCTCACATCTTCAACCTAAGACTAATCTCTAATAAAATTCCTGGGGTCTGGAAATCAGCTTTTGTATTGCTTCCATTTAAGGGTGGGGAATCATCAGAAGTTAATAACTACAGACCAATTTCTAAATTATGTATTTTGGCAAAAAAATTTTGAAAAATTACTTGCAGACCAGTTAAAGATTTTTTGAGATACAAATTCTATTCTACAAAATGCTCAATCTGGTTTTAGAAAAAAGCATAGCACAGTTACTGCCACTTTAAAGGTTGTTAATGATCTTATCCAAGCTCTTGATAGCAAAAAACCTTGCGTTGCTTTGTTTATTGATCTATCTAAGGCATTCAATACAGTAAATCATATGCTATTGATTAAAATTTTGCACAGAATTGGGCTTTCACATCAGGCTACCTTGTGGGTGGATGATTACTTGGCAAATAGAACCCAGAGTGTTCAATGGGCTGGCTCCACTTCATCTCTTCTTACAATTACAAATGGAGTACCACAGGGCTCAGTTCTTGGTCCACTTTTATTTTCTATTTATATAAATAATTTGTGTGATAATTTGTCAGATGTTTTTTTTATCATTTTTATGCAGATGACTTGGCAATCTATTACTACTCTTCTTCACTTTTGAAGGCCATAGAGCTCTTACAGTCTGCTTTCAATGTGGTTCAAACTCGTTTACATACTCTGAAGTTGGTTCTGAATGTGGATAAGATGAAAGCAATGGTCTTCTCATACTCCAGAAGACTATCACAGATCCCCCTATTGCTTACCACAGCTCTAGGTGTACAAATTGAGTTTGTCATTAACTACAAATACCTTGGTTTTATATTGGATAGAGCTTTCTTTTAAAAAGCACATAGCAAATTTAAGAAGAACACTGAGAATGAAGATTGGGTTTCATTATTGCAATAGATCCTGTTTTTCTCTCCAAGCTAGAAGAAAATTGGTATCAGCAACCTTCTTACCACTCCTGGATTATGGAGATGTTTTATATATGAATGCTTCAAATGTCTTCAGTCCTTAAATACTGTCCATCACTGTGCTTTAAGGTTTGTAACAGGCAGCAGACGTCTTACACATCATTGTGAACTGTATGCAAAAGCTGAATGGCCTCCTTTGAGCGTACGGAGATACAATCACTTGATGATCCTGATTTAGAAAACTCTACTCGGTTTGGCTCCAGCTTATTTAAAATCTCTTTTAAAATGATCTACTACTGCCCATTGTTTATGCTCCAACAATATCTTTCTTTTGGTGGTTCCACGTGTTAGAACAGAAAAAGCAAAGCAAGCATTCAGCGTTATGGCGCCAACAGCATGGAATCAGCTCCAGTCTGAACTCAAGATGTCGCAGTTTATATCATTGGATTTATTTCAAGCACTTCTTAAAAACAAGCAACGTGAGTCATTTAATCTGTGTCACTGCTTTTAAACTGTTTTGTAATTTGTTTTAAACTTGTGTATATGGTTTAATTTGTTTTACTTTTGTGTAACCAGGTTGTTGTGTTGCGGATTTTCTGCCCAGGTCCCTCTTGAAAATGAGATCTGGAGCTCAATGGGGTTTTACCTGGTTAAATAAAGGAATAATGAATGAAATGTAAAAACTTGACTATCTAGAGGAAGTAAACGTTGTAACGAGATTTGTGTCAGTGAACCTGTGTAAAGATGATACTCGCCGGCCAGCGCAGGGCCAGCAGCACTCCCATCTCCTTTGCTGCCGAGGGTCTCTCACACTGTCTGCTCGCGGGCAGACCGGGCGGCAGAGCACGTAGGTATGGATATGGATATGGATGAACCTACCCATCCACTTAATGCCCAGAAATTTCTAATTTATTCTGTTCTTTCATAATCTTCAGTGTTTCCTGATTTATCCAAGGTAATTTTGCCACTTTAAACTATTTTTATGTGGAAGAAGTGGATTTGGAGATTTTGGAAAAAAAAGAACCTCTGGATTTAGCTGGTTTTGCCACAAAACAATATATGTATATATTTGTTTAAAGGTAGGTAAATGGCTATATTTGCATTTTTGAAAAAAGGCAGTTTGTTCTCAATAATAACCTCAACATTGCCTGTAAATTTAAATTACTAAACTTTAACATAAGAGTCAGATGCAAAACTCTTTAAAGAAATGTGTCCAGGCTTATTTAAAGGGTTTTGCATCTGAACTCTTCGTCTCTTGCCCAAGGATACTTTGGCATGTAGACTGGAGCAGCCAGGGAATGAACCACCAACTTGCTATTTTTTTTTATAATTTAACATGCAGTAAAAATCAAACTACTATCCCAGTTATTATAAACCAAAAAAGTGTACTACCTGGTGTCTTGTAAGAGACAAAGAAAACAGCAATTTCAGTCATGCAGACTGACTGCACAGTCTGGGGTAATGAGGATGTGTGTGGCTACATGCATTCTGCTAACTGTGAGTTATTGTTTGTGGTAATGGTAATGTTTTCGTCTCACCCAAAGAGATTTCGACCAATGACTGAGTTGCTTGTAATAAGTTTTATTTGTGAGGTTTTCAGGTAATATATAACAAAGTGCGTTACACTGAAGGGAGAAGATGTATAGACATAGCATAATTAAACCTAGAAAATATGATATTAATTACAAAGAGTTACTCATTTTAGTCCCTTGTAGATAGTTTGTACTGAGTTTGAATTGCAGTACACATTATCTTTACCAAGCAACCATATGCATGAACTACCAAAGAGAAGTAATTAAATATAATTTAAAAAGTCTCCCTGCTTCAAAATACATGTTTTATATATATTTTTTATGGATCATTAACTATCCTAGAAAAATACCAGCAACTTACCAGTTAAGTCGTGCTACATTTAAAGATACATTTTTAGATGATAACACCAACCATTTCATAGCTGGCTATTCAGAATATTTCTAAACACAACCAGTGAGTTTTTCTCACATTTAATAATTAATTCCATGTGGCCTCAAAGTGCTGACAAAAAAAAAAGACATCCTATCACAATGTAAACAGAAGGCAGATGCCAAAAGCTCAGCATTTCATGACAAGCAAGGACATATTTTTGTTCATTAGTATATTCAGATAAGTTAGAGTGCGCCTTGACTTGTATTCCCCTTTGTGATTGATATGAATTTAACAAGAGATATCAAAAATAAACTGATTTCACCTCATTAGTGTAATTCATTTTCAGAGAATCTAATATTTTTCAGTGTGGAAATCCTGTAATTTGGACGTCTAACATGGATTGGTGTACAAACAGAGAGAAAGCTTTTGACTAGTGTAAGCTTGGACTTTTAAATTAACTTAAGTCTGCCTGCTTATTATGGCTATAAATGATGAGTACTGCCATCAGTCATAATATATAGTCATGCATGTTTCCAACACATGTAAAGTTAACATCAGAATTTAAATTTGAATGGTGAGCTTCTCATTTATTGTACTGATAGTAAATGGAAGATGTTAATAAGCCGAAAGCCTGCAGTGATTGCTGAGAACTGAAACACCGGAGAGTTTTGTTGACAGTTATTTTTGTTTTATTCTTTCTAGTCACATCATAAAAAGGTCACCTTCTCACATGAGATTTAACGTCTCATCAGTACTGTATGTATGCAGCACTGCAACATGTTTTAAGGTCTAAAAGATCTGATCACTGATAGAAATGACACTTTGACTAATTTTGACGCCCTTCTTTTCTAGTCCAGAATGAACTCCTAGATCCCTGTGGTAGTGGAGGCTCTGTTTATATCTCCTCTATCTTCCACATTCTTTAATCCATACCAATTTAAACAAATCGCATTTGTCTCAAAGCTTGAAATGCTTGTCCTGAACCTGATAACGTCAGGCTGAAAATGGATGGCCCCACTCCACTTGGGCGTTTGGTTTGGTTCATTACTTCTCTGGATCTGTTCCAGTTAGTTTCTCCACTTTTGCCAATCGGGTCACCGTCCTTATCAATGATGGTATCAATGGATGATCTTAGAGTAGTTCTGAAATACAATTTGTCAATTATATTTTTGTTTAGTTTTAATGTGAGTTACACACTCTCCTCTTGAGGGGTTTCACTTCTTAATGGGGTACATGATGATTTATGCGGTTGAGATCAACAGATGGAAAACTGCAGTACGACAAATTAAATAGCCCCATCATTCCTGAAGAGCTCCCTCTGTCCTCAGACTGTGGATTATAATAGTCTTCTGAAATCTCTAATGTCTTCCTGAAGTTGTCTTTTCCTGATGTGCATTAATAATAAATATAGTTGGTTGGCTGCAAGAACTTTAAAACAATTTTATTTTTCTGCAATAACATTATGAGTCTAACAATTTTTGGGGTATGAGATGTGAAATTGAATCTCCTTTAGAAGACACTGGTGGATGACTTTTGACTTGTTTTCACCAAAAACATGTATGTTAAAAATATATTTAAAAAAATGACCCTGCTACTCAGTTGATTTATGATCTTAGATCACTTCCAGAATACATTTACGGCTTTATTTGTATCATATCTCATTTAATATAATAATATGTTGATTATGTCAGTTATTTTTACATTTAAAGCAAGTCAGAAAACAGAAGAGATACTTTAGGGCAGGGATCCTCAAGTCCAGGCCTCGAGGGCCGGTGTCATTAGCAGGACTCTGGAGAAGTTGACTGCATACTGAGGAGGTAATTCAGCCATTTGATTCAGGAACACATCTAAAACCTGCAGGACACCAGGCCTCGAGGCCTGGATGTGAGGACCCCTGCTTTAGGGCGTGGCTATGCAGTTGAGAAGTCACTTCCAAATGAACATTTATTTTCTTTGGTTTCCCAGTGAAATCTATGTCTTGCTTATCAATGCTTTCAGAAAACCAGGATGACAGTGGCTATAAAACCTTAAGACTTAGTCCACTAACAGGTAATAGCACAGTGGCAGTTCCCATCGTTTATATACAGTTGATGATTTCCACTCAGCAGGAATATAATTTTCTCCAAAAACAATAATATAGCCTCTCTGTGGGAGTTAGACAAATTATCTTTACATAAAAAAAGAAAAGGTGGATCTGCATGCATGCATATTTTATATATATATATATATATATATATATATATATATATATATATATATATATATATATATATATATATATATATATATATATATATAATATATATAAAAATAAATAAATGTGTGTGTCTGGTCCTCAGACATAATGTAACCCCTGCTTCTTTAATTTCTTTTTGAGATCTAATGTGCTGAAAACCTATGCACTTGGCTTCGTCCAGGTGGGTCCCTGTGGTTTCTGACTGGGTTAAAGTTTTATTTTTGGGCCAAGATAACCTCTGCATTCTGTAGTTCAGTGGCATTCTCAGCCATGTTATTAAAAACTCCCAAGAGAACACCAGGGTTTCATGTTTTCCTCTTCTCTTCTCATCTAATCCGCGATTCAAATTACATGAATGCCTAATGCTTCCTTTTAGCAATGCATGAGTGGGATCAACTGAAGGGAGTCAAGCAGTGGATTAATTCACAGATACACCCACCCACACTTACACAAAGGGTATTAATAAACAGTGCAGAAAGAAGATGAAATAAATGCAACTGCACTGTTCCTAGAATGACTCCCATAACCTTCTGTGTGTGTGTGTGTGTGTGTGTGTGTGTGTGTGTGTGTGTGTGTGTGTGTGTGTGTGTGTGTGTGTGTGTGTGTGTGTGTGTGTGTGTGTGCGCGCGCACGCTCACAGATGCTCAAACAACAGCTGTACTATACTAGTGGATTATTGAAACAACCTGCCAAGTGCTGATTTGAATCAGCCACATCTGGAAATCTGGAGTGTGGAGAATCAATGTCAGGCCTCTGAATGTCTCACAACCAAATAGTCAAATACACACTCATTTATTTTGCCATCTCAACCATACAGGGCTTATTTTCTGCTATTAAACTTAAATAAAGATAAGTGGTTAAGCACAATAGAGTTGTGCCATGTAAGCCCAATTAGTTAGTAATTATGTCTGACCAGTGTGAATGTGGCCTTGTAGCGCAGAAGCAGGACTGGAGGACAGGTAGTTATATACTATTATTAGCAAATGTATCTTAGATTCTTCTTCTTTTAATGAAGATACTTACTATAATAATAATAATAATAATAATAATAATAATAATAGTTCCCCTCCTGTTATATCAATAAGTGTTTAAATTGTAAATCAATCTTTTTTTTTTAGCCAAGATTCATTCTGCCACTGCACTTTTCAAAATAAGAGCATGTCCTTTCAAAAAAATTCTCATGATTTTTTTATTACTGAAATGTGATCATTTCTGTCCATTCTTCCATTGAAAATGAAACTGTTAAAAAAATTGAGGCATGACTACACTTCAATCAGAACTAATCTCACATTCTGGATAGCTGTGAATTGAAGTACCTTCTCAAAATCAGTGATGTAGTGCAAATGAAATGCATCCATACACAATAATACCACTTTTGTAATGTGCTTCAATTACTGAATTCCACTTAATATCTTTGAAGGCTAAAATTACCAGCAAACAAAAAATGTTTGCAAAATAAATAAACTCTGTTTTTCCTAATGTGCATTTCTGCTTTGGAATTACAAGGTACCATAACTGTACTTTAACATAACTGAGGAACCAATCCTGCCAACTTAAAGGATGGGGCTAACTCATCAGGTTGAATATACGCTGACTCAAGGTATAATCTTAAAGTCAAGGATGCTTTCTTTCTGTGATGTCTCTTTTTAAATTGGTTCCTTCAGAGGTTAAGGACAACTCTTTCTTGGCATTTGAAGATAAGATAATGAAATAGTGTATCAAGTGTGCAGGTGTGTGTCATTGCAAACCTCCCGCGTTTGATTGTATGTATTTTTAGAACAGTCAGCATACACACAGATATCCTTAAATATTCTAAAGAACACAGTTGTTACTGGAATTCAAATGACCTTAGACTTTGAAGCACTCCATCCTAATGCAGAGATATAAACTCTTTGCAACAGAATTTTTCTTGTTGAAAGTAGTTTAGAAATCAGGCTGTATAGAGTCAAGTGGAAAAAAAAAAAAAAAGTTGGGTTGTACTTAGTTTTTCACAGGAATCTGCAGTCCTGTGAAAAACTAAGTAAAACCAATAATTCAATAGCTCTTTTAGCAGCAATAACGTGAAGTAATCATTTTCTGTATGACTTTATCAGTCTTAAATCATTTTGGCCCACTCTTCTTTATAACGTTGTTTCAGTTCATTGAGGTTTATGGCCAGGTCAGTTTAAAGGAAAAGCCACTACTCTAATATTGGGTTGAGGTCTGGTCTTTAACTCTGTCATTGCAACACCTTGATTCTTTTTTTGTCAGTGGTTCTTTTTTAGATTTGCTGGTGTGCTTGGGATCAACTGTCCTGTTTCATGACCCGGTTTGGGTCCAGCTTTAGCTGTCAGACAGATGGACTCACAATTGACTCTAGAATACTGTATTATAGAGAGTTCATGGTTGATTCCATGGCTGCAAAAACAAGACCCAAATCATCACCGTTGGTGTGAGGTGTTTGTCTAGTGCATCCTGGCTGTGACTTAACTTCTTAACCCTTTATTTACCACGGGCCCACTGGCGGGCCCATTAACTTCAAAGTACCACCATTCGTGGACTTCTGGCAACAATTACCACAATAACCCAACGTTGTGTGTGAAGCGCGATCTCTCAGCTTTCAGAAACTGTTTGAATTTTTCGATAGGACAAATGGTCGCATAATTACGGTAATTCAGAATGTGTCAGCCATCTCAGTGGTGACGCTCTCGGCATTAAACAGCTGTTCACAGCAAGTAAGGGCAGGTAACAGGTGCATCGGTGGCGATCACCTGCTGTTAAAGGGTTAATTTCTATTGAAGTGTAAGGCTGTACTTAGTTTTTCAGAGGAATGCATAGAGTCCTGTGAAAACTCTCTTTTTCAGTTAACTAATTCAGGTCATTATCTTGCAGCACAAACATTCAGAACTAATCATACTCTGTGATCTTTAGAGCCAAAGTGCCTAAAACATTTATAAAGTTCTAGACTCTTTCAAATTAGAGTTCACCTTTGACTATAAAATAAACAGTTCATTTTGCAATTAAAGTTAAAGACCATCGCAAAAATTCACAACTCCTTCTTCAGTTGTTATTCCACCAGGTAATGAGACAAAGAAAAAAAAAGTTCAGACTTAATGCGGCTGATTTGATAGAGTATATATGAGACTGTGCAAAGTTGTGACTCTAAAAACACATTTGAACTTGATGAAAAGATTGCAGCTGTGAAGTAGTTTGAACCTGAAGAAAATTTACAGGAATCTCAGACCAACTGTTTGAAAGCTGTTTCAACTTGGAGAAATGTTGGTTCATATAAAAGTTATTTGAAATTGGATAAGTTCAGCTCCGCTTTTCCTTTAAATCCCAAAATGGAGAAAAAAAAATCCATTTGCACAGCTGTTTATTCCCATTCCAACTGTAACCATAAAAGAGAAAAAAGAGGAAGGGTGGACCAAGCAATGAGGAAAGCAGAGGAAAAAAAAGTTTTTGCAACTCTGCACTCTGTGTAGCGGTGCGGTTGCTTTGTAGCTGTAATGAAACAGCAGGCTATGTAACTCCACTTCTGGAAGTAATCTAGGGCCTAGCCTCAGACACACACACGCAGTCACATAAAGTAACAGAGGCCCACAAACAAACTCATGCTCAAATGCACACACATATGCAGCTGGTTGTCCAAGAGCTTCTTCCCTGCATAACCGCTAGCTGCTTTAATGAAAGCCTGTAAATCTATTTGTAGAGCTAAAGCTACCAAAAGGCAGGGCAGGGTCACTTTACAGACCTTCTCTCATAGGCTTAAATTCTTAAATATACAGTTATTTTTTTTTTTATATCTTAAAGTACTAAAACTGAGCGTCCTTTGCTACCCAATTATCTCTGACTGCCAAAGGGGGGGAAAAATCATGTCTTTCTATGTTTCTGAAGTAGCTGTAACTCAAAATAAAATATGAGGTTAAATAAGTGTGCAGTGGAGAACAGTGCAAAAGTATGGGTTCTTGGTAAACAGGGTCAGATCCATTAAAATATTAGATGGGATAATGGGATATTACGCAGTCTGTTTACCTGAAAGCTGAAAGAAAAGAAAAAAATGATCTGTCCAAAATACTTCCTGAGCAGCAGCTCACTGTATCCCTGCAGTAATAAAGGACAGTTTGTGTCATGTTTACATCTGTACTCTGCCTGCCTGCCCAGAACCTCAGGAAGTCTAGAATGTTGCAGCTTAGGTCTTTGTTTCCACTTTGATGGGAACTTAATTGTTCTGGCTGGGAGCAGTTGGGTGCAATTACTAAAAAAAGAGTGCGAGAAAGTCTGGATCTTGGTGTTTGCATGTATGTGTGTTAGTGCATGTGTGTGTGTGATAGTGAGAGACACCAGGCCTGACCAGCATGTGGAATTAATTAGACTGGTAATAACTGCCTGGAAGAAAGAAAGAGGACAAAATGAGTTAAACAGGATGGCAAAATAGAAGAAGAGAAAGAGGGACAGAAAATATCATGAACGAGAAAGTCTGACCAAGGGCAAATGTGACAGAAAAGGCTTGTATTTGTAAAGGAGATGAAAAGTCTATCAGTACCTTCTTGTCTGTCATACATATGCTTCTGATTATGTTGTCTGTGTAGATTCTCAGTTATCCAGGTCATAGTAGTCTCTGGAGCTTGAAAAAGGCGACTGGACTTCTTTTTGTTTCTTGAAGACGTTTCACCTCTCATCCGAAAGGCTTCTTCAGTTCTCAACCAAATGGTGGAGAGACCCAGGTATTTAAACCCCTGTGGGCGTAGTCCCCTGGAGGTGGTTATGACCCTCTATTGATCATGTGCTTGAACACATGTGCCCAGGTGTGAAGGGGGCGTGGGTCATATTTAATCAGTGGTTTCAGTTGAAACCACCATCTTATCACCGCTTGTTGGCATCACACCCCACCACATTGAAAACTCTACAGATTTTACTAACAAGGTCCAGAATCTTGTACTGGATCCAGATGAAACCATGGTGTCCTTTGATGTGGTTTCACTTTTCACTTGCATACCTACAACTGAGGCAGTGGAGACCGTCAGAAGACGACTACAGGAAGACGATTCCTTACTGAACAGAACCAGCTTCACCCCAGATCAGATTTGTGCACTTTTAGATCTCTGCCTTACCACAACATATTTTAAATACAATGATGGATTCTACAGACAGAAGCATGGATGTGCCATGGGCTCCCCAGTGTCTCCCATTGTAGCCAACCTTTACATGGAGGAAGTGGAAAGTAAAGCCCTTGGTTCTTTCAAAGGGAAGGCACCTAGCCACTGGTACAGATATGTAGATGACACCTGGGTCAAAATCAAAACCCAAGAAGTAGAAGCCTTCACTCGTCACATTAACTCAGTGGATAAATACATACGTTTTACCAGGGAGGACACCAGAGATAACAAGTTACCATTCCTGGACTGTGCGGTGCTTATCGAGGAAGATGGAAGCCTCAACATTGAAGTTTATCGGAAGCCCACACACACAGACCAGTATCTCCTCTTTGACTCCCACCACCCTCTGGAACACAAACTTGGGGTGATCAGGACCCTACAACACCGTGCGGAAAGTGTTCCCTCTAAGGCAGAAGGGAAGCATAAGGAACACACACACATTAAGAAAGCCCTCAAAACATGCGGTTACCCCAACTGGGCCTTCATCAAATCAGCTAAGATGCACAGGAATGAAGGCCAAACACAAACTACAGAGAATAGGAAGGACAAGAGGAACAACATTGTCATCCCATATGTGTCAGGCTTGTCAGAGAAACTCAGAAGAATTTTCTCCAAGCATGACATCTCAGTATACTTCAAACCAAGTCACACCCTAAGACAAAAACTGGTTCATCCCAAGGACAAACCCGCCAAACACAAGATCAGCGATGTAGTGTATGCTGTTCAGTGCAGTGAAGAATGCTCGGACCTCTACATTGGTGAAACCAAACAGCCTCTTCACAAACGAATGGCACAACATAGAAGAGCCACCTCGACAGGACAAGATTCAGCAGTACATCTGCATCTGAAGGAAAAAGGGCACTCTTTTGAGGATGCCAATGTCCACATTTTGGACAGGGAAAACAGATGGTTTGAAAGAGGAGTGAAAGAAGCCATCTATGTCCACTGTGAACAACCATCATTGAACAGAGGAGGTGGATTACGTCACCAACTTTCCCCCGCTTACAGTGCTGTCCTGAGCTCCCTTCCCAGACGTCTCAACCCCCATTCACACCTTTGTTCCAGTGACCTCAATAGGCCACAGGAAACAATGGAGCGGAGTCCTAAATTGGTTTCAACTGAAACCACTGATTAAATATGACCCACGCCCCCTTCACACCTGGGCACATGTGTTCAAGCACATGATCAATAGAGGGTCATAACCACCTCCAGGGGACTACGCCCACAGGGGTTTAAATACCTGGGTCTCTCCACCATTTGGTTGAGAACTGAAGAAGCCTTTCGGATGGGAGGTGAAACGTCTTCAAGAAACAAAAAGAAGTCCAGTCGCCTTTTTCAAGCTCCAGAGACTTCTGATTATGTTATGAGAGCTTAACACCATGGTTATCTTATATACTATACTTTTTTTTTGATAGGGCACAGACATATGAGCAAATATGACATGGTTTATTTGAAGAGTTTCAGTCAGGTTTCAGAATTTATCACAGTACAGAAACAGCATTAGTGAAGGTCACAAGTGATCTTTTTTTTTTTTTTTTTTTTTTTTTTTTTTAAGCCTGTCATGTCTGGTAGATCTTGCAAGCAGAACTGTGATCTGAATGCGTTGTTGTGCCAAACATATTTGCTATTTCAAGATGAGCTCTATAGGTTCTCAGTAGGCTCTTCTTGTTGATGTTTTAACCCTTTATTTTATTTATCTGAGTTATTTTTTCACATACAATGTAACAGCCAGAGCTGACAGGCTGAAGAAAAGGAAAATAAAGAAAAGAAAAAGGGAGAGAGAAAGGGAGCAAAAAAAGGAGAGAAAAAAAAAAAAAAAGGGGGAAAGAGCACAAGTCTATTAATCAGATAGTTCATCACTTTAACATAAAAAAATACTATCAATACTTGCAAAAAGAAATTTGTGTGTGAAAAACAAAACTAACAAAGCATGTTACGCACACCAACAATTTTGTTGAGTTGTGATTGAGTGGGTGTTTGTGTCTGTGTCATGTTTGTGTCTGTGTCATGGAACGTACTTACCATTGAGGGCAAAACGCTGCAGCTCCACCCATCAGAAGCTAGAGGCAGGTAGGGAAAGCCTCCGGAAACCCAGGCCACCAGCAGCCCACCAAGAGCCAGGAAGACCCATGGCTACTCAGTCCAAAGACAACCGCACACCCACCCCAGCAGACGGGAGAGGGTGGTCTCAGACGGAGCCCCCCCAGTCGAGGAGCAAGGGCTCCAGGGAACCCAAGGCGATGAGAAGCCAGCCCCCCCCCCCAGCGGCCAGCCCCCTGCACTGGCCGGCGGCAGGGCCCCAGGGCCCACGGCACCCAAGGACCGCCCGACCCTCCACCGAGCCCCCCCCCCACGCCGAAGAAGCCAACGCGGAACCCTGAGGCACCCCATCCCCGGGGGTAGGGGGGAGGAGGCAACCAGCAAGGAGCGGCCAGGAGGCAAGGCACAAGGCCCAGACCCAGGTCCAGCCATACATATAAACACACCCACACACCCGTGTACACATTTATGCACAGATACTCATACATGCCCATACATACTTACCCACACACAGATATGCCATACATACACATTCACTCACCCACCCATACTCACGGAGACGGTGACAAATACACAAAGACACACATTCATCCATAGCTACCCATCCTCTGAAGACGGGGCAAGTGGAAACCACCCCAGGGCCAACAGCGACCCCAGGACGCCACCAGCCCGGTCCCCAAGGAACCACCCGACCCCTACCCTGGGCGAGGTGTAAGAAATCGGGGTGTAAGATGACCCATCCACCCCTCCTCCTCCCCAACTTGTAGGTCTATGTGTTAATGTTTGTGATCTTTTCATGATCTGACATCGGACTCATCTGTGCTTGTCCTGTTAGACCTTAGTACAGCTTTCAATATTGCTGACCAATTCTGTTTATATTATACATATTTCCCGTAGACAGTATTATTAAAAGGCATAACATATATTTTCATTTTTATGCAGATGATACCCAGCTTTATCTATCTATGAAGCCAAATGACACACACACTAATTAGTTAAACTGCAGGAATGTCTGAAAGACGTAAAGGCCTGGATGATCTCAACACTCCTGGTTCTAAATTCAGATAAGACTGAGCTTATTGAACTTTACAAATCTTAGAAACACAGTGTCTAAAAAGATACTTACTCTGGATGGCATTACTTTGGCCTCCAGTAACATCCATCCATCCATCCATTCTCTTCCGCTTATCCGGGGCCGGGTCGCGGGGGCAGGAGCCTAAGCAAAGAAGCCCAGGCTTCCCTCTCCCCAGCCACCTCCTCCAAGGCGTTCCCAGGCCAGCCGAGAGATATAATCCCTCCAGCGTGTCCTGGGTCTACCACGGGGCCTCTTCCCGGTGGGACATGCCCGGAACACCTCACCTAAGAGGCGGCCAGGAGGCATCCTAATCAGATGCCCGAGCCACCTCAACTAGCTCCTTTCGATGTGGAGGAGCAGCGGCTCTACTCTGAGCCCCTCCCGGATGGCCGCACTCCTCACCTTATCTCTAAGGGAGAGGCCAGCCACCCTTCGAAGGAAACTCATTTCTGCCGCTTGTATTCGCGATCTTATTCTTTCGGTCACTACCCAAAGCTCGTGGCCATAGGTGAGGATAGGAACGTAGATCGACCAGTAAATCGAGAGCTTCGCTTTTACACTAAGCTCTCTCTTCACCACGACAGACCGGTGCAGCGTCCGCATCACTGCAGAGGCAGCCCCGATCCGTCTGTCGATCTCCCGCTCCCGTCTCCCATCACTCGTGAACAAGACCCCGAGATACTTGAACTCCTCCACATGGGGTAAGAACTCGTTCCTGAGCCGGAGAGAGCACTCCACCTTTTTCCGGCCGAGGACCATGGCCTCAGACTTAGAGGTGCTGATTCTCATACCGGCCGCTTCACACTCGGCTGCGAACCGTTCCACTGCGAGCTGGAGGCCATCCCCTGATGAAGCCAACAGAACCGCATCATCCGCAAAAAGCAGAGATGAGACTCTGAGGCCACCGAGGAAGAAGCCTTCCGCCACCTGGCTACGCCTAGAAATTCTGTCCATAAAAATTATGAACAGAATCGGTGACAAAGGGCAGCCCTGACGGAGTCCAACACCCACAGGAAACGAATCCGACTTATTACCGGCTATACGGACCAAGCTCTCACTGCGGTTGTACAAAGACTGAATGGCCCGCAACAACGGGCCAGACACCCCATACTCCCGCAGGACCTCCCAAAGGACACCCCGAGGAACACGGTCGAATGCCTTCTCCAAGTCCACAAAGCACATGTAGACTGGTTGGGCAAACTCCCACGCACACTCGAATATCCTTGAGAGGATAAAGAGCTGGTCCAGCGTTCCGCGACCAGGTCTAAAACCGCATTGTTCCTCCTGGATCCAAGGTTCGACTAACGGACGGACCTTCCTTTCCAGCACCCTGGCATAGACCTTACCGGGGAGGCTGAGGAGTGTGATCCCCCGAAAGTTGGAGCACACCCTCCGGTCTCCCTTCTTAAAGATGGGGACCACCACCCCGGTCTGCCAATCCATTGGCACTGCCCCAGATCTCCACGCGATGTTGCAGAGGCGTGTCAACCAAGACAGCCCTACAACATCCAGAGCCTTCAGGAACTCAGGGCGAATCTCGTCCACCCCAGGGGCCCTGCCACCAAGGAGTTGTTTAACTACCTCAGTGACCTCACCCCCAGTGATGGTCAAGTCATTTCCCTCGTCCCCAGACTCTGCTTCCACTACAGAAGGCGTGTCAGTGGGATTCAGGAGGTCCTCGAAGTATTCCTTCCACCGTCCGACTATAGCCTCAGTTGAAGTCAGCAGCACCCCACCCGCACTATAAACCATGTGAGTGGAGCACTGCTTTCCTCTCCTGAGTCGCCTGACGGTTTGCCAGAATCGCTTCGATGCCGTCCGAAAGTCTTTTTCCATAGCCTCACCGAACTCCTCCCACACCCGAGTTTTTGCTTCGGCCACTGCCCGAGCTGCATTCCACTTGGCCTGTCGATACCTGTCAGCTGCCTCCGGAGTCCCACAGGCTAACCAAGCCCGATAAGACTCTTTCATCAGCTTGATGGCTCCCTTCACCTCCGGTGACCACCATCTGGTTCGGGGGTTACCACCACGACAGGCACCAACCACCTTGCAGCCACAGCTCTGAGCAGCAGCCTCAACAATGGAGGTGCGGAACATGGTCCATTCGGACTCAATGTCCTCAGCCTCCCTCGGAATGCTGTCGAAGTTCTGCCGGAGGTGGGAGTTGAAGATCTCCCGGACTGGGGCTTCTGCCAGGCGTTCCCAGCACACCCTCACAATACGTTTAGGTGTGCCAGGTCTGTCCAGCATCTTCCCCCGCCACCTGATCCAACTCACCACCAGGTGGTGATCAGTTGACAGCTCAGCTCCTCTCTTCACCCGAGTGTCCAGAACATACGGCCGCAGATCTGATGATACGATTACAAAATTGATCATCGACCTGCGACCTAGGGTGTCCTGGTGCCATGTGCACTTATGGACATCCTTATGTTCGAACATGGTGTTCGTTATGGACAAACTGTGGTTTGCACAGAAGTCCAATAACAAAACACCATTCGGGTTCAGATCGGGCAGGCCGTTCCTCCCAATCATGCCCCTCCAGGTCTCACTGTCATTGCCCATGTGAGCGTTGAAGTCTCCCAGCAAGACTATGGAGTCCCCAGATGGAGCACCCTCCAGCACCCCACCCAGCGACTCCAAAAAGGGTGGGTACTCTGAACTGTCATTCGGCGCATAAGCGCAAACAACAGTCAGGACCCGTTCCCCAGCTCGAAGGCGCAGGGAAACTACCCTCTTGTCCACCGGTGTAAACTCCGACGTACAGGCAGCAAGCCGGGGGGATACAAGAATACCCACCCCAGCTCGCTGCCTCTCACCGAGGGCATCTCCAGACTGGAACAGAGTCCAGCCCTTCTCCAGGAGACTGGTTCCAGAGCCCAGGCCATGTGTTGAGGTGAGCCCAACTATATCTAGCTGGTATCTCTCACCCTCACGCACTAGCTCAGGCTCCTTCCCCACCAGAGAGGTGACATTCCATGTCCCAATAGCCAGTTTCGATAGCCGGGGATCGGTCCGCCAGGGCCTCCGCCCTCGGCCACCGCCCGACACACACTGCACCCGACCCCTACGACACCTCCTGCGGGTGGTGGGCCTACAGGCGGGCGGGCCCATGTAACCTCTTTGGGCTGCGCCCGGCCGAGCACCACAGGCTAATGCCCGGCCACCAGACGCTCTCCCTCGAGCTCCCTCCCCAGGCCTGGCTCCAGGGTGGGGCCCCCGGTAACCCTATCCCGGGCAGGGTAAACTGTTCCCTCGTTGTTGCAAACATAGGGGTCTTCTGAACCGCTCTTTGTCTGGACCCTCACCCAGGACCAGTTTGCCATGGGAGACCCTACCAGGGGGACAAGCCCCCGGACAACATAGCTCCTGGGATCACTGGGGCACACAAACCCCTCCACCACGATAAGGTGGCGATTCAACTCCAGTAACATGTTGGAGTGATTTTTGACCAGGATATGTCCTTCAATTCACATATCAAACAAATATATATGATTGCCTTCTAACGTTTGTACAGTATCTCTGTAAATTATTAGAAATAATTAGAATTATCCTGTTTCAGAGTGATGCTCAAAAACTAGTTCATGCAATTATTCTGAAAAGTCTTCACTTGATCCAAAATGCAGCAGTGAATGTATTGACAGGGACTAAAACGAGAGCATATTTCTCCCATATTGGCTTCTCTTCATTGGCTCCCTGTTAAATCCAGAATTTAACTTAAAATCCTTCACACACACACACACACACACACACACACACACACACACACACACACACACACACACACACACACACACACACACACACACACACACCTTAAAGACCTCATAGTACCATATCACCCCAATAGAGCACTTTGTTCTCAGACTGCTAGTTTACTCGTGGTTTCTAGAGTATTTAAAATGAGAAGAATGGGAGCCTCCCATTCTCATTTTATTTGGAACAAGCTGCCAGTTTTGATTCGGGAGACAGACAACCTCTCTACTTTTAAGATTAGACCTAAAACTTTCCTTTTTGATAAAGAATATAGTTAGCGCTGGATCAGCTGACCCTAAACCTTCCCTTGGTTATTGCAATAGACCTAGGGTGCGGAGGACTTCCCATGATGCACTGCCTTTATCTTCACTTACCTCTTTTCACTCCCTATGTGTTTATACACCACTGTTATTAATCTCTGTCTTTCTTCCATGGTGTGTTGTGACGGTTTGCCTATGCTTAGGGTGCCAGCCAGGTATTTCTCCTGACATATAAGATTTATAAAACTCACAAAGGATGCAAAGTTCAAAGACTTCGCACCCTCAGACATCAAATGAAACAACTCAGGTAAGTACAGTTAGTAGGATGCATACAATAAATATATTTAATGTCTTTATATAATATATTTTATGTCTTTCAGTCCATTCCAATAGAAAACCAAACCAAACAAATCCGCTTTGGGTTTCTCTCTGAGTTCAGTTCAAACAAAACAAGGTCAAACAAATCCACCCCAGGTTTTCTGATTTCCACAACCAAACAAAACAAGGACGTGCATTCCCAACTTCCCACATAAAGAGTATGCCAGCTGCCACTGTCAATAGTTCAAAACAACTTAAATCCAATGAGTTTGACCAGCTGAAGGACACCAAAGCTTTCATTTGTCTGTCCAATCCTGGGTCATTTCTGTCAATGACTCCTGGCAGGTTCTCGCCAGTGGATCCCATGGCAAGGCTAAGCTACCCACGGAGCCACTGAGCGAGGAGCTTAACTTGCCACGAGTACAGCCGAGATCACACGGCTAACTCATTCATTTCATTTTTCATTTTTATTTTTATTTCATTCAATCAACATATAAATAATTCTTATAACACCCAAAAGAGAAAAAAAAATCATGAATGAAAAGGAGCAGAAAGAAGTATAAACTTATAATATCTGCCCCTCATTCACGCAAAGACACACACACCAAAAAAATAAATAAATAAAGATAAACTTTAGCTATTCAGCTTGGAACACTGTTACTGGCATATTTCAAATATACAGTTACGGTATACACAACAAAAAAAAAAAATACAAAACATCAACTTATTCAGTACCATATCGCTTCATCATAATAATTTTCAATTTTCTTTTAAATATAGAAAGAGATTGAGATTGTTTTATCTCACTGTCAAGATTGTTCCATAAATTGACACCTTTAACTGAAATACATCTTTCCATAGTCATTGTTCGAAATCTTGGTTTTTTAAAAATTTCAGTTCCTTTTAGATTATATTTACTTTCTCTTTTAACAAATCTATGTTGAATATTGATTGGTAATATTTGTTTATGCACTTTGTACATTATTTTCAAAATATCATATTCTATCAATTCATTAAATTTCAATAAATTTAGTTGTATAAATATTGGATTTGTATGGTCTCTATATCCACTTCCATGTATAATTCTAACAGCTCTCTTCTGTAAAAGAAGAATCAAATCTATATGAGTTTTACAAGTGCTACCCCACACTTCCACACTGTATGTCAGATATGGAGCAATCAGTGAGTTATACAAAATATCCAAAGCTTTTTTTATTTAATAATTCCTTTACCTTATTTAAGACAGCAATAGTTTTGGACATTTTAACTTTAATATAGTTTATATAAGCTTTCCACGACAAATGTTCATCCATAAGAATACCCAAAAATTTAATTTCTTTTGTTTTTTGTATTTCTACTCCTTCAACATATAATCGAGCATCAATACTTTTTTTACTACTGCAAAATATCATAAACTTTGTTTTATCAATATTTAAAGATAATTTATTACTATCAAACCAGCTTTTAATTTTTATAAATTAATTTCCTACCACATCCAACACTTGTTTAATATTTTCTCCTGAATAAAATAAAGTTGTATCATCCACAAATAAAATACACTTCAGTGACCTTGCAACCATAGTAATATCATTAATATACATAAGGAAAAGTATGGGTCCCAGGCAGGGTTATAATAGTTTTGGATTTTACATTATAGTTTAGTTTTAGTTAGTTTTTACTTTTTTTCTCTAATTCAGTTAGTTTTAATTAGTTTTCAGAGTGTTTTTTCTTGTTTTTATTAGTTTTTATTTTTGGTTTCATGCTTAGTTTCAGTTAGTTTCAGTATTAGTTTTAGTATTTTCATACCTAATCAGGTGCAAGATTCAAGGCGCAAAAGTGACTATTGTGTAATGAAAACTTGACAAAAGATACCGTCTAAAGAAATATATTCAACAACCAATTGTTCACAAGACATGCTAAATGTGTGTAATATTAAGGCCACACATGAACATCAACAGGGAGAAACAAAGAATAACATGAATTCCCAAACTCAATAAATTCTACAATAAACTCCACAATAAACTCCAGCATCAGTGCAGTAGATTAACAACACCTACATGTGGTGTTTGACAAAAACAAACTCTTTGAAGGAGTCAAAGCTCAAATCCAGCTGCATCCTGATGTTCTCACCACCTGATGCTGCTTCTGTTTTGGAGCTAGCTTGGTCAGATGCTGCTAATTAAACTTGCAGGGTCTTTGTACACAACCTACGGAAGTGTCCGACCTCATGTCCACATTTATGCTTGTGTAGCTGGTGTGTGTGTTAATTACCTTGTGGTCGTGTGCAGGTGTTTTATATGCGGTGTTTTATATGTGCTCAGTTTTTTGGCTGCAAACATATTTGTCCCTGTTGTTGTGTTTTTTTTTTTCACTTTCTTCATTCCTTGACGTCCGTCCTGATAGTTTCAGCAGTCTCCCTCCAGGAATTTGCTGACAGTTGTGAGTCCTTATATTGATGCTTTGATTATTATTCCTGATTGTTATTCTCTCGTTGATAAAGTAGCCGGAAACGCACAAGGGCGCAGTTTAGTCACAACGTTCTGGGCTGCATGGACCCGACAAGTAGTCACGTTTCTCCAGAGCCGCAGGCCAGGTTACCTCGTAGGATCAGAGCGGTTTCTGTAGCCGTTGTGCGCTTCTCAGGTGGGACTTTGATGTTGCTGGTTTTTCCTGACTGAGAAATGTTCCACACATTTTTCATCATCCACAACAAGACTTTCGATTCTATCTGTGCTCTTGTACTCAAAGAACCTCCATACGGGACTCTGCCGCTTTCTCGGCAGACCGCAGCCATTACTTTGGCGACCAGCGCGGTGAGCACGCAATGTGGCGCTCCCATTTTTTCTGCTCTCCGAGAGGAGAGCAGAAAAAATGATTTCATATCAATCCCCAAGATTTAAAAAAAAAAACAAAAAAAAAAAACAAGTAAATGAAAGTCAGTTTATCGATAATTTCAGTTAGTTTTAGTTAGTTTTGTAAACTCACAATTCAGTTTTAATTAGTTATCATTTTTTCTTTTTAATTATAGTTTTTATTTATTTCAGTTAACGACAATGTTTTTTCAAGTTCAGTTTTCGTTATTTCATTTGTTTTCGTTAACTATAATAACCCTGGTCCCAGGACCGATCCCTGTGGTACTCCACAACTTATATTGCAAATAGCACATTTTTTATTATTAACTTCTACAAACTGTTTTCTATCCTTCAAGTAACTTCTAACCCATTCATGTGCCACTCCTCTGATTCCATAAATGTACAATTTATCTAATAATATTGTATGATCGAGAGTGTCAAAGGCTTTTTGAAGATCTACAAATATACTTGCTAAATATTGCTTTTTATCTATTGCAGTTGAAATTTCTTCTACTAATTCAGTTATGGCTGGATTTCCGGTTTGTAGAGCTGGCACACTTTATAGGGTTGCACATAATTCCTCACATCCAGACTCATGCTTGGCCAATACACAAGTGGTTGCAGCTGTTTATAGGTTTTGTGTCTTCCCACGTGGCCAGACAAGGGATTGTCGTGGTAGTGGTGGGGCAGCTGCTGGCGGAGAGAGGATGGGATGTAAATCTGATGTACTGTTTTATGGGGTAGTTGGGATAATCGGTAGACCTTGTCTTCCACAACTGTGAATTTGGTTGTGGGATTCACAATGATGTCTCCTGCTTCCATGATTCTGTCATAGAGATTCTGTATTTCCCGTTGTCCCTTCCAGATAATCTCATCTGTGATTTGGAGGTGTTCAGTGGTATCTTTCTTCAAGTGCTTGGAGGTACCCTTCTTTGAGAGCAGTAACACTGCGCAGATGAGTGGCTGAAGGTGTTCTACTGGAGTGTGAGTAGATCTTGCCGGTGGTTGAGTTTGTGTTTGAGCTGCTTGACGGGGGTTTAACTTATTCTTGCCTGGCTGCCACTGTGGACAAGAAGCTGGTGGATGGCTTCCCTTGCAGCGCCAGCACAATATTTGGATGGGTCTGGGCTGGTCAGGCACACCATCCCGTACAACTGACTGCAATCTGGGTTGTCCTGCAGTCACTAAAGGATTCCCTCCAGGCAAGTCCTCCGGACAAGTTTCCATATATGCATTTCCCGTGGAAGTGTTTATTCTGACTGTTGTCATGCCTTCTGCCATTGAGTGTATGTGTCATGGATCGGTGTGCTGTCGGCTGTGTTTTTGTTTTTGTTTGTTCTTTCATTTCAGGGGATTGGCAGGCTGTTTTCTCCTCCTCGTTTGGGCTGGGCTGGAGGCTGCCGTGCGGAGGCTCTGCACACCTGTTGTGAATCCTTTCATCGGGGCACTATTTAAGGATCTGCTCTGGTCTCCTGTCCTTGCCAGAATGTCTGCTAATGCTTAGGAAGTCATCTCGTCCCCTAGTCTGCCTGCCTGCCTGCCTGCCCTCCTGAAGATAACAGCACACCACTCCAGCCATCTGCCTCCTCTCAGGACTCTGTCATATTGCTCCCCACACCGACCCCTCGGTGGTTGCACCCCTTCCCACAGTTTAAGTGTTCGAGTTCAGTGTTACGGGAGTCTCTGAGAGCCATCTCGTTGTTTATGGTGTCCCTGGTGACAATAAATTGCATAACCCTCTATAGTCTTGCCTCCGTCTGTGTCTGCACTTGGGTCCTCCTTCGCTGCGCTCCTGACAGTATGGTGTTCTTGCAGTGAGCAAGCTCCTCCTTTAGGTGTTTCATGACATCAGTGACCGGAGTAAGCACTGAGCCAAGATTCATTAGCATTTTAGTATGCTGAGCGAGGAGATTAAACTTAAAATTGCCATGAGTACGGCCTAGATCGCACGGATAACTCATGTCTTTTCTTGATGCTCGCCATCTTCCTTCAGTGTTCCCCTACTACACTGAGTCCTGGCCCATAAGAAAAGTATGGGCTGGGTTGAACACTGCAGCGCCAAATCTGTGGCACTGCAGATTCTATTGGTTCACAACCGGAGGGTGTGCAGGTAAGTTCAAGAAAAACAAACAAACACGGGTGGTCATAATTTAAGGGACAGCCATCCGGCAGTGTCCCTTTGTCCTGTCTCCCTCCCCTCATTCTAACTTGTCACAGCAGATGACTACCCCTCCCTGAGCCTGGTTCTGCTGGAGGTTTCTTCCTGTTAAAATAAAGTTTTTCCTTCCCACTGTCACCAAGTGCTTCCTCATAGGGGGTCGTCTGATTGTTGGGGTGTTATCTGTTTTATCATGTAGTCTTTACCTTAGAACATAAAGTATCTTGAGGTGGCTGTTGTGATTTGGTGCTATATAAGTAAAATTGAATTGAATTGATTTCTTGTTTTTAGATTTTACTGGTCAAGCATTGTTTGCCTTGCACCCACTAATTATTATATGTAACTATAAAATGGTATCCATATGATTCTTTATTATCCCCCCATTCTGTCTGCTCTTGAAAATATGTCCAGCAAGTATACTTTTTAATCATTTTGTGCCATGTTACAACAGTAATGCTACTGCCCTTACTAACAAGGAATTCTGTATTGATCTAACTAAGCTATGTACTGTAGGTTACAATGTAGTCCCAGTCTAATACAAGTGACTAAATTAAAGTTTTCTTGTTTTTGAATAATTTATGTAATGAGAATTATTGTAGTTCTCTGCTCAATAACTTTCATTTTATTTTTTGTCATTGCAGAAATCTCTTTAGTGATAAACTATGTTTCTAATACACCATAGGCTGTTTGTTCCCAAACCCACTGTGTGTTGGCAGGAAAAAAGCAATACCCTACCCCCCACCCCCACCACCCTCCCCCAGCCATCCACCCAAAAGCACTCTACCCCTTCAATCCCTTGCTCTCTCCACACAAACTCATAAGCACACTTGGACTCTCTCCATCTGCTGAACACAAAATTGATCGTGGAGACGGAAATTGATCTGCAGAATGCAAAAAGTGGTCCCTTTTTTTTAAACTTTAGTAAAAAGCTGTTGAGTGAGGGTTTCTCAGCACTCAAGATTGCCCCGGACAGCAGACTGCCTGTTGCCAGCTTGAAATTGTAATCTATATCCATCTCTCTCTGTCTCACACACACACACACACACACACACACACACACACACACACACACACACACACACACACACACACACACACACACACACACACACTTGAATGCACACAAACAGATTCTTTGACATACAAATAACACAGACCACCATTTTTGACATCTTTCCTTCAAACATGTCTGTGTAATCTCACAGAGGTAATTGTGATTTTATTGCTGTTTCAATGCACAAACTGCAACAGAGTGTAACTGGTTTATAGCCAAGTTTAAAGAACTGTCATTGTATGAAAAAGATAACAGTTACCTCAAATATTTTTAAAGAATATTTTTCATGTTGCTTTGGCTTTGAAGGATGGTGCTCAACAATTCTGTGGAGATGATGCCAACGGCTATTGGTGTTTACACACACACACACACACACACACACACACACACACACACACACACACACACACACACACCCTAGAGCATTTCCTTATGCTGCCAGAATGCAGCAGTCATGCCCAGCAGCAAAGGAACGAGAAAGCAATGAATAAATGACATGAGGGAAAAAAAGTCTTTAATTCAGTTTAATTCTAGGCTACTCCCCTCACATCCGCCAGAGTTTACTGAGATTGGGGTGAGTACATGTATATGACAGTGTGCTGTATAACATGTCATATCTATGGTATGTGAGCTGTAGATCTCTGGGGTAGCTGGAAATAAACCAAAACTAGCTAATAATATCCACCCCACACACAGACATGCACATACATGTGCATACATTTAGATTCTTGCAAGTAGGAGGGTGGGCCCCAGTGTGAATGATGTGGCCTATATTAGAGAATGACTCATTTTCGCTCAGTTAAAAATTGGGGAATGTCCTGGAAAAAAATTAATACAAAAAAAAAAAAAAAAGCATGTCGCGCTAACAACTTATCCGTTCAAACAAACTCTGCCTCTTCAGTCTTGTCATAATGTGTAGTTGTGCCTTTCCTGTCCATACCTCTGCTGAATTCAAAGTTTGACACAAAATGGAAACTGCGTACGAACATACACTCTGATATGTCACATTTAAGATGTGACCGTTTGGGGTTTGATTCCAGTAGGTTATGTTTACTGACACAAAAATGCTGTCATTATGTGGAACCAAAACAGCTTGAGTGAGGGAAAGGTTGAAGCTGAGGTGACGTGATGGTAGGCTGACATTCCCCAGAGGCTGCAATGTTCATTGCACTACTTAAAACTAAAACCACACTGACAATTTACTGTAGCTATTGGTGGAGTACTGTAAGAGCACAATATGTTTGTTGCAAGGCTGCCTCTTAAGAAAGGGTCATATAACCATTTAGTTTATAGAAGCTTATACGGTACTTTTGGGAACCTACAGATAACCCACAGATTTCATGACAATACATGATTAAAATTAAACTGCTCATTATATTCTGATTATTTCATAGCTGGCAGGGGCAGTGTGACGCTTTGGGCAATGTTCTGCTGGAAAACCTTGGTTCCTGCCATCCATGTGGATGTTACTTTGACACGTACCACCTACCTAAGCATTGCTGCAGAAAATGTGCACCCTTTCCTGGAAACTGTATTCCCTGATGGCTGTGGTCTCTTTCAGCAGGGTAATGCACCCTGCCACGAAGCAAAAGTGGTTCAGGAATGGTTTGTGGAGCACAAGAAGTCTGAGGTGTTGACTTGGCTTCCAAATTTCCCAGATCTCAATCCAATTGAGCCTCTGTGGGATGCGCTGGACAAACAAGTCTGATCCATGGAGGACCCACCTCACAGTTTACAGGACGTAAAGGATCTGCTGTTAACATCTTGGTGCAGATACAACAGCACACCTTCAGGGGTCTAGTGGAGTCCATTCATTGACAGGACAGGCATGTACATGTGGCTAGATTAGAGAATTTCAATACCAAAAAAAAAAAAAGAAGTTTTTTTCTTGGTAAACTGATAATTGACGGTACTTTGCTCACTAACATCAATTTGTGAACATCAGTTGACTGGAATCCAACCAGAAGAAATTTGGCTTACAGACATGATGCTTAAAGGGAGATGAGATAAAATAACTTGTTTCAGGCAGTGGTTGAAATGAGGCCTGCACCAAGGACCAGTATAAGATAAATAAAGATTAATAAGAACCCTACTGAAGCAAAATCCAAGTACACCAATATGCAGGTAGGAATTGGAATATTAGGTCCACTTTCATTGTTGCCATTTGCCTGATAAAATAGAGAACTTTTTCAAAATATTTCCTCATTTCACTTTATTGTAATGTTTTGAGAGCTGTGGACAGAGTGTTTGGACAGTGGCTGGTCTTGCATGGTCCAGCACGTAATGTCAGTGCAGGTTGCATGATATTTATAAATCATTTCCTTTTGCAGGCATATGAACCAGACAACCAAGTAACTGATATTTGTACTCTTCTGGTTTTCAGTATTGCTGACCTTTCCAATGGTGGAGCACCTGGAGAGCTTAAAAAATACATCACATTGTCTAGCCATCATATAGCACATGCTTCGTGATGTGACTGTATTTTAAATGAAGATGAAGAGTAAATGAATGGGGTAGTTTTCCCAGGAATCACCAGCCAAATTATCAACAAGTACCTACACACAGTCATGCCTGCAGATGTTTTGATTGGAAATGACATTTGGTCCTCATAGCACATAATGTGGCATCAGGTCTATAGCTGGGGGAAAAAAAAAATTAAAGCAGATAATCCGATGAACTATTTTGTTTGGGCTGTTATTCTTTGTATTAATGTCACCCAGCTACTTCTCTCATAAACATAAAATGAAAAATAAAATGCATATATTGAGTTATGGGCTCTATATCACAGAGACTGTTGATTAGGAAGATATAAATTTGTCACAGGCGAGCTGCTGGTTTTATGTTTTAATCAGCCTGGGTCTTTGGGTAAGGGATGACATTTACTTAGGGTAAATTCTTTAAAAATCCCATTAAAAGCAACAGTTTAAAAGACAAGCTACTGACTAAAATGAAATGAGTAACACCAGATCAAATTCGTGACCTCTTAGTAAATGAGAATCCAGATGGTCAAAAACATAATGCATGCAGCGAGATTTATTATCTTTGCAAATAAAAAAAACAAAACAAAACAAAAAAAAAAACATTAAACTGGTAAAACAGACATTTTCTAGCCTCTTGGTGAAAAGGTTAGACTAATGTGTATATACAGTATACTGTAATCCTGGATGTTCTGAGGTTTTGAAGACTGCCCTTAATCTGAGACATATTTATTTTTGTTTTATTTTTTCTCCTAGAACTATAAAACCAGTATCATTAGGATTTTTTAAAATAATAATAATAATAATAATAATAATAATAATAATAATAATAATAATAATAATAATAATAACAACATTATTAATAACAACAACAACATTATTATTATTATTATTATTATTATTATTATTATTATTATTATTATTATTATTATTAATAATAATAATAATAATAATAATAATATATAAATAGAAATCTGTGCACATTCTATCCTCAAACATTCAAGAACTGAAGGAAACTAAACGAAACAAGGGAAAGTAAACTGAAGCAATGTTCCTCACATGTTCAATATTAATAGCTACATACTTACTCTTTGGATTTTGTGCACATTTTATTTGCGTAATTATGTTGTAAGTACTCTCAGCTGGTATGCCTTTGCAGATCAAACACAACAGGTAATGTTTGGTTCCCATGTTGCATTTGACACCTGGCATCATTTTCTCCCCAAAGAATATCAGACCTATCGATCTGACTGCATTGAGTCACTCTATAAAATACATATTTCCAGGACAGTAGAAGACATAGTAATTATTAGATCTGTTCATTCGCCCACTTGTCACAAAACCATATTATCCATCATGCTGCATCCATCCTGCCTCCAACACCCTAGAGCTATTCGGTTCTGTTTCGTTTTGACCCCGTCTGTGTTCAGACAAGCCACTACATCCTTTAATTTAATCAACCAGAAGCTCAGAGTCTGGAGAAAATAATAAAACCTAATCACTTTACTCTGCTCCCTGCTCCATCTTCATCACTGGAGGAGGAAGAGGAGGAGAAGAGAAATCTTAGTTGTCTTATCTCCAAACTCTATTTATTACCAGCCTCATGTAACTCCATACACACTTCAAAAGTCAGGCTTTGGGCAAAAATAACTATAAGACACAGTGTATTTATTACAAGCCTTCTGTAACACCATACACACATTAAAGGCCTTGTTTGTTCCACTGCAGATATACAGCACAGAGGAAACAGCCAAGCATGAGCTCACAGGGGGTGGACAAAATAACAGAAATAAACATTAACACAATGCAATGTGATATTGCAAATATTAAAGTGTGCTTCACTGGCTTTTACTCGAAGCTTAAGTCAAAAGATGTGTGGCAAAAATTCAAGTGCCAATGAACAAATGAGGTGCTTTTAAAGACTCTTTAACTCATCCTGCGATCAAATTCTCCCTGTTGTTGACCTGTGTGAATCCTATATGCACACAATATAACACGTACATGTTATATTAGGTGCATATAGGATTCACACAGACCTGGTACTGTATGGTCAGTAGTAAGTACTATATAGCACCAGTATGGATGTTATTTCTGTGTCTACAAAGTTCTTGTTCACCCTGTTGATTTAATAATAATGATTACAGTATAAGGTTTCTTTAATGAAGGCAAGAAAATCCATCCATCCGTGGACCAGGCCTTAGGCTTTTATGATTCTTCACCAGTTAGTAAGTGTTGGTGGTCAGGATATCAGCAAGCATTAAAAATTATATCTTGGCTACTTTTTGGGGCAAAAACACCCCCGCACACAAAAATTCATGAAAACACACTGTACACAACACATAGTTCCAGTCGACTCATCCTACGACCGACTGGCATGATGAATATTTCATGCCTCAGCCAATTACACTTATTTTTCCAATAAGGAAGCTGTGGTCAGTGCTTCAAATGACCTTTGACTCTTACTTTCTAATGCCTAGAAATCATGGGAATAGCTGTTGTGCTAAAAAGTGATAAATTAAGGGATCTAATCTAATGTTTGCAACTCCAACGACTGGAGAGACAGCAGGTGGGATTTGTGTAAAAATCCACCTATAGATAGAAGGTACAGATATACATTCTGTTTAGGCTGGGATCCTTAAAATGTTTCAAACGGTGATGATTTTCTGTAATCATTTTTTTATGATTAGAAACAACTGCTCATTTTTTCAATTTGGCTATCATAATGCCAGTTTATAGTCAGCTTGATAGTAAAAATTCAGTTGCACTAAGGATGTGTTTAGATTCTAAAATCATTTAAGTTTACAGTTAAACCTGGGTTTAAAAGCTGCCATGTGGTCCAAGGATTAAGGCACCATTATAAACTTTTGATAAGAATTTTTTTTTTTTTGCTTTTGTTTTTTGTCTGTTATCAAAATGTATTGCTTTTTTTGTGCATTTTTAAAAATCATATAAACAAGGATGTGTTATAAACACAAATCGACATTTCAAAATATCTCAGATTCATCAAAAAACAAAATCTGAAACTCTTCAACGTTAAGGTCAATTGTAAAAACCTTGCCAAAAATAGGGTTTAAAGAAAGTAAATCAACTGACAGTAACTGTTAAGTGCTGCACCGTTCTTTTCTGCATTGTTTTGTCAAGGAAGGAGCATGAAGGACAATGTGCAGTGACTACCCCCCCCCCCCCCCCCCCCCCCCAAAAAAAAAAAATGTCAGGTTGTGTTCACGGTCAAAGTACTAAAGACAGGTAGACACATGCTAAAGAGGCAGACTTCTGCTGATGTAATAATTGGGGCCACATCTGGCACGAGTTCTGCTCTGTGCATGGAGTCCCAGGAAAAACCATTATGTGTCTCCAGGCTTCCAGCCAGCACAGGTGTCACTACCTCTGGTGGTGTTTAAATAGAAATAACTTCTGCCATGTGTGCATGATACCTCCCCCCTCCATACATACCCGCACCAACATGTCAGCACACAAATACACAAGTTCGCACCTCCCTGTGCAGCTGCTCTCACATTTCACGGCTACACCAACACCCGAACGCACATCAAAAAAAATAACTGAACAAAAAAAATAACTGAACATTGCTAAGACCCCCAGATTATGATAGTATACCAGAAAGGAGATGCTGCCCTAAAATAATAATAAAGACAGAAAAAGAAAATCTGCAGCTGCTCAAAAAGAAACCACACCAACATTGTGACCATTCAGCAAGAAGCATAACAAAAACACCAGGATATGATAAAGTATGTAATTTCATGGCCTGGTGCTTAAGTTGTGGCATTCCTGTCAACTGCCTGTGGAAATCACTATCATACATCTCTCTTCCTTATTCCAAAGCCTTACAATGGTAACAGACATCAGGCAGAGAGGAAAGACAAATAGAATACTTACTTTCTTAGTCACTACTCATCGTGTCTCAAAGAGATTTTTTTCCTTTGTTAGAGTCAAAAACATTTGATTGCATCCTGGAATTTCTAAAAACATTATTAAAACTAGTCCCATTATTGATTCTGCATGTAGGTCAGATTCTCCTAACTGATTTTTGTGAAGGGAATAATGAAGAGCCTTTAAGGTTTTCATCATCAAAACAACTCTTTTATTATCTTTAAGCCTGAAAACAGTGTAGAAACAAAGCAGAGGAAAATGGCTTTTATTTGATTAAAGTCTACAAAAACTCTGCTGCAATAAGAGGAACAACATTCAGTAAAACCTGACAGAACTGATAAAAGAAACTGATAAATATGGAAGCAAAGAGTTAGGATGGATCGGATGATTTAGAACTAGTTCTCAACTGGAAGCTATTCGCTGTTCCCCATCCTAATCCTGGTCATGATAAGCTTTTCTTTGCACATATGGGAAAAGGCTTCTTGTGTTTCTTGACTAAGCTGGGATGAAACACGGAAGCGCCGTACAGCCACCAATGCAATGTTAGAATATACAACAGATGGCTTAGCCAACTGAGCAGACTGATAACAAACTTAAGAACTTAAGAAAATAATAGGATCAAGTATTAGTGAATTTACAACAAACTTTATGCAGCTCCTGACTGTAATCTAGGATATTCAACTTGTAGGGAATGAAAAAAAAAAAAACACTGAGAAAAGGAGAGCTGGAAAAATGCCTGCATTTAAATCACAGCTTGTCAGTGTGATGGCGACAAGTGTCATATTAAAATGATAAATCCACTCTTTGAGGAGGGGAAAAAAAAAAAAAAAGAAAAGATATCAAATGATTCTTGAAAACAGAACCACTGCATATATAGTTAATGTGATACTGTAAAGAAATAAAACATTGTGTGAAAAATAATCCAGACAGGAAGACCTCACAGGTAGTGTGCCAAAATCTGTAAACACTGCAGAGTCGAAACAGCCAACGTGCACATTGACAGATTTCCGTCTATAAGTGAGACAACATGGTGATTTAGCTGTCTGGATGCACAGCAATGCGAGCGGAGGCTGAGAGTGGCAAAGACCGCATAGTTCATAATCTGCTTAAAGTGACAAATTGAGGTTCACAGTCACACATTCATCACTTCTACTGCGTTAACTGCAAAATTAAATGTTCCCTCTCTTTTTTTGTTATATTAGTAAGTAATGCCTGTCTGTGTATATAAACAAGTGTTACAGGAAATCCAGTTTAAGCAGTCAGCAAGTTAAAGGACAAACCTGTTTTTGGGATGGCACATCCAAAATCCACCCAGGAACATTTATTTTCACAGTGTTGTTGTTTGTGTGGGTTTAATGTTGGTTGAGTGTCAGTAATGTTTCAAGATGCATTTATTCACCGACACAGTGCAATCGTCCACAGTGAATCATTCCATCTGATGCAACTGACTGTGGGTTAGACTCTCGTCTGATTTTTTTTTCTTAATTTTTTTCCCCCTTTTTTGACAAATACTTTAAGAAAAAGTGACTTTAAATAAATAACTTTCGCTGCCATCACAATTTCAGTACAAGTTTTGTCTTCAGCCCTCTAAATATAACAAAAGGCCACATAGTCAAGTAATTCCAAGAGATATTGACATTTGACATTTTTCTGGGGGAATTTGGCGCTCACTGTTGCAGTCGCTGTTTGTTTCTCCAAAGTCTCAAAAAGTTTCACAAAACAAAAACAAAGACGTTGAATGCAACATATGAAACTGACAAAAATACACTTTTTTGTTATGCCGCAAAAACCTCGTAACAGCAGTGATTCAAACAAAAATCTAATATCTCGGGTGTCACTTTTTGATCATAGACCAAACGCTTAAATACTTCTAACTCCGTGTGACAAATGACTGATGCTCAGGGTTTTGCCTTGAGGCAATGTGACGCTGGAGAGAGAAAGAAGAGAGAGAAGACAGAAAAAAAAAAAAGATGGAAAAGAAAGTGGAGAGAGCCGATTAAAAAGACAAACAAAACAGGGAAATGGAGAAAAGGAAAAGGATGGCAAGAAGACGCTATTTTGAAGATAAAGTAAAGAGACAGATTAAAGAGAGCGAGACCGAAGAGTTGAGAAAAGTAATTCGCCTGGTGAGATTATACACCTGCTATTATTCCCTGAGTGATCCAAGGTGACACAGACACTGCCTGTGAGAGAAAGGAAATGCACATAATTTACTAATGTTTAGAAACAAGTGACAAACATGTGTTGATCATAATTTGCTAATCTGTACATTCAGGCAGAATACAATTGTATTCCATCAACGCATCCAACATCACATCCAAGGTCTCTTCCTGTGTTTGACTGTTTGGTGTTCAAAGAACCAAAAGGGGGCTGGGTAATTGTGTATACCGTATATATATATACACATGCACACACACACACTCACTGTCCAGTTCACTTGATTATGTACGCCTGTTCAACTGCTTGCTAACGCAAGGTTACAGCTCAATGCATTTAGAAATGTTGACATGGTCAAGGCAACATACTGAAACTCAAACCGAGCACCAGAATGAGGAAGAAGAGTGATTTAAGTTACTATGAATGTGGCATGTTTGTGCCAGGCAGGCTGGTCTGAGGATTTCAGAAACTGCTGATCTGCTGGGATTTTTCAACAGAATGGTCATAAAAAGAGAGAATATCCAGTGAGTGACAGTTCTTTGGTCAGAAATACCTTGCTGATATCAGAAGTCAGAGGAATAAGAGTAAGTCATACTGTATAACCAGTAGTTCCAACCAAAGCGTGCAGATCTCTGAAGTTTTCTCTGGGCTGCAGCGACAGAAGGCCACACTGGGTGCCACTCTGCCAAGCTAAGAACAGAAAACTGAAGCTATAATTTGCATGGGCTCACCAAAATTGCACAATAGAAGATCAGAAACATACTGCCTGATCTGATGAGTCTTTATTTTTCTGCGACAGTCAGATGGTTGGGTCAGAGTTTGATGTAAATAACATGTAAACATGAATGGTGGTGGGTAACGGTGCAGGGACTATTTTCTTGGCACACTTTGGGTCACTTAGCACCAATTGAGTTCCATTCAAATGTAACTGCCTACCTGAGTATTGTTTTTAAAACGGTCTTAAAAGGCTGTTTCTATGGTGGTTGTCACGGACGCCTCAGTAGCTTCTTAGGCTAACCTGGCGCGTCCGGTTCCTGCTGCTAGCTGTCTGCCGCAGGAAGGCTGCGTCCCATTTCAAAGAGCCGCCGCTCCGTCGTAACTGTGGCTCAAACACCACTTTATCCTTTAAGAAAAGGCCTTTTATAGCCATTTTGGTCGCAGTTTTGATTATAAAATAAAAGGGAAAATATAAACAAACAAAAAGCTTAACATTGAGAAGACTTGGAAGAACAATGTGACACTGATGAGAGGATAAGGCTTCCCAGGTCATTGCCAGGCCAAACCGGCTGGTGATCAGAATTATTTTAATTATTTTTTTACCCAGTTTCGCTGGCGGTGCAGCGCTCACAGCCTGTCCGAGGTCCCGGGCTGAACTTCAAGCCCAGCCCGTCCCTCCAGACAATACTCACCGCTCCACTATAATGACCGCTTTACTCTCATCTTTCTATTGTTTTTAATGGACAGTTCCGCTTACAATTACAGTTCAATGATGTGAGGATCCTTGGTACAGTATACAGCGGGCTGCTAATGAATGCGCTTCCACTATTACTGCTCCTCCTGGTGGATAAACAAGACATTACCACCATTTTCCCCAAATGCTGCTTAGGGGCGTTCCCACCAGTGGCCGGAATTCCTACGTCATTAGCGGGGGATCACGTTTAGGCCGAGGTTCGGCCACGAATCGGCCAAGGACCGGCCAAGGTCGCGTCACGGATCGGCCGGAAATTTTCAGTGGCTGCATCTGTAACCATGTCCATCCCTTTATGACCACAGTGTTCCCACCCTCTTATGGCTGACTCCAGCAGGATAACTCACTATGTCACAGTTTTCTGTGTGGCATCAAACCCAAACAAAAGACTCAGGGAAATTACTTAAACTGCTTAAAAACAGATTTATTGCTGACAGAAGAGAAATGAACAAAGTCTAAAATATGCGAGAACAGGGTTAGGAAAACTAGACAGTAGTAATTGCGGGATCTATGAACATGGAAGAGAGGAACACAGCCATTTGGGATGACATTACAAAGGGAAAGGGGAGAATCACACAATAAATGCACTCGTAGGATAATAAGAGAGACAAAATGTGGGGAACTATAAGCCACCCTCACATCAACAGTAACTAAATACTAACTAGAACAAGGACAAATAGTGAGACACAAATGACTAGATCTATACAAGGCCACAAGGGAGGTAATAAAGAATAACTAATATAACCAATGTTACAAAAGAAACAAAACAAAGGTCATTCTCAAAAGATTAAGAAATGTTAACGCATAAAACTCAAAACCCAGGGTCCAAAACCCAGGGACCACAACACACAAATCTCAAACCATCTCGTGTCTTGAACATAACAATGAGTTCACGATACTCAAATAGCCTACACCAGGGGCGTCAAACTCAATCACCGGACGGGCCAAAATTGAAAACACAGTCTAAGTCGCGGGCTGAACAGGATTAACCTTTATTGAACAGTCTAAAACTAAAAATATTTTAATCGGCAATATGGATTTGAATGGCAAGAAAACAGCAATGTTTCTCACATTAAATAATATAAAATTATATTTTTCCTTCAAAAATAACAATCAGGGAAAATTAGAATATTTCAAGCTGATGAAAATTTGCAAATTTTTCCAGGTATAAACTGAATTTCTGACTGTCAGTCAGAAAAACACTGCATAAACTGCGCAGTGTATCCAGTTCCTCAGCAAAAAGGATCGCTGGAAACACAGTGGTGGAGACCTGCTCTGATTTTTTTTTTTTTGGCAACATGGAAAGTGGCATAAACTCCCTTTTTGCATCTGCGCCTCTTGCAGGTGCGCTTGACTTGAAAACCTTTCACTGCGTCATTTATGTACATAATCACGTGGTCCTGTCCCTGAAGCTGCAGGTTTACCGCATTAAGATGCTTCATCAAGTCACAGAGAAAGGCCCACTCACACAGCCACCTTTCAGCCCGGAGCGCTGCAGAGTCTTTTCCTTACATTCTGTGAGCTGACAGGTTTCCTGTGTGATAAGGTATGTCTCCAAATTCAGAAGCTATTTCCTCCTGAAAAGACTAAAACCTTTGCCGCTTACAAAGTTCACTGTCTGTGTTAAGGTGCTTATGGCGCGTTCTGACTTTGCTGCGCAGCGTTTCCTGATGTGTGACGCAGTGATGCACTGTCAGCTCACCTGTGCAGGTCTCCCTCTACATCTTCTCCCATATCTGTCCCACCAATCCGCTCTTTTCCTCGCAAATTGCATGTGAGGAGAAGAGACAGATGGTTTACCTCTGATGTCAGCGATCAGGTGTCTGTAAAAAGTGCTGACCGATGTTTTTATCCGCTGATCACTGATAAGTGCGTCACTGGCAATGCGGAAACGTGTTAGCGCACAAGTCGTGGCCTGCGCGGCATCTGTTGCAGTGAATTGTGGGATTTGTAGTATAAGTGGTGGGAGCGCTATTTGCCCGCCCAAATAGAAATCATCTCGCGGGCCACATCCGGCCCGCAGGCCTTGAGATTGACACATGTAGCCTACACAGCCAACAGATCACAATACAATAGACTGCGATTTCAATACAATAGAATACAATAGATTCACAATACAATAGATTGTGATCTGGTGACTGAGATGTGGTGGTAAGGGAGACTTTCATCATGGACAGGGGTTAAAGTGGGCCGTAACGATGCAGAATGGCATTCCGGCACCTTCAGTTAACGAGTTATTAAGTCTGAGGCAGGTTAATGAATATTACTATTGAATGAGTTGATTTTTTTGTGTGCTGCAGCCTTGCATTACTTCCAGTGGCATGCAGATACTTGCTCATTAATAAGAAAATAATGACATTATGCAGTCCGCTTACACCTGCAACACATCACTTTTCATTCTCATCCTTTTGATGCATTCAGGCTCCAGACATAAAGTTGCAATATTTAAGTATCTATACCTGCAACAAAAAGGAGCAGTCATAAATGGAGTAAAGTTTTTTTTTTTTCCATCCATCTATCCATCCATTTTCTTCCGCTTATCCGGGGCCGGGTCGCGGGGGCAGAAGCCTAAGCAGAGAAGCCCAAGCTTCCCTCTCCCCAGCCACCTCCTCCAGCGCATCCGGAGGGACCCCAAGGCGTTCCCAGGCCAGCCGAGATACATAATCTCTCCAGCGTGTCCTGGGTCTACCACAGGGCCTCTTCCCGGTGGGACATGCCCGGAACACCTCACCCAGGAGGCGGCCAGGAGGCATCCTAATCAGATGCCCGAGCCACCTCAACTGGCTCCTTTCGATGTGGAGGAGCAGCGGCTCTACTCTGAGCCCCTCCCGGATGGCCGCACTCCTCACCTTATCTCTAAGGGAGAGGCCAGCCACCCTTCGAAGGAAACTCATTTCTGCCGCTTGTATTCGCGATCTTATTCTTTCGGTCACTACCCAAAGCTCGTGACCATAGGTGAGGGTAGGAATGTAGATCGACCGGTAAATCGAGAGCTTCGCTTTTACGCTAAGCTCCCTCTTCACCACGACGGACCGGTGCAGCGTCCGCATCACTGCAGAAGCAGCCCCGATCCGCCTGTCGATCTCCCGTTCCCTTCGCCCATCACTCGTGAACAAGACCCCGAGATACTTAAACTCCTCCACTTGAGGCAAGAACTCGTTCCTGAGCCGGAGATGGCACTCCACCCTTTTCCGGCTGAGGACCATGGCCTCAGACTTAGAGGTGCTGATTCTCATGCCAGCCGCTTCACACTCGGCTGCGAACCGTTCCACTGCGAGCTGGAGGCCCCCCCCTGATGAAGCCAACAGAACCGCATCATCTGCAAAAAGCAGAGATGAGACTCTGAGGCCACCAAGGAAGAAGCCTTCCGCCACCTGGCTACGCCTAGAAATTCTGTCCATAAAAATTATGAACAGAATCGGTGACAAAGGGTAGCCCTGACGGAGTCCAACACCCACAGGAAACAAATCCGACTTATTACCGGCTATACGGACCAAGCTCTCACTGTGGTTGTACAAGGACTGAATGGCCCGCAACAATGGGCCAGACACCCCATACTCCCGCAGAACCTCCCAAAGAACACCCCGAGGAACACGGTCGAATGCCTTCTCCAAGTCCACAAAGCACATGTAGACTGGTTGGGCAAACTCCCACGCACACTGGAATATCCTTGAGAGGATAAAGAGCTGGTCCAGCGTTCCACGACCAGGACGAAAACCGCATTGTTCCTCCTGAATCCGAGGTTAGACTAACGGACGCACCCTCCTTTCCAGCACCCTGGCATAGACCTTACCGGGGAGGCTGAGGAGTGTGATCCCCCGAAAGTTGGAGCACACCCTCCGGTCTCCCTTCTTAAAGATGGGGACCACCACCCCGGTCTGCCAATCCAATGGCACTGCCCCAGATCTCCACGCGATGTTGCAGAGGCGTGTCAACCAAGACAGCCCTACAACATCCAGAGCCTTCAGGAACTCAGGGCGAATCTCGTCCACCCCAGGGGCTCTGCCACCAAGGAGTTGTTTAACTACCTCCTCCGTGAATCGCCACCTTATCGTGGTGGAGGGGTTTGTGTGTCCCAGTGATCCCAGGAGCTATGTTGTCTGGGGGCTTGTCCCCCTGACAGGGTCTCCCATGGCAAACTGGTCCTGGGTGAGGGTCCAGACAAAGAGCGGTTCAGAAGACCCTTATGAGTGAAAAAACAAGGGAACAGTTTACCCTGCCCGGGATAGGGTTACCGGGGCCCCACCCTGGAGCCAGGCCTGGGGAGGGAGCTCGAGGGAGAGCGTCTGGTGGCCAGGCATTAGCCCGTGGTGCTTGGCCGGGCGCAGCCCGAAGAGGTTACATGGGCCCGCCCTCCTGCAGGCCCACCACCCGCAGGAGGTGTCGTAGGGGTCGGGTGCAATGTGTGTCGGGCGGTGGCCGAGGGCGGAGGCCCTGGCGGACCGATCCCCGGCTATCGAAACTGGCTGTTGGGACATGGAATGTCACCTCTCTGGTGGGGAAGGAGCCTGAGCTAGTGCGTGAGGTTGAGAGATACCAGCTAGACATAGTTGGGCTCACCTCAACGCATGGCCTGGGCTCTGGAACCAGTCTCCTGGAGAAGGGCTGGACTCTGTTCCAGTCTGGAGTTGCCCTCGGTGAGAGGCGGCGAGCTGGGGTGGGTATTCTTGTATCCCTCCGGCTTGCTGCCTGTACGTCGGAGTTTTCACTGGTGGACGAGAGGGTAGTTTCCCTGCGCCTTCGGGCTGGGGAACGGGTCCTGACTGTTGTTTGCGCTTATGCGCCGAATGACAGTTCAGGGTACCCACCCTTTTTGGAGTTGCTGGGTGGGGTGCTGGAGAGTGCTCCATCTGGTGACTCCATAGTCTTGCTGGGAGACTTCAACGCTCACGTGGGCAATGACAGTGAGACCTGGAGGGGCGTGATTGGGAGGAACGGCCTGCCCGATCTGAACCCGAATGGTGTTTTGTTATTGGACTTCTGTGCAAACCACAGTTTGTCCATAACAAACACCGTGTTCGAACACAAGGATGTCCATAAGTGCACATGGCACCAGGACACCCTAGGTCGCAGGTCGATGATCGATTTTGTAATCGTATCATCAGATCTGCGGCCGTATGTTCTGGACACTCGGGTGAAGAGAGGAGCTGAGCTGTCAACTGATCACCACCTGGTGGTGAGTTGGATCAGGTGGCGGGGGAAGATGCTGGACAGACCTGGCACACCTAAACGTATTGTGAGGGTGCGCTGGGAACGCCTGGCAGAAGCCCCAGTCCGGGAGATCTTCAACTCCCACCTCCGGCAGAACTTCGACAGCATTCCGAGGGAGGCTGAGGACATTGAGTCCGAATGGACCATGTTCCGCACCTCCATTGTTGAGGCTGCTGCTCAGAGCTGTGGCTGCAAGGTGGTTGGTGCCTGTCGTGGTGGTAACCCCCGAACCAGATGGTGGTCACCGGAGGTGAAGGGAGCCATCAAGCTGAAGAAAGAGTCCTATCGGGCTTGGTTAGCCTGTGGGACTCCGGAGGCAGCTGACAGGTATCGACAGGCCAAGCGGAATGCAGCTCGGGTAGTGGCCAAAGCAAAAACTCGGGTGTGGGAGGAGTTTGGTGAGGCTATGGAAAAAGACTTTCAGACGGAATCGAAGCGATTCTGGCAAACCGTCAGGCGACTCAGGAGAGGAAAGCAGTGCTTCACTCACACTGTTTATAGTGCGGGGGGGGTGCTGCTGACTTCAACTGAGGCTATAGTCGGACGGTGGAAGGAATACTTCGAGGACCTTCTGAATCCCACTGACACGCCTTCTGTAGTGGAAGCAGAGTCTGGGGATGAGGGGGATGACTTGACCATCACTGGGGGTGAGGTCACTGAGGTAGTTTTTTTTTTTTTTCAAAGTAATTTTTCAAGTTTTCAAACTGTTCAACAAAAATCAAACTTTATTTGTGCAGCTTGTGACAAAAGAATATTTTCATGTCATTGGATCTGTGCCACAGAGAGGCAGCTCTGAACACAACAAGGGGGTAAGGTGTACCCAATAAAGAGGTAAGTGAGTCTATACAGTATATTACAGTTCCTCTAAAGGCCACTTGAGATTACATCAACTCCAGAAAGGAAATCCTTCCAGACGCTTACATTAAAATGCCCAACTTTACAGCAGAATTAGACATAAGTCATAAGTTTTAAGTCTAAATAATAAATATATAAATAATTCTATAAATAATCGTTTAGGTCTGTAGAGCTAATTTCCTCCTTCATGGCAGTGTATTGGCTGCTGTTATTGAGTTTCTTTTTGCTTGCTTTCAACTCAGTTTTTTTGGGTTGCTGAGCTGGACTTCTTGTCACCGTTTGTCGTGGTCGTTTTAAAGAAAGCGATTTATTTGAAATATAATGTGCCTTATTGTGCATTCATTTGTGCCAATAGCCCAGATTTGTTGAGTGAAATTAAAGTATTTTAATACTTGGACAGATACCGCCTAATTAAATGGGAGTTATGGCTCTGTGATGCACTGATACAGTCTATGCATGTACCTTGCTAATCCAGCTACCCAGTGTTAGCTGATACCTTAGCATGCTACCCTTTGTTCTGATTACAGTGACTTCTAGCTCCAAAAATGCACGATTGCAATGACCACAAATCTAAAATTGAGACTGTAGGAGAAGACTTCAATGGGTGGCCTCATGGTGCCTGCATGCATCTTTTTTCTAAAGCCTGATGTTGGTGCATTCTGTACAAGCTTAAAATGCTGTTACAAGCTGTGTGTGCATGCCAGTGTGATATTAGGACCCCAACACCAATGTGTCACACAGCTGAATCATTCTGGAAACTACATTCTGTGTACCTCAATTTTCTTTCACATTGTGAGAAAAATACAAAATATGCTCTATGCTAAAAAAAAAAAAAGGTGGCATTGTGCTTCTTCTGCATTTCTACTGTAAGTGTGTGAATAAATCATAATTTATATTTTTATCCAATATAACCAAAACAAAACTGCTACCATTGGAGAGCAAGGACACCGAAGAGAGAGAGGGAAAGAGAGAAAAGGGAAATATGATCTTAGAAATACTGCGACAAGTTCATATGCAGCTGATCTTATTTATTGTAATAACACTAAAATATATGCACTTTGCAATGGTATAAAACCAGGTTATACTAAAAACTGGCTGAGTTCAGCTTCCAGGTATATGTTCATTGGGTGCATCCACTAGAAAAAAGGATCAGTGACTATAATAATTGTTTGTTTTTAAAACAGTCAGAAGTGACTATCAGTAGCTAAACAGTCGCCTTATTGGAAATTCAAGATTTCTGGGACCGATTTTCTCCTCTCTCTGCTCACTATTACAGCTCACACCAGTCATCACTCCAACCCTCAAGGGCAGACTTCTCCTCAATTTGCCCTGACCTTTCTTTCTGTAAACAACCAGATGGTAAGGTGACTGACTGGCTGTCTGAATGATTTTAAATGGAATGGAATGACATTGTTAAAGACAGAGGAATGGTGGTTCACAGGAACTGATTCAAGCAAAGCAGAGGGCAACGCAAAGGGACACATATAAGGAGGCTTAAATGTGACAATGGAAGGAGTTAGTAAAAAAAAAACAAAAAACAATGAAACAGTATTGTATGCCCTTTTCCATTCATTTTTGAGGTCATATTGATGCAATCTAATGCTATATTTTGCCAGCTCTGGGGACTCAGAAATTTGTGAAATTATCTTCACAGTTGTTTATTTTCATTTTTTTCTGAGGCACATTTATGACATATGCACATTAAGGACGGTGCTATTTTGACTTTAGTTTCCGCTCGATGAAGCACAGTTTCAGTTTAACATCCTTCAGTCTGTAAGCTACCGTTTGTGTCACTGAGTACAGGGCAGACCCAGCTAGGAAACATTGATGTTTGATGTTTTGTGATGTACGTAAATGTCATTTGGTTGGAAAAACAGATGGACCAATTAAGTGATGTATTATCACATAATCTAGCCGATCAATGAAGAGCTCCCAGCGACCCTTGCATTAATCATGTGACTTGCCACAGTCACCATTGTGTTCAAGTCTGTACAACACTGTGTCCGGCGAATGGTGTGTTACTTAAGCGACTCTGCTGCATGGATTATTGTTCAGAACAGTCTTGGGGAAGAACTGTCCTCATCTTTACACATCCACTGTTCTACCCACACATAAACACAAACAATCAGTGCACTTTTCAGTGTAATGCAGGAGTGCAATGTGTGCTATAAGAGTATATTTTATTCTGTTAGTATATTTTGTATGTAAATATCAATTTATCAAGAAAATTGTAACAGAAGCTATCAAAAAATTTTTGCAGTGTGCATGTACATTGTAGATTTAGTGTATTTTGCCAAATTGGATGGTGCAGGTGTTTATTCAGTCAAGTAATGCAATTTTATACATTACATTTCTTTCCCATTTTAACATAAAATATTTGCTAGAACAGGGTCAGATTTCCAAACAAAAATAATGAACAAATGCAAGGAAGACAGATGAGAGCCACTGAGATGCTCAACTGGGGATTGGGGTTGAGCTCACATTTATGTTCATCTATATCCAATATTACAGAATTAAAACACATCAATTTGCTTAATACATGTAGTAGTTGCTACAGAAACACGTTCCAAAATGCTGCAATCACGTAGTCTCACACAGAGGCAAACAGGCCAATTCCATCTCCCAGCTTATCATATACTGCTGCTTTGTGGGAGCCATTATATATAATACACTGAGTAGCCTTTCAGCTTCATTTTCAATGTGTGGGGTTGTCTGAAAGATTTAAATAGGACCCTCAATGTCTAAATTGGCTGCCATGGCACTGCAAGCAAATGAGATCTGCTGGTTCATCACTGTTGTGAGACATGTAACCATGATAGCCAAAAGAAAAGAAAAATGTATTTATTATATAGATAATATTTTGAAACACTGTATTTTAACTCACACAATGTTATTTTCCTGCAATAAACGAGACGTCAAATTAAATTCAAAAACAGGACTTCCCAGCTCCTGGTAAGAAGTCATGTGGTCATGCCAAATGCCAGCCCTGCTGTCTCATTATGCAGTCTTTTGTTGGTCACTACTCATCTGGCAAAATGGTGTGCTTCAGGAATACCCAAAATATTGGAAAATGATGGCATTGGAAATGACAATTTAATTCAGTAAGCTTTTATTTATTTATTTAGTATACGTTGCAGCAATAATCACCTCAAGGCTAGAGAGAACTCAAACAAACAATCTGATGACACCGTATGTACCCCCACATTTGGCAACAGTGGAGAAGAAAATCTCCCTTTCAACAGCAGCGACCTCCGGCAGAACCGTGCTCAGGGAGGAGAAGCCATCTGCCATGACCAGCTGAGGAGTCATGGGAAAGAGGAGGCAGGAAAAAGTAGGATAGAAAGATCATGAGACAAGTGACAAGTTGGGGGAGAGAGAATGTGCTGGGAGACAGAGCTGCATACGCTACACAAAAACTCACAAAACAAAAAGGTAGTAAACACACACAAACACAATACAGAACCTTGACAAAAGCAGAAGTGTGGTACACACCAAAATCGGCCCATCTGGGTAATGTATAGCACATAAATGCACAATCACAGCAAACTTGCCATACCACTCCACTGAGGTAAGTAAAGATGTCCAGAGACAATAAAAAACCCTCTCAGCTGAATAGCACGAACACACACACACACACACACACACACACACACACAAAAACAAACCAGCTCCCGTAGACACATTGTAAAGGCAGAAATGGCCCATTAACATTAACACACATATGCTGCACTTTAACACACTCTAAATATAAGTCACACACACGCTCATGCACATACACACAGTGGAAAGTTGCTGTGGCCACGTGGCTGTGTGGTTTTGGGCTCGGCTGGATCAGCCTGAGGTGAAGGAAATGGGGGACTTTCTTTCTTATGAGTTTCTTGCTTCTGCTGTGTTTCTTCACTTCCACCATCCTTGACCTTCATTTAACCTTTTTTTTGTCCACTCTCTGATATTCATTTCAATTTCCATCCATCCTCCAATTATTCACCTCTTTTCAATTTCTTTTCTTAACAGCTTTAGATGGACATGGAATACCAATATACCTAGCCAGCAAATGAAATAACATTAAAACATTTTCATAGTGTTTCATCGATAAATAAGCCTAACAAGTGTGTGAGTTATTTTCCCCCCTCACAATCCTGTCCAGTCTCTTTCTCTCTGAATCACTTATTTTACTTTTCCTCTCGTCCCTCTCTTACACCCCATCCACTCCCGCCTCCTCTGGACACTTTAAGCCATTATAAACCTTGGTTTGGCAGCTTGGTGTGTGTTCATGTGGTGCTGCTCTGTAAAAGACCAAGATTGAAGCTTTGTGGAAAATCCTTGGCTTCATTCTTAAATACACCCAGCATCACTGTCCAAGGTCTCGGAATGGGGGTGGGAGGAATAAGAGGGAGAAGGAGGAGGTGGAAGGAAATGAGTTAAGTGAAGATTGAAGTTCTGAGGAAAAGCTCTTTAAAAGGAGGCGGAGGAGGGTCTGAACGAGGATGGAGGAGAACGATTGTGGCTTGAAGCAAAAATCTTGGTCTCTGAAATTGTACTTACTCTTGGTAAGGTTAGGAGGATGAGAAGCAACAGAGGAAGAAACAGGAAGAGCAGTATGTAAAAAATTAATTGGGAAGAAGTCCCATTGACTCCAAAAGAGTCAGAAAGAAATGAAACATTTTAGTTTTTATACTTACTGGTGCTTTTATTCCTGATTTGGTGACATAAAAAACATAATCCGATTCCACTGATTCATTTCTATCTGAGAATTCTTTATCCTGTCACTGCACATTCACACATCATAATCACTTCAATTATCATAAAGTGAGGTGAACAAACCAAGAGACAGAGACAGACTGACACTGGACAATGAGCTGGAGAGAGTGACTCAGTGAAAGCAGTAATGGGCTCCATATGTGCTCCATATGTGTCTGAGTGCCACATTTAGATGCCGGTATCTGTCCTTTCCATTTCTTCCTGTGATTTCTCAACAGCATTCCACCCAGGACACACACACACACACACACACACACACACACACACACACACACACACACACACGCAACCAAGCATCCAGTTGCATGGACACCATTGCTGTGAAACCTCAAATAGTATATAATACTGTTATATTCAAGAATGCTGTGCAATTAAACTACTATACATTAAAAATAATCACTTCTCTGTTAAAATAAAGTAAAAAGGTGGATTTTCAACATTATGCCAGTCTGCAGAATTCTTTACAAAGGAAACACGCCAGATAAGTTGTTTTTCTCTATGTTGCCTAATGTTAAACAGCAGTGCACAGATATATGTTCTTTTGAGACAAACATTACAGTTTCATTATGTAAGCATTATGAAAGTTACATTATTTCAAAACTTCTTAAATCCTATTTAGTTTATGATTAGGCTTTTAGTGGGCAGTGCACTGAGTGTTAGGTACGTTCAAAGGTTCAATTAACTTACAGGATTTGTTAATTAAGAGCAATAGAGCAAATCAATTTAAATTCACTTCCAGGTGGATTGATATTCTTACTCCTTACTGTAACTGATGTAAGGCATTACCACGGTCACAGAATAAAAAGAACAACTTGGTTGGAGAGGACAGCTTGTCTTCCTCCTGCAGTGCCTCTGATCATGGGTTAAGTCTCACCCTTTAGTCATTTACTGAAGAGCAGATTTTTATCTTGACGTGTAAATAAATTAACTAATAAGGCTGATAAAAAAAAACAACAAATTAAGAGTTGAAAATGTGATGAATGGAATATTAATTTTACTGCATAATTAAATCAAGTCACCACCAGCAGAAACTAATTCCATGTATAGTGCACGAGTGAAATAAGGACTCCAATCTACTTTTCCATGTGTTTTTTTATGAATGCATTGGAGTTTTTCCTTTAACTGTTGGCTTTAAGAATTCCATCCATCCATCCCCCCTTGAGGAAAATAAAGCATAATTGAAATGAAATGAATTGATTTTTATCCTGTGCTTACTGTGGCATGCTGATTCACCAAGTAGTCTCATATGGAAAACTTTAGCAGGCAGTCAATGAGCTAACCCAGGGGTCTTGCAACATAGCATAGGGGATGAATTCTGACATCAGTTTTTAGACAAATAATTAGAAGGCTGGTTTTAATCTTCCCATGACCCAGTTTTGGTACAGATTCAGACTTTGACAAAACACCGACTACATTTTTCTTTAATGGTTCACCACCTAAAAAAAGAGAGTCCGTTTCTTTTGGGTCACAACATGGCCACAGAATGTTTTCATTAGACTTGGTCCCAGAGTAGGAGGCTATATTTAAAGCTTTACATACACACTCTTTATGACAGTATTTCTAAAACTATATATTGTGATCCTGAAATGGGTTGTGGACATTTCATGGGTCAATTAAATTGGGTTGCACTGGAGAAAGGTTAAAGAACCACTTGCTTAGACAAACCCACCCCATGACACGACGAGTTAGGATGACATTTTACCATTTTTGGGGAGGCACAGAAACAGAAAATGACTGAAAGAGGGAAAGGTAAGGAGAGGGAGTGCAGATAGAATGAGTTCTGTGTAAACCACATTTTTCCCCATGGAATATTATACATGTCAAAATCACTAACTGAGATCCCACACAGTCCAGACTAATCGACAGAGCTCCATCTGCAAAGCATCAAAATGTTTGCCAGCTACCTGCAAGTACACAAATCCACGAACACTCGCAAATGAAAAAGTCCCGTGCAGAACCGGTTAAATCATCTGAGTGTGAACAAGCCGGCGATGGGCCGGGACTCGAACCCACGCCGCCCGCACCGCAGCACGGCATATACACGTGGTCGCCGGCCCCCCCACCAAGCCACCCGGGCGCCCCTAAATAAAGATTTTTGTATCTCACAGTTGGAATTGGAGTCAAATCAAATGGAAAAAAAAAAAAAAGTGTAACTATTTGTATTTCCAGAGGTGCATATTTTACTTTAATGCACAATACAAACAAATAGTTGAATAAAAAGCAGTAATGTTAATACAACCATGTAGTGTTAGAGTCAGTTTTCAGGCACATGTGTTTGAGTAAATACTGTAAGATAAGAAATTCTCTCTCAACATTTTTTTTTTTTTTTATTATTCTGTCTAGTCTAAACCAAATTTTGCCTTCTTCCCAAAGTTATTGTACAGAAGTATGGTCCTTAAGAGACAATTTTCTTTTTGGGGGTTGGGGGTAGGGGTAGTTTGAAAACCATAGCTGTTTTTCCATTTGAATGACAAATGAGTTTCTGCTCTGTGATGCCAAGAACACTTTGATGTTTACCGGGATAGACAGACAGTAAATGTGTAACAGGACCAGGTTGGAGAAAGGCAGATGAAAGAACAGGTTCTCTGTGTTTGTGTGTTCCTGTGACTGACAGAGTTGTAGCCGGTGAGTCTTTGGGTGAACTTGTACAAGGCTCCTGAAGCACGGGAACACTCAAAAATCATTAGATTGTCACTCCACATTAACTTGAGATTGAGAGAATCTGAGAGCTACTTTTTTGTGTTTGCGAGAAACTGATTTTTTGAATACCCCATATCCCTCCATGAATTTGGTGTCAATGTTTATCTTAGAAAAAAAAAAAAAAAAAAAAAAAAAAAATCACCATTTCACACTATACTGCAAGCATTATCTGTCATCTTTCTCAAGATTTAGTCTCTGGGTTTGATTTTCTGTTTTGGTTATTGGTTGATGTCTGATGTCTGTGGGTGTTTTTAAGCTTTGATTTTTAGTTTTCAGATTTCTATTTTGATTTCTTAATTCTAGCATCATGTGAGTCTTAGTTCTGGTATTGTTTAGCCTTTGCTTTTGCAAACTTGCTTTTTAGGTTTAGGATTATTATTATTATTATTATTATTAGTCCAGGGTTTCTGTTTGCCTCATTTCCATGGATATGCTCAGGTCCCTCTGTGTCTGCTTATAAACTGTGTTAGTTTATTTTTTTAACCTTTATTTTTTAACCTTGATGATTCTTTTTCTTTCATGTTCTGTGTTTGTTTTGCTTTCTGTCTGTCGTTCCCATTTCCCTGATAGTTTGACCTGTTGTTGATTACATGCACCTGTGTCACATTCGCCTCTCGTTTATTTCCAGTCAGCTTCGTGTTTTGTTTGGGACTGTCACAATAAAAGCTTGCTTTTTGCTAGTATTCTGCCTGAGTTTGGATTCTCTCGACACAGTTTTCTGACAGCATTTCATTTGAAACTAATTTAGTGTATACAAAAAACACACAAACACACCAAAAATACAAACAAAAAGCCGTTACCGCTCCTCTGTTTACATTGGAATTGTTTATACATTATGAATTTAAGCTTTGTATTGGCTTTATTTTTGCCACCTGGGCCCTATACTACAAAGCGAGTCAGGGTATCTTTCTGTTATCTGGATTCACTTACCCTAGCATTGGTGATCAGGAGAACTGTTCACATGAAGCTGGTTATCACCTTGCTATAGGTTAACCCAGAGTTTCCCCTGCATTTCCACATCAAAGGGACGGTCTTGGCAGCATCTAACCAACCTAAAAGAGGCATTTCATGATGATCCCTATGAGTGCCACCCACTCCAGAGACGTTAATCTATAAAGAACATAAAAAATACCAGTGAAATGCAATGCAGTTGTAAAAAGGACAAAAGATGAATACTTCAGAAAATCGCTAATCTAGTGATTTAGCACACAGAGTGGTGAAATAAACATTTTATTTCCACTTATTTTATCACTCAGTGCTGCTGTTTATTTCTAAGGTGATGGCTGCACATTAGAACTCTGAAACCTTTAAACATTAAAGGTTGCTGTCCCACAGCCTAATAAAGGAGATCAGTGAAAGGGAAATTAATTTTACAGATTTTCTTGGTGTGTGTTCTGTGTTCTAGTAGCTGCAATTCCAGCAGTGCAAACCAGACTTAGCAGCAGCTTCAAATCAATTATAACATTTTATACCAAATCAATAGATGTAAATTTCCATGACAATGCAACAGTTTGTGTTTCATTCAGTGGTTTTAGTAAGGTACAGCTTAGCAAGGTGCACATGTAAAACGTATACTCCCAGCAGAGGATCTGTATTGTGCTCGAAACATGCTGTAAATAAAAGACTCAGTAAAAACGTAACGCTTGCAGCTGATTTTAAACCGAAACGTGGAACATCACCTCCCCCCAACAGTTTGAGTTTTTATTCACTCAGCTGCAGAACTTGGTGGTGATGCTCAGAAACACAAAGACTTTAGATGCAACTGAAATTTTTTTACACCCTCCTACTCTCCCTGGAGAGGACTAAGGGATCTTCTAGGAATGATGGTGCTGTTTTCTGGAGAACTGATTGGTCAGTTGGTGGTGATTTCATACCTCTTGATTGCTGGTCTGGAAGCTAACCTCCTCTGGACCAGGTTAGGTCTACAGCATAAGTTATCATGGCAATTTTCTCCATTAAGAAGTGATGGTACAGAAAACCCAGGTTTAACCCTGAAGTTTACCAACTGGCCATCTCAATATGAAACCAATGCAGTAAAGATTGCATGTTTGATGAAGGCCGCGATGGCAATTATAGAAACATAATATAAATGAGAGGTTTTTTGTTCAGATGGGGTGGTTTAGTGTACAGAGGAAAAAAAATGAGAGTGAGAGAAACCCAATTGATGAGCAGCTTGTCTTTCAGCAAGAAGCAGCGCTGTGTTTGTGGTGTAACTACATTAAGGCTTTATAGGATGGCAGATTGAAATGTTACAGCAGTGGAGAGTTTGTAGAAATCTCTCCATCGCTGATATTATAATTTAAGTATGAAAGCAAAATGGCAGAATAACTAGCTGGTGTTCCAGATGGTTACAGAGGGGAAAGGCTGTGCAGGCCTAATCAGATTTTGGGATTTTTGTGTGTGTGTGACTTGGCTTTCTGAGGTGGTGTGAGCACTTTAAGCATAAAAGCCTAACAACCAAAGAGAATGTGTTGTAGGGGGAGGTTTCAGTCAAAAGGATTAATTAACACTAAATGGGTGTTTTAAGATAAGAGGACTCTTTCATACCAAGGCCAAATGAATCTGTTTGATCCAACATCTCACCCTCTCTCACTCTTTTTATGTGTGAGCGGGTGTGTGTTTGTGCATGCACGCAAGAGGGTGTTAAAAGAGCTATGAAAACATATATAAAATAAAATAAAAAGAGCTGCCTTCTCATTGTTGTCCAAAACAGTAAAATTTTCAATAAGTCATCCAGCTTGTGCCAACGCTCCGAGCCTCAGCTGAGACCCCAGAGGAAACTGACTGCTGTCTCTCCAACACTGTGCTCCAGAGTGGCAGCACTGCATTCAAATTGAAAGTCAGACAAATACAAGAGGAGGCTGCAGGAAGGATTGTCCAAAGGAGATATGCTGAGACAAGTATTGACAAAGACTTGCAGGCATAAGAGATTATAAATGAAAGGACAGTTATTGTAACTGTTGCTGATATAGCACCAACTTTTTTTATAATTAGGAGGTCAAAGTGAGAATTGAACAGAGAGCTTTTAAACTTTTTTTTTAATAAGGAAATGGGAAAGCAGTTTGAGGTTTAGTTGTTGCTGAGGTATCTTCACTGATCTGCAAGGACAGACAGAATGTTGCTCATAATCTATGAGATGTAGGGCTCCTAAAACCTTGAATATTTTTTTTATAATATCTACTTATAGTTGTATATTATATGTATAGTTGCATCAAGAGAGTGACTTCTAGAGCTGCCTGGAGAAAAATAAGGGAACAAGGAATTTTAAAAAAATGAACTACATACAATGAAGTCAAAAAGAAAAAAAAAAACTGGAGATGTCACCGATTAAACTGTGCTGAGGGATAAATCAGAACAGGGATATAAATCTCATATGAACAGCATTCCATTAACTAGCGGTGATTTTTTATTGTATTCTTTATTCTTCTAGCTTCTTTATGTAGAGAAGCTAGAAGAATGTCACTAGAGTAAAGGTCATATGATACTCTGCTTGGGGTTTACTCGCTGAAACCTAAGTGACTGTGTGCATAAGGAAAAAAGATTTGGGCATAAAGTGGTATTGCTCATCCCTAAGGTTAAGCATGATGCTGGCAGCATCACAGTATGCAGCTTCCAGCAGCAGAGCAGTGGAGGCCTGGTCAGAAGTGAGGGAAGAAATAAAGTATCCGAATACAGACAGGTCCTTGAAGAAACCATTCTCTGGATGACAGTGACCCAAGACTGGGATGAATGTTTCTGTCCTTCAGTGTCTCAGCCCAAGTTCAAACTTAAATCTCTACAGTGAGAGCTGAAGTTGGCATTTCACAGGTTTGCAATGTGAAGGAATTTGACAGGATCTGCAAAAATGGGATAAAGTGCTAAAATCCAGGTGTGCAAATCCTGTAGTGGAATCTTGTAATGAAAGTCAGAGATGTAGTTACTCTCAAAGGGTCACTGCAGATTATAAGTGTTTTGGGATTTTTAATAAATCTAAAAAAAGGCATTTTTATTTTGCGATTATGGGTTACTAAGTGTTGACTTTTGGAGGGAAAAAAAAAAAAATCAAATGTTATTTAAAGAAAAAAGTCATTAACAGCACAAACTAAAGGGGTTCATAGAAACTCCAAAACATAATAGTTTCACTTTAGGATACTGGCTCAGATCCTCTTGCCAGCTTCAGGAAGCAGATTTCTGGGCTTTACAAAGTTTTCATGATGAAGCTGTAATGTGTGGGTGCTGACTCAGAGACACAAGTATGGGAATTTAACTGATGTTTATGCAGGTGAAGAGCATAGCCACATCTTTTGAGTATTTTGAATACATGCACAGCTCAGCCTGATTAACATTTAAAGACGATGCAGCAAATCTGCCTGCCATACTAATTGCTGTGGTAAAATATAGGATGTGAGAGACAGAGCATTACTTATTAAACTTGTATGTATCCCAGAAAGGTTTGCTGAGCATGCATGCTGATTTAGGAACACCTTGCTTCACATTCATTAAATTACAAGCTTTTTGGAAGCTTTTTAGAAGCTTCCTAAAAGCGAGTCTTTCCTCATCTGCTTCCAGCTAAGCAGCTGGGGGTTTAACACTTGCTTTAAGCTAGAAAAGACCAATAGTTTGTGATTCTTGTGACATCAAAGTTGCTTTTAAGATGAAATCTGACTTTTTTCGCCCCCTTTTGGTATATGAATTTCTCAATGAATTTTATATTCATCATAAACCTGAATTAGGATTTTAAAAATACCTACCTCTATAACTTAAAACAAAAAAGGCAATTTTACAAGATTCATCACAGCCATTCCAAAACATTAGCAAGAAATAATCTTTAAAAAAATGAAGCATTTGACTGGTTGATTTACAGTCTACCCGTGTAATTTGGAACTGTCTAATTTGCACTGCAGCAGCATTCTGTGACAATAAGATTCTGGGGCCTTACGTATGTTGCTAATGAATGTGAAAAATTGGACACTAGTACAATTGCATGTATTTAAAAGAAGAAAAAAAAAAACTGGCATACTTATTAGGATATTTTGCTGTCTGGAGCCACATGATCCAACTGCAGCTCAACACTTCAAAGACCAAGGAGCTGGTCATTGGCTTTATGGAGTCCAGACCAGAGGCTGTAGACTCCTACAAGTACCTTGGAGTGGCTAGACAGAAACAACAGACACAAACAATATAACAAAGTAATGTGCAAGGTCCAATACCACTATCTGTTGGACATTTTATATCTACCTTTTGTCTTTGCTGTCTTGCATCTTTGTTTATTATTTATTTTTGTTTATTTTTGACTACTGTTGTGTTTTTGTGCTGTAATGTAAAAGTTCTACTGGAACTTTAATCCATGATGGAATCTCCCTAAAGGGATTAAGAAACTTTAATCTAATCTAATCCAGTCTATTACTCTCTGCAGTCATCTAAATGCATCAACTTTTTATATTCTCATTTTGAACATATCTGTAACCATAGAAATGGTTTAATTTACTGTTGGTAAATGACTGGTTCTAATATAGTGCTTTTCTACTTGAGCATTCAGAACGATTTATACATCATGTTTCATTCACCCATTCACACAAGCACTTTTACTACGTCTAAGTGCTTTCTATCTAACAATCACACACACAATCACATGCCAATGAACGCATTGGGAACAACTCAGGATTCAGTATGTTTCCTAAGGCTACTTTGGCATGCAGACTGGAGTAGCCAAGGATCAAACCATCAACCTTCCAATTAGTTGATGCCCTGGCTGTATCTCCTGAGCTCAGGAGTAACTCAGGAGGTAGAGTACTGATATACTCAAATTGCTCCATGTTTCCCATCTTACAGAAACAAAGAAAAAGACCCTTAGAATCCAGGAAGCTGAGATAGTTGAGAAATTAAAGAAATCATTTTGCCATCTTTTGAACTGTTGCAAATAAATGCAAAAAATAAAATAAAATAAAAAATATATCATTAAACGTATCGAGGCCTTTCCTTGTCATGTTAACCCACCTGTATAATTGAGTGGCAGCTGTTTCAGAAATGAAGAGATGGAGAGCAAAAGGCAGGAGAATTTAAAGGAAACCAAGGAAGAAAACAGGTGAGAAAAGGAGAGACATAAACACAGGCATTTTTTAAATATAAGAGAGAACAGAAACTGGCTGACATTGATTTTGGACCAAATCCAATCAACCTCCTCCTTGCACATTCACATGGTCAGTCTGCCACATTAAGTACCATTCCAAAACTACCTAACATTATGTGGGAGTGTGTTATAAAGACTAACAGCCTCCACACACAAGGTTCTCCGTGTTTCCTTTTGAAGAACTGCCCCTGTAATTCAATCAATTTTGTGAAAATTGTATAAAAGGACATTGGCAGAGGTACATATTGAAAAATAGAATCTATGTGGTATTGTCTTGTTGGAATCACTGCAAATGTCAATAAATAGAAATGAACAAAGCAATAAATAAATACAGGCAACACAGTGAGTTAGGCTATTCCTCTGTTGTAGCCATCACAGCGTAGAGAATACAGACTACAGGTCATTTTATGTGGCTCGCTCAGCAAACATACAGAACCTACTTACTTAAAGGGACTTCTTAAACTGATTATCTTGTTACAAATCAATGTTGCACTGTCAAACTTTGATGCTACTTTGACTGAGCACCAGTTCTGTTCTTTGCCAAAAATTGCAACTTCTTTCCCCAGTGGCAACAGTGCCAACCAGCTGCTTTTGTGGTCCAACACAAACTGCACGTCCAGCAACAACTCTTCACTTAAAATAGAGGTCTTTTAATCAAGACCTCTCAATTAGCGCTCCATTTTTAACCCAACATTTCACTCGAGGTCCCTCCTGTTTGGGATCATATTTTAAGTGCAATGCAGACCCAACTCAGACCCAACTAACCTTATTGTGAGCAGAGTCCAACATGACCCAGGCATGTGGAGTGAGGCTTTGGAGCAGTTCTGAGGACTGGCCAGGTGACCCATGTTAGGGACTAAGCAGTTTAGGGGACCTGCAAGGTACCCCATGGTAAATGTTAAGCAGTTCTGGACTCTCAGATTTAGATACAGGCTGATCAGCTTGGCTCACAGTTTCCTCTGACAACTGGGGCCACACAGCTGGCTCTGGAAGCTCTGCAAGTTCCCGGTCCACTGGCTTGTCTTCAGCTGGCTCCATCACAAGGAGTGCAGGGACAATGAAAAGTCTTTGCACTAACCAGGGTAAAAGGAGGTAGAGAGGACCGGCATCAGCAGGTGTGGGAGAAGAAAGAACTCTCTGGGCTCAGGATCTCAGGATATTTAAGTTGCACAGGATGCTCAGGTTGCACAGGCTGGGGCTGTGCAAGGCACACAAACAAATCTTGGAGGCTGGGGGATGGTTTGGCAGGCATGGACAGGACATCAGTCTGTGGCTGGAGCTCAGCATTGGCAGATATGGCCTCAGAAACAGTCTCTAGCTGTAGCAAGGAGGGATGATGGCAGGAACTCCACTTTCTCCTGGAATAAGGAGCAGAGCATGCGGCAATGACAGGCTCCTTATCCTCCTTGTGTCATACCAACAGTATGACACAACAAAGGACTGCAGTGATATAAATACACACGAGGTCATTGGGGAAAATGGGAAACACAGCTGAAACTAATCACAGAAGATGAGACAAGGGAAGCAAAACTAAACACAGCACACATGGGATAAGAGACCATCAAAATAAAACAGGAAGTAACTAAATAAAATAAAATTGTGGAAAACAACAGAATAGAAAACACTAAAGAGCAAAGAACTAAACAAAAAATACACAATTAAAGAAAACTAAAACATACAGAGTCGAAGACTCCAGATCATGACAGTCTGCTCATTTTAAAGTCAATGTATATGACCTAACATTGATGCAGGTTTGCTACAATGTTACTGTACAAGCTGCATAACAACTTTAATTCTGACTATACACCTACTAGGCATAGGATTTACAGACTCATGAAGAAAAGAAGGCTTACATCATGGTGATGCAACTAGTGTAAAATGTAATTTAATCCAGAAAAATGAAAAGGAATAAACACATATTAATGAATGTGATCGGGATACATCCATTTGATAGCTGTGGGCCCCCAAAAACTTACAAGTGTATTTTGACCATCCAGAGCTCCATGTGTGACTACACAGTGAGTAACACTATCCACAGACCATCCAGAGTCACGATTATGACCACACAGTTACACCATCACAGAGTAGGAGGGTGTAGGGTCCGGACTGAAATTAGGCCAGATAAAAAGAGGGAGTTGGGGAATTGGCTGAAGAGGTGTGAATAAGTGAATGTTAAGAAATGAAGAGTGAAAAAAATCCTCTTTATTCACACATTAAGGTCTGCATGACTCTCACATACTATAGATGGATGACAGATGGACAACCAGATGGGTGGACAGACACACAGAGAAACTGAAAGGAAGAACACAATTAACTGTAAACAGACAAAAACAGGAAGACTGCACTGCACAAAAAAAATATTACATTAAATGCTTAGAAATTACAGACATTTTTATACATAGTTATTCATTTTCAGCAGTTCCGTGGCCAGGTGAAACCTGTTCCCTCATTTTTCCATTGCCAAGTAGATAACAAATCTCAAGTTGATCCAGTTATTGAACTTTTATTTAGTAACTGTTCACTGGAGCAAAAAGGAGGTGATTGCTGAGCTGAAAAACAAAATAAACCTGTCAGAGAGAAGTCAACGACTTTAGGAGTGGGAAAAATTAATAACCTTGTAAAGTCATTAAAAAAAAAATCCAAAATGAGGGTGGGGACACACTCACTGACCAGCTCAGCAACGCTAAAGGGCCTGGATGATCACAGAAGACAAGTGGATGATTGCACAGTTTGTTCCTTGTTTAAGAAAGCACATCTAACCAAGTCAAGAACACTCTTGAGTATAGGTACATGTAGGTGTATCATTATCAAAGTGTGCAATCAAGAATGGAATTAATGGACATACAGAGGGTTTACAGCCAGGTGCAAACTACTGGTTCCACTCAAGAGCAGAAAGCTCAGATTAGACTTTGAAGAAAAGATCTTGAGCATGTCCAGTTCTGAAAAAAAAAACGAACAGATGAAATGATGATGATGATGATGATGAAACATCACTCACTGGATCCAAACCCAGGTGCATTTAATTTACAGTTTGTGCATTCAGTGTCACACTGCATGTATAAAAACTAATATTACCTTTTTAGACATATAAGTTTATCACAATACATAAGAAAGATGCTTTTATATGATATTACTGCATATTCAGAATCTTAATCAAATGTACTCACTTCACTCAGAAATACAGCTGAATGTTAATCTGCTAAAGACTGACAGGCATGCCTGCCTTGAGTGCCATATCAGAGCTGAGCAATAAAAACAGCTGTTTTGAATCAACAGGCTGCACACATTATTGAACTGCTGTTCTTCATTAAACAACGTCTACATCTGATCAGAGGATGATTCAAATATAAAATCACTAATGTTGAGGTTAAGTACAACGAGCAAGTTACAGCTTTTGAAAGGATTCGAGATTTGAAAAAAAAATGCAAATAAAGCAGTAGCCCTTGGCTTCCTCTGTCAGTCACTGGATTCTCAGTTGTCGGTATAGGCTAAAGGTTATGTTTGTTTAAGAAGGCGACTTGTCCTTTGAGACTTGTGGTATGATGGGTATGTCAGTGGTATATATTTCTCATGGCCTAAAGTTCACCCCTAGTCAAAGATGTTTTCTTTTAGTGTTTAAATGAAATGACTGGATTTCAGTATTGGATCACAAATGATTTAACTTCATGGGTATCTTCAGATCAAGGTGTACTAAGTAAGTTAACAAGAGTATCATTTTAGTTATGTTTATAGGCATTGATTTATTAAGGTATGCATATGATTTGATTATAGTTAAATTAAATGCAGAGAAGAAATTTAATTACCTTCATCTGTTTTAATATCTATATATGTCCCATACGTCCATAGCCTCTCTTACCCATAGAGTACAGATTATTATGACTATCACTGGAGTGTGGTAGTCAGAGTTTCTTGACCTTGTGAGAGAATGTTATTCTCTTCAGGTCCAGAAATGCCTAAAATATTCAGCAATTTACAGAAAATCTACAAGGACTTTATGTGGACATGGTAAGATTAAGGATTCATTAAGATAACTTTGATTTTAATTGTTCCAAAAATTCAGGCACTTTTTTCAGCACTGTTCCCTCGTGTGTTCCAATCATTGGCACGTTCTTGTACCATTCTTTAAAATTCTATGCTGCATGCACTTTATTGCAACTGTAATACAACACTTTGATGGGTCAAAGAGACATTCAAACCATGATGAGTTTCATTAAATCCATGTGCTTCTCTTTTATCTGATGCGTTTAGCAACCAGGGAATCTGTTTATGATTCATCACTTCATTGTTATGTAGACACACTGCAAAGTACCTTCCAAGGGAGCTTCTCTTTGAACACATGAACTGCTAACTGTTAACTGCATAAAAGCTGTGATACCCAGGAAGGGATGTTCTACACCTCTGTAAATCACTGTCATACCCAAAAATCACAGTAAGACTGGCCTCTCAGGTATTATTACTGCAATAACCCACAACAGGCTGGGAAATATGGAAATCACATTTCATTAAAAGTGTGCATACTGCTTGAGAAAAGACAACTCCTGAACTGCTTCAACATGGCATCTCAACTTTATGAAACAATAAGGTGTTACGCTATAGTTTAGTCTCCTCAAACCTTGCAAGTTATGACACTGCTGCCTCAGCTCTGATATATATTTCATACAGCACAAACCTGAGCAGCTTATTGGTTTTATAAAATGAGTGTATATGTCTGTATCTATGCCCCGCCATCCGTCATGTTGCAGTGGTTAACATGGCAGAAATCCCCATTTACAAGACACAGACACACAGAGCTCCCCTGCTTCTCATAGCTCTGTGTACATCTGTCTGACCTGGCGAAGATTAGATTCAGACACTCCAGGTAGAACACGCGTGTGTGTGTGTGTGCGCGCGCGCATATGAGCAAGGGGAGGACTGTCAGGGGAACTCAGTAGATTTAATCTCTGCTCTCTTCCCTTCAAGAAAGACTGGCGATGTGGTGCATACATCCCACACACATTTTAAAGGCCTCATTTGAAGCCACTGAACTATAGAGGGATTTGCATGAGAATTTAAATGTTAAAGAGGTATATCAAAACAGTTTCCACGTACACAAACGCACAAACATCCCTGAATATCTACATGTAGATAGTAGACAGGGAAAACACACGAGATCTGTGCCTTCAGGCTCAGGCGTCGATACAGAAAACATCTGCAGTCACGGTAACGCGTTCCTCTCCCTCTTTCGCCCAGTAAAACTGATGCGGTGTTTCCTCCCTGGGGTAGGATTTCTTCCAGTCTCTCCCTTTCTAGCAATCTTTGTCTCTCTCTCTCTCTCTCTCTCTCGATCATACACTATTTTACCAATTTCCTTTCTACCACACACCTACTGTCTCTGTCAGAAACACACAGACACACTACAGTATATCATCTGTTATAAAACCTGAGTAATCTTGTGTTGTCTGCAGGTATTTTGGTGAGTTTGTACAAACAAGATACTTGCTATTCAGCTGAAGCCAGAATGCACAATTTTATGGTACTGTGTGTATTTTAGCACCAATATAAATAAAATACATTAAGTTGCAATGAAAATATATCTAAAAAAAAAAATAGGAAACCTTTGTTTTCAGCTATTGGAGTGAAATACAATAAGCTTGCCGTGGTACACTAATATTTTATGCTACAGCAATACAACTACTTTTTTGCAATCTCAGAATCATAATTAATTAATATATCACCCACCATTGTATTTAAGATGAGAGCAATTTCTGAAGTATTCAGAGAACAAAAACTAAAGAAAACAAACAAACAAAAAAAACATGGTTGTAATGTTAGCAGTGGTGCTCTCATGATTGGATTATTTATGCAGGACAAAATAACAGCATGACATTGCTTATCTGTGCAGTCCCAGTTGGACAGGATTAACGTCTTTTGAGGTTGAGTGGGGGAAATGGTCTGTTGTAATGTCAGCTTTAGTTTCCTCAGCTATAGGCTGCCTGCATCTACCTTATTTTATGTGTAGTATGCTGAGGAGGGTTTTATCTATGACTGTAATTTAGAGCAGTATACCATTCACAGTGATGATTCCAGTTATTGAGGAGCGTGTCCAAAGTTTATCACCCGCATCCCTCTGGAGTGCACGCACCTCATTCAAATGAGGCTTGTGATATTTAATGAATGCCCTCAATGGTATATAAGCTGTATAAATTACTGAGCAGGGTGTTAACATCCGTGTCTTTTGAAAATATTTGAAATTTATGACTGACCATGCATGAGTAGTGATTGACAGCGAATTCAGAGGTTTTTCTGTTCTTTTCCTCTTTTTTTGTGCTTTGTTTTTGTCATGTGGTTGGCGGCACGGTGATGTGGTGGTTAGCACTGCTGCCTCACAGCTAGAAGGTCTGGGTTCGACTCCACCTTGGCCTGGGTGCCTCTGTGTGGAATTTGCATGTTTTCCTCGTGCCTGTGTGGGTTTTCTCGCACAGTCCAAAGACATGCAGTTACTGGGGTTAGGTTAATTGGTGATTCTAAATTGCCCATAGGTGTGAATGTTTGTCTGTGTCTCTCTGTGTTAGCCCTGTGACAGGCTGGTGACCTGCACAGATGTACCCTGCCTCTTACCCTATGATAGATTATCCTAAAACTTCGAATACATACAGGGTTGATGATTTGGACAAACTTACTGGGGTATTGGAAGAGAACAAATACTAAGGTAATGCAGCTTCTGCCTTTGAGGAAATGCAGAAGCTGCATTGAATTGAATTCAGGTGTTCCAATCACTTCCGTGGCCACCGGTGTATAAAACCAAGCACCTAGGCATGCAGATTGTCTCTACAAGGATTTGTGAAAGAATGAGTGGCTCTCAAAATCAAATCAAGTGAAATCAAAGTTTATTTGTCACGTGTATGGTCATAAAAGGTACAACTAGCAGTGAAATGCTTTGACGACTACCCTTACACTATAGCACAAGATGACGATATAAACAGAATGATTTAAAGAATATAAACATGAATATAATCAAAATGTACACTGAGGTAAAATGAAAGCGGACTGATTAACAAAATGTAGTAAAAATAAAAAGTAACAAAATATGTACACTAGAATATACATACTATACACTTAATACTATATATTGTACACTAGAATGTAACAAATATTTATACTAAAATATAATATATATACAGGGTATGTTGTGGGAGGAGGTGTAAGGTGCATAATGCAGTGCAAATAGTCCAGTGTAAATAATGCAGTGCAAATAGAATGGCATAACACTCCGGGTCAGTGGGAGAGTCAGTGAGTGATGAGTGGTGTGGGTGTGCGGGATGTAGTCCGTCAGCTGTCCTAATAGCCTGCGTAAAGAAGCTCCTCCTCAGCCTCTCTGTGTTAGCCTTCAGGAAGTGAAAGCGCTTCCCTGACCTCAACAGAGAGAAGAGTCCATACTTGGGATGGCTGGGGTCTTTCACGGAGCTCAGTGAATCCGTGATAGGATGATACCTGTGCAACAAGTCCAGTCATGAAATTTCCCCACTACTACATATTCCACAGTCAGCTGTTAGTGGGATTACAACAAAGTGGAAGTGACTGGGAACAACAGTGTGTTGAGAGATAAAAAATGTTCTACTGTTAGTTTTAAATATCATTATGCATAAAATATTCTAGACTCTGGTATATTCAAATGACCATGTGTCAGTCTCAAACAATTTCCCATCTTACCCTGACAACCGTGACAGTTTAAAACACAATAGAGAAACTCTTTTTTTTAATTTTTGTTCCCTTTTTGTAGCCAGCCTTAGACAACTGTTTGTCATTCATAACACATCGTCAAGGAAGCGAGAACATCTCTGAGCTCTTAGCACCTTCCTACTGACAGCTGTGAGCAGAGGGTGTTGTGTGATCCCATCATAACACGTAGGGCCATTATGGGCAATAAAGTGTCAATGGAATCATTTGTATGCATCTTCAAATCAGTCACATACTGTACAAATACCCATTTATCTGTCAATCAGAGATACATGCATCATTGAAATATCTCTTAGAGCCCACCCCCCACAAAATACACAGCCTTTAATGTGAGCTGACAGACTGTATATTATATAAAGACCCTACACCATGTGCATTCAGGCTTAAGTGTTATATATATGATATGTGGTGAGTCCGCTCAGTTGGCACAAAATAAAGAAGGTGTGAAATAGGATATGAGCATTGTAAAGCATACAAATTATTCCAAAACTAAAACTGGCAGAGGTTCTGCAGACTCCTACAGACAACTGTTTTAAATAAATGCATTCAATTTTTGATTAAACACTAACAGTAGAAAGATTCACAAAATTTGATCAGTTTCTTTACAGATAATCACATTCACAGCTAGTCTTTTTTGACTTCCTTTTTTTCTCTTTTCTTTCTTCCGCTTTCTTTATTTGTCTTTTGTTCTTCATCGCTTGAATCTTTCTTCCCTGCAGTCCTTTTGATATTTTTTTTTTTTTCCTTCAGTGAGTGTTCTGGATGGAAAGTCAACACTGTTAGAATGAAATCAACCTCACGTTTGCTCTGGGTGCGTGCGTGTGTGTGTTTGTGCACAGATGTGTGTTTGCGTAAGCCTGTGAGTGAGCAGAGCAGTTAAAGTAAGATTGATCCAGTGGCTTCAGCAGAGAAGGGTAGAGAGGTCGGCTGAGTTTTATTCCGACCAGTTTAGTTCCATCGTTATGAGAAATGTGGTCAGGTTGGGAAAGTTTCTGTTGCAACAGACTGCTAGCTTCGCAGAGAGAGGAGGGCCTGGCCAGGTTTCAGACCTCATGGTTTGTCCCTCTATTATTGGGCAAACTTTGGCCACGCTTCAAATCTCAGCAGAAGGGCAGACTTTTTGGCTTATTTTCAAATGATTACATTTTACTTTTATGGTAGAAAGACATGGAGGTCGGCTGGATTTCTTCCCTGCCCGCTGGTTCCCTTACCATTCCCTGTCCTTTATTGTTGCTTGACTCTGTCTTTACTCATTACTCATCTAATCAAGCAGGCTAATCTGAGCACTTTCAGCCCATCTCATCTGATTTATTTATTGTATTCAGCACCGCCATTTTGGTCATCTCTGCTGTGATAAGTACATCTTAAAATATGGAACAGTCTGGTAATTAATTTTTACCAAGCAATCCTGTGAAGGTCACTTTAGAAACTTGTGCTCATTAAATAAGGCAACTGCTGACACATTTAATGTGTGGAAGGATCTGTCATAGTCATACAACTGTGAAAATTAAGGACAATCAAATAAAAACATTCATCAGGCGTTATAGTAAAAATCATCCCTGTCCCTTACTGGCATTGTGGCCAAAAGAGTGCGCTGATGCTCGCCTTTCTGGAACACCAGAAGCACATCAACCAGCTGTCATTCACAGGGTATTAAGTATTGCTGTTTGGTCAAAGACACTGGCAAAACTTATGGACAAGGTGGGTTTTTTGGGGGGGGTTTTCTTTGGTGTAGCAGCAATGACTCACCAGCTGTAGCAACCATGGACACCAAGAGCAAACGGTTGTGTTGAATATGTGACAAAGTCTGCATGAGAGAGGAGAGTAACCCCTGTAGGAGCTTTATTTTGTGCTTACATTTGTTTGTAGTTGCTGCTCAGTTTTATTCAGTTTTTTTAAGTTTTGCTGTCCAGTTAGGTTTAGGTAGCACGACTACCTGGTCAGGATGGAACATAGCCAGGCTTTCTTAGCATTAGCTGGCTTGATAAAACCTGAATCCCCAGTCACAGATAACGGGTATTGTGACAGTGCTTTGTTGTTGTTTTGTTCTTCTTCAGGCTCTGTGCATGCTAACATAAAAGGGGGCAAACATAAAAACATATATATACAATTTCTGTGTCACAAACTGAATACAGTGACACACAGTTTGACACAGCTGGGCTTCATTCTGTGGTAAAGTTGCATATATGAAATGTATTCTTACAGCACAGACTTTATATTGCACTTACTTCATACTGTCAGTGAAAAAACTGTGAAAATATGACACTTCCAACAGATTTCAAACCAAATCTCCAAACATAAGCTCATCCAGGCCGGGTTATGTGTAGCAGGTATCAGGATCTACCTTTGTAACACCGAAAGCCCAGACTTTAGGCTCAACTCACACTAATCCATTAATCTCAGTTTGTAGTACACCCTCAGGCTCACCACATGGTGCAGGTTTACACACGTTGTAAGCAATATTAGCAATATTAAAAATAAATGCATTGCTAATATTTAAATAACACAAAGCCAGAAATGTGCATATGTATGCTTTTCATCAGATTTAAAAAGCTGTTTATGCGTAAGGTTTGCACATTTTTACCACTCATTCATCCTTTTTAAACACCAGTTTATTTGTGGGAAAAAGGTTTACCCTTTCTCTTACTTTGGTTTAGGTGCTGCCAAAGTAAAGCATGGATGAGCCGGGACACATTAAGCCCACTTACTTGCTGTGATTTTGCCAGACTATTAGCCTACCTGCACTATTCCTTACACGAGTACAGTAAAATATACCACTTTGTTCCAGGAAGCTGCCAGTTTGATGTCTGACCCAACTCAGTCAGACATTTGCAGTTTTATATACAGCTGTGTGGTAATTTCTAGAAAATTTTAGGGCTGCAGTGCATGTGTTAAAATTAATGGAGAGTAATATGCATGCAGATGGTTGTCCTTTTTTTTTTTTCGCTGTCTTTTAAAATCGGTGTCAGGCCTTACGGGCAGGTTGTAAAACGTGGCAAAAGTACAGCATAATGACATTACAGTGTGGTAAAGTGCTTTGGTAGAAACTTATAATGGCTCAGAGGGGGAGAGAATGAAGAAGGCAAGAGATAGATATGACATTAACAAAGACAAATGGAAATATTAACACAATTCATACTTAATGAGTTGGAATAAAGAAAAGAGAATTTAGCTTTTAATAATGAAAATGTCCCTGTTCATCTTCTCTACATTATCTGTTCAGAGCTGTTAGACGTATGGCCCACACACACACATACAAGAAGTCAAATACACACACACGCACACACACACACACACACACACACACACACACACACACACACACACACACACACACACACACACACACACACACACAGAAAAGCAGATTCATGCACATAATCAAGGCTGTTAGCCTTAGGCATGCACATGCACACACACAGGCAAGCACAGAAGCATGCACACACATACACACAGACTCTGACAGATGAGAAGCACATTTGCCTCCACCAGACACCCCCCCCCCCCCCCCCCCCCCCCCGAATCATTTGCTATACAGGAGGAACTACACTAACTGTTCACTTCCATTTTGTGCGATAGACTTTTAATGGACTAGTTAATTGCAAGATAATTAAATGGAATTTATCACAGGCAACTTATACTTCTTGGGCCTAAGGCACAGTCATATTTCCAAAGATCAGTCTTGTGTCCCCACGTTTATCACATACATGTCATGTACACATGACGTCACTGCAGTGTCACACTGCATCGGCTTTCTGTCTCTCCCCACTTGCGTCTAATACAGCAGATATTGAGGCTGGTCTCTTACAGCCCCTTATTTGATTCAACCAGCTGCAGTGTAATACTGTGAAACTGGAATTTAATCACTGTTTCAGTCCATGACCACTGTGAGATATAGAAGTGTCCCCGTCATAACGGAGAAAGAAGAAAAAAAAGCTAATATGTAGCACAGAAATGATTTGATCAACAGTTAATTGTAAAATTACTGGATAACAAAATAATCTCTTCAAAATTATTACTTTACAACTTGTCTTTTGTTCAAGTCTTTGGTCTGTATACATTTTCATTTATCTTGAACCATTATTTGCATATTTTGTTTTATAGTTCATCGGTCCACAACAAAAAAGACAACTCCCCATACGGATGGTTTTGGTAATTACCTTCTTCTCGATGAGCATTTAATAAAATCAAATTTAGTTATCTGTATGTAATTAAAGTTGAGCTGCAACATCCAATAAAAGTGGATTGTTTGCATTTTGTTGCTTTCATCTGTCTAACATAATGCTCTAGAACTGTCTGTTTTTGTTTGCTGCCTATGTCAGCAAGATAGAGACATCACACACTCGCACACAAATGCACAGATACAAACACATATTGTCTGAGTGTATTTGCATAGAAAGAAATTTCAGTCTGCATTGAGCAGATTTTTTTTTACAGAAAAAGAGCAAGCTGCACAAACACAGCTACAACTATCTTGTCAGCGATATGATTTAAAGACATGAAATGCAAAATATGCTCAAGCACATGCATGCAGTACTAATATAGTGTCACAGCATTTTTAATAATACAGTTTTCTGGACAGTTTCCCTGCTTTTGCTGTTCCTGGACACACATTTCCCGCTGTTATTTTCATGACCCTGAAAAAGATGTTTAATTTTTCTGGTCTCACATGTACTGATTTGCGTTCAAGTGCACAAAATTCACATTTTTAGCCACATATGACATATGTCAAAACACTTTTACATTTGTATTAATTTTAATCCATCCATCCTTTTCTGCTTATCCTTCTCAGGGTTGTGGGATTATTTTTTAATATGTTATTAATTTACAATGCATTATTCATTACTATTAAAAATGACTTGGCAAGGTTAAGGTCTTAAAATGAGGTTAGCATTAGGATCCACAAACTATTCTATCAGGTTTGGGTAGTTTTAAAGAAATAAACCAGGTTTGGGATAAAATACCACTCCTTAAAACTCTTGGCTGCCATCAGTCTTGGCTCTTGGTCACTCTTTTTCTGGACAAAAGAAATAAAATGTCCACTTTTTATTTGCATTTCATTGTTTTTTTTGTTTTTTGTTTTTTTTTTGTTTTTATTAAAATGCATTAGTCACAAAGTTAACCTGTGCAGGTGTACCCTGCCTCTCACCCTGTGATAGCTAGGGTAGGGTCCAGCCTCCCAAGACCCTGAATTGGACAAAAATGGATGAATGCACAGATGAATTTTGCATCCATTAATATGAACATAGACTGCTTCTTGTGACTTTTTCACCCTTTGCTGTGAAATCGGGCTGTCATGAATATGAGCATCTTTTCTAGAGAATAACTTATTAAATACCAAACTGACTGAAACACAAAGTGTATTGCACTATTTTATTTATTGAACTGAAAGTGAATAAGTTGTTTTAAAATTATTTGGTCCAGTTTCATCTTTGATTTCAATGATTTCAATCCAGGCCCGACAAAATAGTGAACGGGACAGAGAACATATTTGATGTAATCAGATTAATTTACCAGCTCCCTGGTGCAAAGATTGCATAATATGGGATTGTGCCAATGTTTGAATACAGCAGCGCCACATGTGCTGCTGCCTGCACGCTCTACCCAGGTGGTTTCCTTGCCAAAACCACATAACATTTCCATTTACTGCTGTTTATCACATGCAAGACAGGACAACTGTGGAAATCATGATTCTGATTGTCCCGGTATGATCCACACAGCAGAGGCACAGACCAAAGGGAAAAGACTGGCAGAGCCAGTTAGGAGGTCATAAAAGTGCTAGAAGATATTACAGTGAGTGCTGAGAAGAACTGAGTTACCAACACATGAAACCAACACAGCAACAGTGAACACCAAGGAAAATGTTGCAACTGGCAATGGCAAATGTATTTATATCTTTATAAACTCCACTTTTATTGCAAAAGAGCGTGTGAGGTTTTATTTTTAGTTCTTTTTTATGTCTTCTTTTTAGTAGTTAGTTCTTTGGAATGAAGACTATCATGCTGCGAGTTTTTAAATGAGAACCATTAAAGTAAAAACTTCAAATTGGAACCCCTCAGTCATGATCACAGTCCCGCATTAAGAGATTTTGCAGAGTTTTGTGCTTGTTTCATCAATACCCTGAAAATGTCTTACATGTATCATTAAGATTAATGCCCAAACACCAGAGGTACTTTGAGGTCTTCATTTCTTCAGCTCTCATGGAATAATGCTGGTTGCCTCCTATTTTTTTAATCCTGTGCTGTCATTAGCACAGAAAACATAATTTGTCACACTCTGAGTTTCCAAATTGTCTTGTGATGAAATGAGTTTTATTGGGGTTTAGAGGGAATATTATTTGAATTGATTGCTGTTGAAATGGTTACTCCCACTTTCAAAATTGGACATATATCATTGTGCAACCATATGACCAAAAAGACCAGACACACACACACACACACACACACACACACACACACACACACACACACACACACACACACACACACACACACACACACACACGCACACACACACACACACACACACACACAGAGAGAGAGAAAGAGAGAGAGAAAGAGAGAGAGAGGAAGTAAGAGATATATGAAAGTAGTTGTACTTTATATAAAAAAAATAGAATTGATACCAAAGGCAGTGCAATATAATAGCCCAACAATCACATCACACATAGACTAACTTAACCCAGATACATACATTTGTGCACACACTGTAAATTGTGTGTAACATTCAGTAAAATTGAACCCAGTCTGCAGTTTCTGTGTCTATATACCAAAATGTCACAGTTCCAAAATGTTTTTATAAAGATAGATTTTCCTCTGCACTGCATGTCATCAAAAATATGAAAGTATGAAAAATTGAGAGTTGGTCAGTCCACTCAAAAGTCTATAAGTTCTTTTTTTTTTTTTTTCTTTGAATTCAGTCATTTTGGTTCTGCACATAAAGGAGATTTGAGTACAATTTTGACCACACTGCTGCTTTTTCTTATAAAATTTAGGTGTCAGCTAGAAGCTGGGTCTTAATATCACTCTTTGTTCTTTTTAAGACAATAGAATATGTCTATATTTTATTTTTCAGAATTATATTAATTTTTTTAAATTATTTTCTTCTTCTTTTGGCTGGTCCCTTCAGGGGTCGCCACAATGCCTCCATCAAACCCTCTTCTGTCACACCAATCCTCTGCACATCCTATCTTTTTGTCAGTGCCACCATCTCTAAAACAATACATACAAGTCTCACTAACATCTTGTGAACCTTCCCTTTCGCTCTTGCTGCTCTCCTTTTATCACCCATCTCCATCCAGTCCACCCTTCTTGCTTCTACTTACTTTAATTCCTTTTCTCTGCAGAGCATACCTCCACCTCTCCAGGCTCCTTACTCTCACTACAGATCACAGTATTATCTGTAAACATCATAGCCCATGAAGACTCCTGCACACACAGTATATCTATCGTCTGTCTGTCCTTCATATCAGCCAGCTCGCTCCCTTTATCAATCATAGTCCCTACTCTCACTCCTACACTCCAGCCTTTCCTTCTCTCTCAGTGCTTCCTATCATGCCCCCCCCCCTCGTCCTTTGTTTTTGGCAGTTTTCACCAGCACCCTGTTGGCCAACAGCTCCAGAGGCAGTAATTGTTAACCTGGGTACTGACCAATCCAGTATTGTTCCAGAACTTATTCTTTATGATCCATGCGTTTGATTTGGCATAGGCTGGAGCCTATCCCAGCTGTCATAGGGCGAGAGGCAACAGGTCACCAGCCTGGCGCAGGGCAACAGTACAACCATTCACACCTAGAATCCAGACCTTCTAGCTGTGAGGCAACAGTGCTAACCACCGCACCACCATGCTGCCCATTTGATTTTTTTGAGCAGTGTATTTTAGAGTTTTATCTAATGTGCTTTTAACTGCATCATCAATAACCTGAATATTCCTTGTTTTAAGTTAACAAATACTTTCCTAAAACACTGACGAGTAGAACTCAGTCACCTCGTGCTATAGTTGGCACGTCGCTTTTTCTTTTTAGGTACTAAATTCATGTTCTAATCAAGACGTTGGTAGACCTTAGCCATGCTATACAGTACTGGAGTGGTTGCAAAATTAGGACAACACAATGATACAAGAGTAGGTTTAAATTCATGAGAGGAGCAAATTCTCACAGATTGACAGGATGGATAACATTTTGCTGTCTTTCAGTTGGCTCAGCGCTTATTATTTTGGTAGCCGATCAATTGTAAAGCTAGATTTGTAGCTGGTCACCACAGATGTCGATAAATTTGAATAAAAATACAGATTTTGCTTATCACATGCAAATGCACTGCACAAAACACAGATATGTGTGTGGGGCTGAGTTCTCTTATGATAATAATCTTGTGTGAATAAGACTTTTGGAACTAAAAAAAAAAAAGTCCTAATACTACTAATAATAAATGTTGCTGGCAGTGGAGTTGTGTTCATCTGGGTTATTTAGGATGTATCTGTATGTGTGTAGTCTCATTGGTCATTGTTATGATTACCCATCTTATCTTTTTTCCTGATGTAATTTCACAATTTCCCTTTTTTGTATAGCAACCTTTCTTATCATTCTTCATTTTCTCATTCTCACAGACAATTCCCCTCCAAGTTTTTTTGTCTATTCATCTCTGCCGCCAGCAGTCGACAATTAAAGCCCCACTAATGTCACATCTTTTTAAGAGGAGATGGAGAGAGAGAGAGAGAGAGAGAGAGAGCGTGCCATGAAAGAGGAATACAGGAGACAAAAATTGGGAATTGTTAAGGAAAAGGAGAGATTGACCGATAATAAAGTTGTGGCTATCAAAAATGAAACTCAAAGATAATAAAGTAATCTGTTGGCCAGTTCAATGCACGCATGTGAGTACTCATAAAGACAGATGGACAGGCGCAGAGATAACTTGCTGCTATCTGAAATGTAATAAAACTCAAGTAAATGAGTCTATTCTCAGCGTCTAGCTGAAGGCCATTGTGGCAGTAATAGCAGCTGTAGTGGTATAAGCCTGAAAGGAGAGATAATGAGTTAGTAATAATAATCTCTCCCAGCTCAAACAGATAAGGGCCCCACATTTGAATGCTCCAAATGTAATCTCATACCTAGACTTGTTATTCTGCATGTGTAAAGTTGTAGGTTCAAATCTCCAGCTAAGAAAGTCTGCGTGTGATTTGTGAATGTAAAATATTTTCTCCTCCTTCATCAAGTACTGTCAAGGTGACCTTGACCAACACCCATAATCCCTTAAAATCAGCCACCAGGCTCGCCGTCTAGTCTATGAAGAAAACAAATAATTCCCCTAATGCTGAATGTCAGTTTTGTATTGTTCTGTGAATAACAGAGAAAGCATTGACAAACTTTTAGTTTAATTGATCCGTTGATCAATTTGTTGGAGACAAAAAAAAATGTTTTAAGTTAGCCAGTGTGTGCATGTATAGTATATGCTTACCAAGCCTGCAGAGCAAACCACGACACACTGTATTACTATAGCAGAGGTGAAAAAAAAACAAAAAAACACTTTACTGATTTGAATCATTTTGTTCAGTATTGGTTACTGATTGCAGTTATCACATCCTGATTGCCTCTGTGAAATTCTCATTCTTAAGCTGTTGGCCAGGCAATAGCATAATCACAGGATCCCTACATCCTCCACTCATTCTCTGAACCGTTTATCCAGTGGTGGGTCTGCTAGGCAGGAGGCAGGGTACACATCACAGGGGACACCTACACCACTCACCAAATACAGATGATATAAGAACTGTGACACTAGTTATTATACAGGAGAAATGGGGAATAGGATTCCTCTCTATAGTATGTTTATGCACATATATTGACGGTGAATTGACATGTATTAAAAACAGCAAATCCCGAAGCATATGTTATAAGGAACTCTGAATTTCAATTCAGTGTATGGATACATGAGTTAGTTCTAACTTTGATGTGTCAACATGCTCATTGTTACAATGTTTCAATGGGCACATGTTTTACTACATAGCATGCTCTGCCAGCATGCATATACTTCTGCTGGACTTTGGTTATAATCCAAAGTAGTAGACAGAATAAAATATTGACCAAGTCATGAGTGTACAGTATCGAGGAACCACTGTGCCATATTTTGCTCAGTTCAGTTTAGCAAATGAGCGAAAGGACGAAAGCTGCTGAGCGACTGAGACGACCACCATAGAGCCTCACTGCTGACATGGCTAAAAATGGCTGATCAGCTAGTCAGTATGTATCTTTCTCAAACGTAAATGCCAAATAAGTCTGTTCATACAGAGACAGCGGACAGGAGGAAATCAGTTTCACACCATTTGGATTTTCACACGTGAGAATTAACAGCAGAAGTGCAGTGAAAATCATTCTTGGCGAGCATGTTTTTCTATAGCCCATTCAAATAAACAAAGGACTGCACATAACATGTTCTCAAGTCAACCAGTTGTGCTGCAATTTGATCTACAACATCTCTTATGACCGATGGAGGTCTACAAATCAGATTTCATTTTAGGTTCTATCAATTTAGGCCCCCAAAATATGCAGGACATACACAACATACACATGGTACACAGCATGCAGTAAATCAAGCTCTGCTCATTAGAAATGGTTGGAAATGGTGCTAAGCCTTGGTGAAGGCTGCACTGCCTGTGGTCGCAGTGTCTACACACACACACACACACACACACACACACACACACACACACACACACACACATAAAATATCTGTATCTTCAAGGTCATCATAGTCAGCATGAGAATGCTGTCTAATCAGTTTTAATGCTTTTAAGTTACCCTTGAGTGTTTTATGTCATCATTTTAAAAAAATGTAAATGAAATCTGTAAGAAAAATAAATCTGCATATTTAGGCCTAATGAAAAAGGACATGACAAGCATTTATCCCAGATTTTTTTTTCACTGCCTTGGTCTCCTTTTAACATCATTTTCTGTTTTCTAAAACACTGAATAGCTCTGCTGTGAATGAATGTGTATGGGTGTGGATGTGCAATGCTTCTCTTGTGGCAAGCTCCTTTTGATCAGTGCATGTCCAGACTGCAGAGGACATAGAGGGTTTTCATGAAGACAATGGTGGCCAGTAGCTGAAAACAATACTCTGATTAAATTCACAAAATAACAATGTCTAACTAATTGGATGGGATTTGTGATTTCTTTTACATTTTTTTTCCAACTATTTTCTAATTTTATAACATGTAAGAGCGGTTTTGTTAGCAGGAAAAGTTTAGAAGAAACAAAGTATTAATTATAAAAAGTTTCTTTTGAATACAGACAACATCCTTTTGGTCACCTTTTCTAAACTAAAGGAAAAAACTATATTTCAGCATGAAAAGTAAAATCATACATGACAGAATGATTTAAGCATACTGTATACCACAAAGGACATATAAACCAGAATAGTTACATTATCAACCTACAAGTACACTGAAAAGAAAAGAAAAGAAAAGAAAAGAAAAGAAAAGAAAAGAAAAGAAAAGAAAAGAAAAGAAAAGACTCATAAAGTCATAAGTTTTGTTATGACAGAAACCACATTACATTTTCTATTAGTCCAATGATAATTTTTAAAAAAGTATAAAAAAAGTTTTGGTGTAATATATAAATTTGTAGCAGACAGCAGAATTACAAAATCTTTATGATTATAATGAAAGTATTCAACTACTACAGTGTGACTACCATGTGCTTAAAAGTGACTTGTTAATAAATAAATATATATATATATATATATATATATATATATATATATATATATATATATATATATATATATATATATATATATATATATATATATATATATATATATATATATAAAACTCACTATGAGCAAAGTGCTTTTGTTATTTGACTATTATCCATGCACAGGAGTCTTGACACCACCCTCCATCACTGCCATTCATTTCAAAGACCTCTTGGTGAGTTCACTTTATAAAAGTAATGTTTCACTTATCCAAAAAAGAAAAAACTTACATTGAATATAATCCAGTTGCAACCAATATGTGACGGGAGGAAAGAGTTCATATAATTTCTAGGAGGTGGGGAATTATTGAATACAGTAAATTACAGAAAAATTATTTCAAACTGCCTTTATATGCTGCCATTTGAGGCCTCTATTGAGTGACATTTTCCAGGAGCTTTAAATTACTTGGTGAGAGGCCTTGGTGTGCACTGATATTGAAGTATAATAAAATTCTCTTCTTTTTACTTTTGACCAGTCCCCCATCCTTGGGTTAAGTAATTTTGCCAATGACCCATGTAGAAAAGGAAGGTAATGGGGGTCCAGGGTGTGTGAAGGAGGGACATATTTTTCATTCTCTCCATCTGTCTCCATTTCTTAATATTTCTGTCCCTCACATAGCTTCTCTGGACTTCAAGGCCTTTAATAAATTAAACACTCTGCAGTGATATTGTTTAATGTCATTCTGTATTCATCATATATATGTACAGCACCAGTCAAAAGTTTGGACACACTGTCTCATTCAATGTTTTTCTTTCTTTTCCTACATTGTAAATTAATACTGAAGTCATCCAGACTATGAAGGAGCACATAAGGAATCGTGTAGTAAAAATAAAAGGGCTAAACAATCCAAAATCTGTTTTATTAGTTTTATTTTATATATTTAGATTCTTCAAAGTCGGCACATTTTGCTTTTATTACAGCTTTGCACACTCTTGGCATTTTCTCAATCAGCTTCATGAGGTCATCATCTGAAATGGTGTCTTGAAGGAGTTCCCAGAGGTGCTGAGCACTTGTTGACTGCTTTGCCTTCACTCTGTGGTCCAACTCATCCCAACAACTCATCTCAGTTGGAGCCTGGAGGTGTGTTTAGGGTCATTGTCCTGTAGAAAAGCAAATGATGGTTCCACTAATGCAAACCAGATGGGACAGCACATCACTGCAGAATGTTGTTGTAGCCATGCTGTTAAGTGTGCCTTGGATTTTGAATAATTCTTTTCTTTCTAGGCAGCACTCAGAAACACTGATCCACGCTTTTATTTCATCTCATTTGGAATCCTGTAACTCACTTTTTGTGGGAGTCAGCCAGTCGCTGCTCTCACGTCTGCAGCTGGTTCAAAATGCAGCTGCGCGACTTTTGACAGGAACTTGAAAGAGAGAGCACATAACCTCTGTCTTGGCCTCACTTCACTGGCTGTCTATATATTTTATTCACAGTTTATTTTTAGTGCCTGAACTATTTACACAGTACTGTATTTGTAGATTAATATTTTTTAAAAACTGTGAGTAGCAGTAGGATGTGTTTGCTTCATTGAGGTTCCTAACTGGTGAGAAAGCTGCTCTAGCTGCACGGTCATCAAGAAATGGCAGATCTGCTAATTCAACTACAAATCAAACACAAGGAAATTTAATCTAAAATTGTGATTTGCTAAAGATGTGCTGACAGACTGCTGTCAATAACTCTACCAGTGCTTTTTTGTTGCAAGCAGGCGGTTAATCAGTGATTTTTAAACACATCATTCCCGTAATAATGGAAAACAATGCTCTCAGAGGGGTTTTCATGTGAGCATTTTATCACTAATTAATTACTTCATTATTGAAACAGACTGGTAAACATATCCACAGTTATTAACAGGCATTTTTGCATAAACAGTGAAAGCTTGTGATATTTTGGCAACAGACTCATGACTTCAGTGTTATTTCTGATCCATGCAGCAAGGCACAGTTTGGATGAATGCCTGAGTGTTTCATTTAGTCTGCCTTGAGGGCAAGATTTATGGGGTTCAGCAGTTGTAGGAGCAGTGGCTCCCCCGTGCCAGAAATAACCAATCAAGAAAACGAAGGAGATGCAGATCCATTTCCACTAGTGATGTTTGTATCATTTGATGCTGGTGAATAGGGTATGTCTGTGAATTTCAAATTGTGCTCCAACTACAGCGAAGTTCCAGCCAAAAAAAAAAAAAGTGCTAACAAGATGCACACATAAGGTGAATGATAAAATACAGACTTTGCAATTAGGTAATGACATCTTCTGAGTCCTCAACAGTGGATTACACATAGATTTATGCGGCAGAGCAAGCACTAGCTCATATCCAGTATAGATGTTTGTGTGTGTCTGCAAACTTCAGTCACCGTCTATATATTTTGTAGTGGAAATGAATGTTACGCAGAGGAGGAAAACATTTTATAGAATGCCTGTTTACATGTTATTCACACCATCTAAATCAATCCACATGCTTGGCTAACCTGAAGAATAATCTTTAGATAGTTCATGTAAAAGCATGACTACCCTCTTTGATGTTTTTATGTAATTTTAAAGGAGGATGGTGGGATGATTATAAAGCCACCTCTACATCTGCCACTGCACCCTACATGGCATGCTCAGTGTTGTCCTCTCTCCGCCAACACAGTGATTTTGTTTTGGTTAATACTGTTACATGAGCACAGCTTTTATTTAAGGGTAATGTCAGATAAAGAGAAAGAGATCAACAACCTGGCAGAGAAATAATCCTCCCTCTCCTGCTAATAAGCATTTTCCACATCTCAGCTCCTCTGGTTTTCTCAGTATTAGACTCACACAAGTTTGGCAGGAAATGTTTACATGAGCAATTGTTATGCAATTCAACATGAGCAAATGTGTTTTGATTCTAAATTGGCCGTAGGTGTGAATGTGAGCGTCTCTGTGTTGGCTCTGTGATGGACTGATGACCTCTCCAAGGTGTCCTTCAGACCCAGAGTCAGATGGGATAGGCTACAGCCCCTCTGCAACCCTGCACTGGATAAGCGGTTAGGAAAATGGACCGATGGGATTGATGAATTATTGTCATATTGAGTGATTTGTTTAAAATAATCAGAATTGTTTGCTGTGATTGTGAATTGTGTTTTATTGTGACAGAATATTTAATGGAAATAGCCACTAGAACTGGAAATTGATCATATTTGGGTTTCATAGTTTATTCTTGCCTTTGATCACAAGCATTCACAGTCTGTACTCGAGGTCCAGTGAACAGCTGGACATGTTACAAGATCACATTACATATATGCTTTTTTTCCTGTCTCCATTTATTTTTGATATACATGTTCATTTATTTTGCACATATGGTTATAGCACATAGAACACTTGGCTTATTGATTTCTGATCTGATTAAACTTGAGCTGCTCTGTACTTACCATGCCTCACTCTCCTGAGGTCATATTCTAAACACACCCTCCCAGTTTTGTTGTCTATTCAAGCTGTTCCTTCACTCTTACATGTCAGTGCTGCTGTTGCCCTGAATGTTTCAGCTGCCTGCTGTTCCAGCCCTCCACTTCCTCCATGTGTACAGTAGGCTCTGGAGGGAAATATCACTGCCCATTATTATATGTAGCACATTTAACCCTTTAAAGCCTGACCCATCAAAAAATAGTCAGAAAATTCTAATTTTTTAGAATTGACATGTTTATTAGGCCTTTAAACAAAATCCAAAAAAATTTGTTGCCACATCACTTTGTTTATGATATTTTTAATGTATCACATCTGATACACTAGGCTTTTTTGGTAACATTTTGCTCACAACAATGTTAATTTAAGGAACAAAAGACTGTTTTGCCCATAACATTTAACAAGTTTAGAACACTCTAGGCAGTTTACTTCTTTTGTTTTTTTTTTTACATTGAACCTTTTACAGCCATTTATTTCACTTGGTGGTAGGCACAAAAACAGTTTCTGTCCTTGTTCAGGCACAGATGTACCTTACACTTTGCACAGTACACATGTGAAAAGTGATTTCCAGTGCAGTGCTTGGATCTCTGCCGGGTTCCCATGTTGGAAAATGATCAGTGCCATCCTTTCTCACATCAAGAGGGACACTGCAGCTTGGCCTTTTACGGGGTGGTGTTGGAGTTGCTTCTGAAAAGGACAGTGGTCTGCCACACCTGATTTTGACCTTTCCTGCGGTTGTGAGAGAAGTGCCAACCAAAGCCTGAAATCTTCGCAAAGCCATTGGTTTCATT